>NC_090924.1:1207519767-1207833198 GCF_040938575.1 Ambystoma mexicanum
ATTGCTGCACAGCCTCCTTCCAGGAAAGATTGGGAAAAGATGAAAACAGAAGCACCACTCTTGCTTAACAACTCTTCTACTTGCAACTTCTGCAGCATCTTTTACAAACAGTTTTGTAAGGGTGTTTCTGCTTAGGGTTTACTCTCTCTATAATAACTCCCTTCTACTGATGATACTGTGCGAGCCAACTCCTTTGCCCGACAGTTGACTTTTGCTTCTACCACATTCAATGGCTACAGTTCTGACAAAAGATTGGGTGACTAGAATTGTGCTGCTGCTACTGCAACTTAACATTTTAGCTAACTTGAGCAAAACTTCTCAACCTACACAGGTTGGCAAATCAGTCTTCTCTCTTGTATGGCAAGAAATGGCAGTCTCTGCCTTTTATTTCTATCTTGCAGCACCACACAATCTGTCTTTAGCCCACAGACTATTTCCTCTCACTTTGAACAGTCTCAGCTCATTAACGGAGAGTCTTCCACACTTCACTTTCCCTCAACCTGCTTCTGCACACAGGCCTTGGGTGGTTGTACGACTTCAGCTCTGGAACAAAGCAATTAGGCACAGCAATTAGGCGCACCTGGAAAAAACTTCCAGTCTCTTCCAATGCTTCCCCAGCTAAAACTCAGAGTCTGCAGGTGAAATCTGCTCTCTCTCAGCTCCAGCGTCCCTTCTGTGGTCACATTTCTTTGTGAACTGCCATCCTGCTCCATCTTCTTTCTATTGCGCCATCCTGCTGCAGCCTTTAATGCCCCTCAGGTGGTTTAATTGGTTTAAGGTACAGGCCCTTGGAATTAATTCCCTGACCTTGTTAAAATCTATTAGGCTTGATGGCCTGGCCTTGACTCCTGCATGTCTCCTCAGCCCTCTTCTTCGTCACATCCCTGAGGGATTTTGGGACATGTAGTCCATTTTAGAGGAATTCAATTCTCTACATCTTAAAAAGGGTGAAGAATGGATTGACCTCCCTTGTTATTGTAAAAAGAGGCGTTATAAGGTTTAACCTTTTTAGAGACAGATGGGCCAGAAAAAGTCACATGTTCGCTGTTGCTGTTGTCAAACCTTTGACATTGTGGAGGGTATGGGGATTTAGGGGTATAAAAAATGGGTTCTTTGGGGTCAACACTAGATGTAGTCACTTCTTTAGAGTTTACCTTTTCATCCTTAGTAGGAGGTTGAGATATATCAAATTGGCAATAAGCCAATTATTCCTCGAAGTCTGTGGTAAGAGTATTCCTCTTCAAGGAAAAATACTGTTTCTCACCCTGTGAAATATCTCCACTGCCCTGGCCCTGGTCTCCACCCAGGTGATCCTCCTGCAGCACACCACCTCTAAGAATGGGATCAGGACGTGTATGCCCTCTCCTGGCCACCTGAGGGGAGACTTTAGGAAGGGTTTTAATGGCAGATCCACAGGATTTTCAACATTTCTCTATAATACCTATCCTACCTCTGTTCCCTCTGACCCTCTTCAATCCCCTCTCATTGCAAAGGTCCTTCATTTTGTTCTTCCTCACTTGGCTTTCTTATTTAATCTCTCTCTTCGATATTCTTCCTTTCCATACCTAGTTAAACATGCCACTTTTCTTCCCATTCTTACAAAACCTTCTCTGGACCCTTCCTCTCTCTCTCACTAACACCAAATCATGCTTCTTCCTTTTCATTCTAAACATTTGATTTGAATGTGTTGTCTATTCCCAAGTCTCTACTCACATGTTGTGTCTCTCTCTTCTTGCTTGACAGTCTGGTTGTTGCCCTCTGCACTCTACAGAAACTGTTCTTCTTTATGTCTGCGACTCTATCTTGTCCATTTGTTACTCTAAACAATCTTCTCTTTTTGTTCTCGCTCTGTCAACTGTCTTTGTCACGATCCATCATCCTCTTCTTCTTCACTCCGTTTTCTCTCTTGGTTTTATGGATTTTGTCTTAACGTGGTTTCATTCCTCTCTCACCAACAGTTCTTAGTTTGTTTCATGTGTTGATCAAACCTCTCCAGTTTTTCCTCTCCAGTATGGTGTCCCTCACGCATCTGTCCTTGGTCCTATCGGGAAATTGGAAAAATTATAACTTTATGCGCAATACCACTGACTGGGGTGTGGACACATCATCATAGTCATTTCTGTCACTTTTACAAATTGCTACAAATATTACAATATTTATGGCAAATGGGATACGTGTTACATTTAGGTTATTTTGTATTATTTTGTGGAGAGGGGATACATTTGTAGATTTGCATGAACGCAGAAACATAACGATGAAACATTGTCACACAGAGAGACCCTCCAAACTCAGGTAAAGAAGGCGATCAAAATGTGCATGTGGAGATTAACTGTATGATTGGCGTTCATGAGAGGAGATCATAATAGGTATTACATGCACACATAATGGTACACATGTATGGGAATTATAGTAGTAAAAGACATGAAATATATGAGGTGGGATTTGTCTGTGTATCATGAGACTCCGCGGTGTGGATCAATTAGAAGGGAGTTTTCATCACCAGTGAAAAGGTTTGCAAAGGCCCGTTGGCAGTCAGGGAACAGGTTTCGTAAGCTGGTCAACAGGGTGGTTGTGTTTGGTTTGCAGATGGCTCAAGTGCTGGAGGATGAGGGAAGATATGATCTCTGGTGAACTGAAGAGCTCATTGTTGTATGAGATAGGCATCTTGTGAATTCATGGGGTTGTTTGAAGCAGGTGGCTCTCTTGGGACACTTTCAGAGACCAGTAGTAATACATTTTAGGAGATTGACTGTGTTCCAGAGACTGGGAAGAACTCATGTGAATCAGAAAAGGTAAGCCACGTAGAAATCATAAAAATCGGACACCAGACAGGTCTGGGCAATGTGATCGGCAAACATGAATAGGTCAAAAGGGAATCTAGGTGTCTTTCTCAGGTCTTCATATGCTTAGGTATTTTTTGGGTAGGTCCGTATGCGCCATTAATAGGAATTCTGTTATTTTGTAACTAAGAGGCAAGGCTGCCACCAAATATGAAGAGGCTTTTGGGAAGGGGTGTGTTGAAAATGCAAACCTTGTAATTATACGTTTTAGGGGATTGTGTTATAATATCTGTGTCCAATGAACTGTGTGAGTTTTAGATTTCTCTGTACAGGGCAATCAATCATGTTTGAGGGGATGACTTTGTAGCGCTATCTGGGTGCGTGTATTAACTGTTGTAAACTGTATATAATATGTGTTCTTTGTGTGTTCAGAGAGACCAGGGTTAGCTTGACACTTAGATGTCATCTAAGCCACCCTCCCGGCCGTTGTACAATAAACTTGCTTTATGGACAAAAGGTCCACTTACTTATTTTAGAAGTGAGCCTAATGGGGGCAAAGGGGGCAAAGGGGCAGAGCTAAAGGTCCACACCTACAATTGGCAAGCCAGGCAGGAGCCTTAGGCTCTCCAGAAATATTGGGGGTCTCCTGTTTGTCCAGCTCGACTGTGGTCCTTCACTGCAGGGACACGCTTGTGCACGTAAAAAAAATGTATTTAAGTACCAAGAGGCCTGTCTGGACCCTGAGGCGGATGTTCCGCAGTCCAGCTGTAAAGCAGAAATGATTGGAGGAGCACCAGTTCGGAGTGCTTCGAGGTTTCAATATCCACGTAAGTGCATCTTTGTCAGGTAAAGCAAGTGGGGTGTAATAGGGAAAAAAAGAGGACACAGTTTTTTTTTAGGTAGGGCGTGAAATGTATTTCTGGTATTAGAAGAGACTAAGCAGGTTGAAGAGTGAATGTGTATAGGAAGTGTACGAATATGTTGTTAAACCATTTTTTTTATATCTAGTTTGTTATTTTAGAGGTGTAAGCTTTCAGCCCAGTGTGTTACTCATGGGGATAGGCTCAATACCCTTCAGGTTGCTTGTCTGGTTGGCTGGAGTCCTCACCTTAGAGTGAGGTGGCATTATATGGTAAAACCACCTGTAGATACCTTCCTGAGGCATATCTTGTACTAATTGCGTGGGTGGGCCCAACACTTCGGGTTTATGGGTTAGTCTAACGTAGTGTAGGTCTCCTTTGGTAGTATGGGGGAAGATGGCTCTGTAGTAAAAAGGAAAACATTGTGCCCCTTCTATGTTTGAGTGAAGGTGAAATCTCAAAGGAATAGAAAGAATTTTGGCCAGCGTGGTTAAATAAGATGTTGTCTTTTGTGCGCGGTTGAGGAATACATATTTGGTTATGATAAAGCAGTGAGTGCGGAGAGTGAGTGTGGGGAAAATCTTTTAAGGGACAGCAAAAGGAATTTTTCAATAGTAATTTTTGTTATGACAGGTTGGGGTCTTCTTTAATGATATAGAGATTGTGGGTATTTTTGTTGAAACATGGCAACTCCATAGAATCATTTATGCCAAGTGCTCCCCGGACATAAAATAAAAATGTTGAAGTATCATTGGGAATGTTTAAACCGTGGCCTAGTTAGGGGTCCTACGGTAAGGGTATTTTGGAAAATCTGCTGACTTTCTTAGAGACCAAACATAAGGGGTCGAAATTGGACAATAGACTGAACAGCTTGGAGCTATGGAGGTTATATGAGAAGGGTGGGAATAGCCATGAGGTTGTGGCTCTGGAAGAAGGGACAAGAAAGGAAGGCATAGGCATTTTCTCTGCACCACCCCGATATGGGTGCTATCCTTTGTCACCCATAGAAGGGTATACAAATCTAGAGTTTGAACCTCCATATTCTCTAGTGACTACTACAGTGGTTACGAGATGGTCACGGATAATACCTCTGTCTGTGCCAACTTTTGAGAGACAGGCATGAGGGAAGCAGAAGTGTAACACCTTCTTTAGTAAAGGTTGCTGGGGGGCCTCAAAGGAAAGAAGGAAAGGATAAATCAGCGTTAACCTTGGTACCAGAGGAGCCAGAGTAAGAGAGGATTGTAAGAAGCAGACATGAAGAAGAGTCAACAAGGGAAGAATTTCTCCCAGTCCCGCGATAGAGGATAGATTACGGAGAGTAGTGGTAAGGCAAGAACAGCAGAATAGGGAGGAAGCAGCAAGGTTAGTAGAGAGTGAAATGGCAGGGTTACAACAGGATAGGAGTAAAAAGTAGGAAGACGAGAACAGGGAAACAAAGGAAGCGGAGGGAGAAAGATGGAGGCATGATCAGATTCTAGTATGGCTTGATAAATCTGTCATAAAGAGAGTAAGTTTGGACATGGAAAAAGAAAGCACCGCTATAGATGGAGAGTTAGAACGTAGGAGAAGAGAGAAAGCCTGCTACGGCAGCCTCAAGGGTGTGATTGTCTACACAAAAGGGTCAGGGGATGTGATAGAAGGGACAGAGGAGGAAGGGGAAGATAACTGGGAGGTGGACAATGAGCAGCGAGGACTGGAAGCAGAGGCTACGCCTCTCGGTCTAGTTAGGACTTTGAAAAATACACCATGGGGTCTTCAGATGCACTGTGGAGCCCGCATAGCTATAGGAAGAGGGTGAGGACAGCTATGGGAAGCCCTGGTAAATGCAAAAGTGGCTCAATACCCACTACTCCAGAAGGATCACGGGACAGCATATTATGTCCCATGGTCGCACATGGACTGGAATAACTTAATGAAGACGCTTATTTCACTCACTGCAGGTGAGAGGAAGTGTATTTATTACTAGAAAAACAAACCGCTCGTGTCATGTTAGCAATTGGGACCATGAAAAACCTTTTCAGAGCCTTGATGGGGGAACGGGCAGACGATTTCTGGAAGAAAGCGGGGTATTGAGAATTCAATTAGACACGAATACCCACGATGGAGCGACTTTCAATAATTATAGGGCACACGTTTGGGGAGCACTTAGGATAATGTATCCTGATACGCCAGACATACATTCCATTTTGGCAAAAACAATGACGATGGACAAGGATCCCACTGCCCACATTCAGTTGATTCAGGAGATGTGGAGCGGAGAGACGGGAGAAGGATGGCATAAATATGTGGCTGGTTTGTATCACATGTTGAAAAAGGGACTTCCTAAAGAAGTAGAGCATGAACTAGACAAGGTTGTAGGGATGGAGGTGAAGAGTTGGCAGGAGATGCAGGCGCACATTGTGCATTTTTGTAAGATGTGATAGGAAAAGGAAAAGACAGGAAAAAGAAAAGGAGAGTATGGACCCGCCACAAATGGCTGAGGCCAAGCTGGTCCAGAAAAAAATATTGAAGATTTGTTTAGAGGGGGCAACGTTAACCAGCCCCATAGAGGGACAACAGGAACAGTTGGAACAACAAGGACAAATACACTCTGGAATGGGACAAGCATGGACAGACGGGTATATACCTGGACCAAAACCCATGAGAGGTTTTCCATGTGGTAGAGGAGAATTTTTGCGAGGCGTCGGGTCATTCGTCAGATTTGGAGGTATGGGGCCCCGGTTCAATTGACCTATGGGAGGGGGGTATTGGAGAATGTATGGAGTGGAGTGTTGGATGTGTGGAAGAATGGGGCATGTGTCACAGGATTGTTGAATTCGACCACAGTATTTTAACACAAGTGCCCTCCATACAAATGCCCAAGTATCGTCCTATGCCCGATACATCACAGCAAGTACAGGTTGATCAGAACAGTGGAACTGGAATGACAAAGACTTACGCCCGATCATGTCAGCCCAGGCACCAGTATAGGCTTGGGAGAAGAATCCTCTACCGAATGGGGTAGTCCCCCATTACACTGGAGCAAGTGTACTTGGAGGAAATGCTTTTTCACATCCTGGTGCTCAAATGTATCAGGATATCTCTGACATGTCTAATTCTATCGGTTACTACAGATCTAGAAGAGGAACCCTGGATACGTGTAAAGGTAGGTAAATAGACATTTTCTTTCAGGATCGACACAGGGTCACAAAATCCTGTATTAAAGAACGGGCATTTCCCCTATCAGGTAAAGCAATGGAGACGCAGGATTTTTCTGGGGCTGCCCTCCATACAAATGCCCAAGTATCGTCCTATGCCCGATACATCACAGCAAGTACAGGTTGATCAGAACAGTGGAACTGGAATGACAAAGACTTACGCCCGATCATGTCAGCCCAGGCACCAGTATAGGCTTGGGAGAAGAATCCTCTACCGAATGGGGTAGTCCCCCATTACACTGGAGCAAGTGTACTTGGAGGAAATGCTTTTTCACATCCTGGTGCTCAAATGTATCAGGATATCTCTGACATGTCTAATTCTATCGGTTACTACAGATCTAGAAGAGGAACCCTGGATACGTGTAAAGGTAGGTAAATAGACATTTTCTTTCAGGATCGACACAGGGTCACAAAATCCTGTATTAAAGAACGGGCATTTCCCCTATCAGGTAAAGCAATGGAGACGCAGGATTTTTCTGGGGCTTTCCTATCGGTTCCATACACTGAAGATTTGCGTACCAAGGTAGGTAATCAAACTTTATCTGCTCCCTTATTATCCTGCTAAGATACTCCAGTGAACCTTTTGGTGTGGGACCTCCTGAGCAAGCTTAATATGTTGATCAAGTTATTAAAGGATGGCATAGTATGCTCAACTCCAGATTTATACACATTAAGAAAAGCAGTGCTTTTCTATGCGTATTGCAGCAACATCGCGGTTAGGGGTTGTGTATGGATCCAACCTCATTGTTAAAAGATGTGTCCGATGAACAATTGTTCAAGGATGCAGAAGTTGCAGGTGAAATGGTTTTTGAGATTTGGGATGCCTTGCCAAGTAATGGTGGAGCAAAATGAGGTACTATAGACTATAATTAACGTGAGATAAACATCAACATTCTGGAAGGAGGAATTGGAGAAAGAGCCGAGTCACTTATGGACCAGCAATCTCCGTGATGTGGGGTTATTGAAAAGTGCTGGGGCAGCCCAAATAAAATTAAAACAAGGAGCAATTTTCCAAGGGTTAGGTAATACCCAATGTCTAAGGAGGCAGGTGAAGGGATTTTTGAGACCATCATGGCGTTGTTGAAACAAGACATTACACAACCTTCTGTATCCTCATGTAACATGGGCATTTACCCTGTGAAGAAGGCAAAGGGGTCTAGTTGGAGGCCTCTGAACAACAGTGTTGAAGCATAATTTCCGGTTGTACCAGATCCTGCTACCATTCTATGTAACATCCATACTGGGTCGACCCACTTCACAGTTCCTAAATTAGCGAACTCCCCCGCAGTATCATTGGTAATTAAATTCCAATATATGTTCTCCCCTTGTCCAACCTCTCAGCTTCCAGGTATGGTGGAGACACGTCTTTTTGAACCCATGCTCTGAAAACATCTCGTAAATCTGCTCCAGACTAGGCACATTCGTCTGGGGTGCATGTCATGTAAATACAACCCCCACCCCTGCTAAATATACCCAGTGTTCTGAGTAATTATTGGGGTCTGGTAGGGCTATGGTTATGGTGCCATGGTGGTGTAAGGGATGGTGGACCTCTACATGCTGAGTTTGTTCAGGTCATCTATTTTGGTAATGTTCTCTGTGGTACCTCAACGTGCTTTAGGTGCCCCCCAATTGAGACCATCATCATTGCTCTACTGGTCACAGCTTTGGAACAACATCAGAGTCCCATTTGGCATCTGCAAAGAATGACCAGGATAGACATTCTATAACCTCTGAAGAGAAGATGGTAAAGATGAGCAACATTTTGGGCTGGAGATGAAGATGCTCATGCCACAGAAACACTGAAGAACATGCACATCAGTTTACACTTGCACAGACGCAGTAACAGAAGTAAGCAAAGTAATCTTAAGGCTGGCTATGTAGTGAATAGTTTTGTGGCGATTTGCCAATGTATAATACATCAGAATTTATAGAATCTGGATATTCCACAGTGCACTTTAAGTAAGGCTGAAACCTGTGATTGGAGAGAGTTTTCAGTGTGTCGTAGATGGAACATTACTGATGGCGAGAGAGAAATTCAACAAAGGCTTGGCTGGCCCATCACCAAGAAGACAAGGCCACTGTAAGCCTGGGTGTCCATCCAGTAGTTACAGTGAACGCGAGAAAGAAACTACCTTCTGTTTGAACTTGAACGAAAAAACACTGAAGGCATCAAGAGTTCATCATTTAATAAAATTAAATGCTGCAAAAGGCATTGAAACTGCGGTCTCCCAGTCACATGGTCAGATCAAAATAGCCTTTGGCTCAAACTACTTTAGGTCGAGCTACACCAAAACCAAGAGGATACGCCCTTTATTTCTCAGGCGCAGGGAGCCTCTACAAGGCCGAGTACAAAGCCTAATTGACTGGCAAACTGCAAGAGTGATGACAGATGTGAGGCCAATTGGAAGGGGAGGCATGATCACGCCGACCGTCAATGCACCTGGAATGTTAGCCTGCGTGCTGCCAGCGTGTGGAATATTTCCAGAGTGGTGCAAAGGTGCCAAACCAATGGTAGAGGGCCATGTATCAAAGAGTCCTATAGTTTGTATAACCAATAGAGTGTTGAGTTTAGAATGACACGAAATATGATTTGCACTTGGGATGGGCTTATTTGCCCACCTGACAGTAGAAACCCAATCACTTCCCTCGTTGGTATGGAACGTATACGGAGGTGATGCCTGTAATCCTATTGCATTCCCAAGTAGGATTTTGTAGTTTGCCACGTAGTGTGATGTCACTTATGACGAGTTTTTACTATAAAAGTTATATTTTTGTTAATGAAATGCTCAGAGAGAAATTGAGCGTACGTTGGATGGTGCCCATTGTACCTCCCTGTTTTAGATAAATGCTAATAAAACAGCACTGTTTGTCAACGACCTGAGTAGGTTTGATTATAGATGTTTGAGTAACTTCATCATCCCCATCCATCTCAAAGTATTGCTACCTTGTCTGAAAGGGCCCTGGGTCTATGGGTTCATTAGGTTCTGCACATCTTTGATTATGTGGGACACAGAACCATTTTCAGCCTCTTCGGGGGTTATGAATGTGCAACATGAGTCCCCAATTGTTTTGCACATGCCTCCCTCCATGACAGTTAGCATTTCAAGGACATATCAGTTCTGCATTGTCATCAGCCTCAGGGTGCAGAGTTCAACCTTTATGATGTTGCACCCTTGCTCAGTGTTATTAGCCAGCTGTATTAGTTCCCAGCAGACAATCTGCAGCCATTTAGCATTGGTCACAGCTTGCATACCAGGCAATAGCAGTGAAACAAAGAAAGTATTTGCTTTGGTGAAGAGACAATATTCATCTGGTATTTCCTCGAGCAGGTTTGTCCTGGATAGATAGTTTGCTCTTTTCCTTCTTCACAGCATTATACCCTTTTCTTTCCCAGTGAAGGTGTGGAACTCTGGCTCTGGCAGAAGGTTTCTTGTTTCTTCTTCAGAGGTTGGGAAGGTGGTAGGGGCAAAAGTCTTTGTCGCACACCCTTTCAAATATACCTCCGGGATTACAAGCAGAGCTGAGTGCAGCGTGGTCAGCAATCGCCCCTCCATGATGGTGGGAAGTATACTTGTTGGCCGCACATCACTGCCACCATGCCTTTCTTAAGATCAGGAATGAAACATGTTTTATTTCAGTGTTCATTGGCCCCTACAAATACAGTTCCGGCACTGTAACAGCACAGTTCATATGATTCTTCCCTGTTTACTTTCACTGATTTCTCCATTGCCTCAATCCATGTTAGCTTTGTGATATGTTCCGTCCAAAACAGTGTGCACACTGCTCCCATTCGTGCCAGAACTCCTTCTTCAAATTCTATTAGGCCATGTTCCATGCATCTCACTGCTGTTTCTTGCCATTCATTATTTGTATATTTTAGTCCTTGGATCACCAGGTAGGGTCTCTTCATGCATTTGCTAACTTTTGGATTTTTGTCGCATTGCAGGCGATCCGGATAAACACGTTCGAGCATTACATTGTGTGCCGGAAAAGTGCCCCTCAGCCTACATAGCACAAGATGTACTAGGCATTCCGTATGTAGAACTGGTACTTCCTGTGGCCCTATGACCTTTGGTGCCCCTGATGCATGCAGTATCAACAAACACACATAGCAGCTGCTATTCACTTTATTTCTCCCCACTGAGCTCATGTACATTTACCAAATGTGAGACATTTATGGGTGATACACATCTTCTATGGTGTCAAGACCAAGCCCATGATAAGCATCATACTTTGCCCTTTCATCTTTTCTCTTTGTGCATTTAGGTGTACCTATATATCCATTAATAAACTCAGTATTATTATGTACATTGGTAGAAGTTGTGCTGTAAAAGGCAGTGTGAAATGTGGGAAACAAAAGAGACCTAACAATATATTCTAACAATCCAGTGTGAGGGGGTGAATTCTGTTTGTGTTCAGAATTGTTGACCTGTTGATGCATAATGTTTGGCCTTGTGGACAATACATATTCAGTTCCATTCGAATGGTGTTCAGATTTGGTTAGGCAGACATTTGAGGTGTTATTTACAGTGAAATTGAAATGTCCTCCACTAACCCCAAACCCCCTCTTTTATATGTCCCTTTAATAAAAAAAGATGCCCCTAAATAAATCCCTAAAACAAACATTGAAATGGCAAATATTCTCGCTATAAAATGCATTGCACACATATAAGAATATGAAAACCCGGGCACGGTACTATAACTACAGTTCTTTCTGACAGACAATGAATGGTTTGAGAGCGCTGGCTCATCTTCTTAATCAACCTGAAGGAAAATGTATGCACACAAAGCAAGACAGCAAGAGCAAGAGAGAGAGAGAGAAAGAGCAAGAGTCTCCCTGTGTAAATGTGAGTTTCTTTTAGCAGCTGTTCTTGTGGACGGTTATTGTGTGGGGTCATGGGTAACTGCTGGCAGTGAGAAGGGAAATGAGATAGATGCACACCGCCAGTGTTTATAAAGTGCTGGTGCAGGGTCCAAAGGTGTTTTTTGAACATCAGAGAGGTGAATCCATCAACAGAGTCCCTTTACTTTGACTGCGAGGGGAGTTGAACCTGAAAGGTCCATTTTATTTAAGGCTATTTCATCTGCGGACAAAGGACTGCACATAGACAAATTCTCCTGGCAGTAGTGGTTGAGTGGGTGAGGAGTCAGTCATGCCGTCAGTTGTGGCTTCTGGCACGTCTTCAGATCTGGGCAGTGGAATCTGTCAGGAAATAATTTGAGTGCTCATGTTAGTGTTGTTTAATAGTCTTTCAATTCAATTCATCTCCTAAAACAACTGCTGCCCTATGTGCATCTAACAACTTCCTAATGGGATATATTGGTGTGTGAATGCAATGACCCGTCAGCATTTCATGTGGTGATAAATGGTGGTCCTTGCTGCCTGCATGTGCAGACTGAACAGTGCCAGGGGTAAGCAAAGCACCCCGTTTTTCTTCAACGTAGTGTAAAGCTTTGACAGTTTTCTTTTAAGGAGCCCATTGACCCTCTCCAGAACCCCATTGGCCTGTGGGTGATAAAACGTAAAAATCTGGTGTTTAATGCCAAGAAGTGCAGTCATATCCTTAAACAACTCACTGAAAAAGTGTGTGCCAATATCTGAATTAAACACATCACACACACCATTGGGGGAACACTTCATGTACCAGAAATGTGGCTGCGCATTTGGTATCCAGATGTGCACAAGGACCAGCCTCCACCCAGCGTGAGAAGGGGCAGGCAACAATCATCAAATACCAAGACCCACTGCACCTCTCATCCGTATCCACGTAGTAGATGTGCAACTCGCGGAATTCCCAATGGGGTGGGGAAAAGTGCCTCTCAGTGTGCGCAATGTCATGCCTGTGTTCAAGCTCTGACATGTGGTGCATCTAATCACTAAACTTGTCAAGTTTTTCTGGATGTTTGGAATGAACCAATATTCCTGAATGTCTGCAAGAATGTGGTGTTTGGAGCTGTGTGAGGGATGATGAAGCTGATTGACTGCTACCCTCAACAGTTTGTGCACCATTACTGCATTTCCTGTACAGTACTGCCTCCATAGAAAATCAGTGGGGGATTGTGTGCATCCTCTTTTGACCCATAATTGTTTTTCCCCTTCTGGGGAACTCCCAAGTAAATGGATAATTTGTGCTCTGGGCAGGGAACTGTACGAGACAGGTGGCTGGTCAGGGGCGGGGGTCCTGACAGCATACTCTGCCACAGTTGGTACTGGGAGATGTGCTGCTAATTTGGCTGCAGTGTCTGCGGTGGCATTCCCGAGTGACACTTCGCCTGTGTTGTACATATGGGTGGAGCATTTGAAGACCGTCACTAGAGAAGGGTGGGCGAGTGCACAATGTAGCTTGTCTAATAATGCTGCATGCTGTACTGGGGACCCATCTGCCCTTCCAAAGCCCCTCCTTTTCCATCGTGAAAGGCCAGCATGCACTGTTGGAATGACGTATGCCGAGTCTGAATCAATGGTCTAGTGACACCCTTGTGATGATTGTAGTGCTTCAATCAGTGCAATAAATTCTGCTTCCTGCACTGATTAATGCATTTGTAATCTTTTCAAAATTATTGTCTCATACTCACCGACAACTTGGTGCACTACTGGTGCATCCATATGCCGCAGACATGTGTCCTGTTCAATTGTCGCTGACCCATCAACGAAGAGAACCTCCCGCCCTTCGAGTGGTCTGTCTTTTGCTTTGGGAATGTCATGATCCTCTTCCTCCTCCTCATTTGTTACTCGTGTCTGGCCAAATCCTCATCCGTGCACTTTTCTGTAATGAATGTTTCAGGGTTCACTGTTTTACAATACACTGTATAATGTGTACGTTTGGGCTGGACAGAACGATCTTGTATGCAGATGCTCTTTGGATATTCAGGGCATATTTCAACCTTTCTAGAATGGCAAAGATGGCATGTTCCATGTAGAGCGTGATTGAACAGCCCATTACCTTTCTCGATAGCAAATGCTGCAGCTGCAAGAAGCAGCCCTTGCATTACTGAATCTAACATGCTACTGTAATAGGCCAGTGTCTTGTGGCCCATAGTGTTTTTCTCTGTCAGCATGTCAGTCATGAGCTGTCCATTAGAGTGTGAGAACAAATGCTCCTTTTTGAGTTCATCAACATTGTGCAACATATCTTCAGTCCATGCAATTTTGTTGTCAGTCTTTTGTGCCTTTTGAGATCCTATAAGAGTGGCCTTGTGTATGTTGTGTAATCAAGTATCCATGCTCTGCAATAATTGCACAACCCTAGGGGCTTCTGCATTTCTTTCACTGTCATGGACTGGAGGTTGGTGCTGACAGATGCAGCGCAGTCAGGTTTTGTTTGTTTGCCATGTGCTGAAATCAACTGCCCCAGATAAAAATCCTCTTGTAGACAGTGTTGCAGTTTTGGTTTGTCAACCTTGTACCCGTTGCAAGCCAGAAACTGTAACAGTGCAATCAAGTATTATCTTCATTGCTGCTCAGTGTCGCTGCATATCAGCAGATCATCCATGTACTGGATTATTGTCCTGGACACTTGAATGTTACCTACACCTATGCAAGACGATCCTCGAGGGCAGCGGGCAGGAGCCCCCCCCCTCCTGCAGCTACAAACACCAGGCTGCAGCATAGACCTCCGGCATCACACGGCCTGCCTGACCGTGTCTTCTTCTTCCGCCTGACTCGCCCATGCCGGGCGCGACGCGGCGCCACAGCGAGGCTAAGCCTCGATCTGGGCCTTATTTCGTTCGCAGTAGCCGCCGGCAGGCGGATGCGCCGGCGGCCGACATGAAGGCCGTATAAAGGCCCTGTTTTGCGCCCAGGCCCCCTTTTGCAAGACGATCCTCGAGGGCAGCGGGCAGGAGCCCCCCCCCTCCTGCAGCTACAAACACCAGGCTGCAGCATAGACCTCCGGCATCACACGGCCTGCCTGAACGTGTCTTCTTCTTCCGCCTGACTCGCCCATGCCGGGCGCGACGCGGCGCCACAGCGAGGCTAAGCCTCGATCTGGTCCTTATTTCCTTCGCAGTAGCCGCCGGCAGGCGGATGCGCCGGCGGCCGACATGAAGGCCGTATAAAGGCCCTGTTTTGCGCCCAGGCCCCCTTCTGCAAGACGATCCTCGAGGGCAGCGGGCAGGAGCCCCCCCCCCCTCCTGCAGCTACAAACACCAGGCTGCAGCATAGACCTCTGGCATCACACGGCCTGCCTGACCGTGTCTTCTTCTTCCGCCTGACTCGCCCATGCCGGGCGCGACGCGGCGCCACAGCGAGGCTAAGCCTCGATCTGGGCCTTATTTCGTTCGCAGTAGCCGCCGGCAGGCGGATGCGCCGGCGGCCGACATGAAGGCCGTATAAAGGCCCTGTTTTGCGCCTGTTTAGCGGCGTTTTGCAAGGAAGCGCTCTTCTCTTCACCCCCGATCACTAGAATTATCTTGGAGTGAGCCTCGTCCTCCTCCACGGTGGGCCCTATCACGGTAAGCCTTGGAACCCTACTTTGCACCACCAATAAGGAAACAAAAACCTCTGACATTGTGATCCAGTATCTAAGCTCCTCCCAAAGACATAAAGTCACTCCTTGAGTTACTGCGAGCTGTACTCATATAATTCTGTCCACTATCTTGCTGCCCAATAGGTTGCTATAATATCCCATCAATCATTGCCAGCGATATGGTCACTGCTATTTGCCATTTGCTGCCTGCACTGTGCCTTTGCCATTTGTAATGCATTCATTATAGCCCTGCGCTCCTTGCGCCCTGCACCTTAGTCATTGCAGCCTATGGAGACTATACTGACCCATGCCTTCTCTGATTTTGTGTAACTTATGTCTACGCTACCCACTGGGCCCTTGCTACCTGAATCCTAGCCACTGTGCATATACTTTTCTCTGCCCAGTATGCCCAATTGAAATAGCCTATCCAGCTCCCCGTGCTTATTTGAAATTCAGCGTCCTCATTGCGCAGACCTTCATAGTACTGCTACAGACTCCGTAGCTCTGAACAATGTGTTCTTCACCACCCACTGCATAAACATGGTCCTCTATTAATACACCTTTTGACCCACTCAAGACCCTCCTGGTCTCATGCCAACTGTATGGTCGCTTAGAGATCACTGTGATATTGTGTTGTGTCCTATGGTCGCTTAGAGATCACTGTAATATTGTGTTGCGCCCTATGGTCGCTTAGAGATCACTGTGATATTGTGTTGTGTCCTATGGTCGCTTAGAGATCACTGTGATATCGTGTTATGCTTTATAGCCACTCCTGACCGCCCACATGCACCCCTAGGACCCTCGCTATTAGCCTAACAGTACTTCACTACTGACTACTGTATCTAGCCGTCGGCCAGTTCAAAGGCCACTCTAACCAAATTGCCTTATGGTCGCCAAATAGACCACAACTGATTATGTTTTGCCCAGATTCATGTTTAGCCTCCAGTCTTACGGCCCTTGCCTCTCACTGTTAATTTTGATCTTAGGTGGCCCCTGTCTATGTACTTGGTTGTTGTACCTCCTGGCTCTTCTCTCCCACCTAGGTAACCAGGACCTCATCATGCACATCAGTGTACTCCTCCCATTTCTCTTCACACTATCCCTTCGACTCACCCAAGCTCTCCAGCTACCTACAGTAACAACCTCCACACTCTGGGTTAAAATGGACCAGCCTTCCACCAGCATGGCACCCCCACGTCCTCTCGCATCGCCTAGAATAAGCCCGGCAGCACCCACTGTAGGCCATACCAACCTATACCTCAACGACCCAGCTCTATGGCTGGATCACTTTGCCAGGAAACCTACACCTAACCAACCCTGCCCCCTCTCTCTCAGAAATAAGAGACTAGGCTCCAGATTCCGCCTACGCCTACGCCACTCCCGTCACATCGCCAGGAAACAAACCCCCCTCTCTCCTGGATCTCTGTCAATTACCACCACATGCAAACCCACCTCCACCAAGGCTAAATTGCACATGTTCAAAGGCGCCCTCATTAATGCCAGATCCCTCACTGCACATGCACTAGACATAGCTGACCTCATCACCACGTCCGACCTTGACTTCCTAGCTATCTCCGAAACATGGCTTCATGCCGCATCTGGCCCCTTACTAGCGTTAGCCCTACCGCCGAACTACGGCATCACACGATGTGACCGCTCCTCCACCTCTTCCAAAGGCGGTGGTGTGGCCTTCATCCATAAAAATACTCTTGACCTAAGAGTGTTACCTGACTCCAAACTCACATCGGCCGAATTGCTGTCTGTCAAACTAGCACTCACACCTAACCAAACAGCCACCATGCACCTAATCTATAGACCTCCAGGACCCGCTCCAACATTTGTCAGTGAAATCTCCACTCTCCTCCTCAACAATACAAAGATCAACTCGCAAACAATCATCCTAGGCGACCTTAACTTAGGTCTTGGTGACTTAAAAGATCCGGTGGCCTCTGACCTGGAGATTGCACTATCTGACCTCGGCCTTACCTTATACATCCATGAGCCTACCCATATTAAAGGTAGAACACTTGACTGGGTAGCTGGCTCCAATTGCAATATCAAAGTCCTTAACAATTCCCCCTGTCTATGGTCCGACCATCACATTATAACTTTCAACATTGAAGCCACACCACGAATCCCGTCACCGTTAGCCCCAGCACTCCCAACTCGAAGCAAAAAAGATATAACCAAGGAGAAACTCCTCCCGTTGTTACTCCCGTCCCTTAACACAGCCACCAACTCCTTCTCTGATCCAACCTCACTAGCACACACCTACAACCAAACAATGCAAACTGCCATTGATTGTATAGCACCTCTCAAACTTAGAAAGGCTAAACCTCAAGCCTATCTCAACTCATGGTTCACACCACAGCTAAGATCGCTCCGCAAAGCCAAACGCTGTGCCGAAAATCGATGGAAAAGCCACCCCTCAGACGAGCATAAAGACAGTTTCCTCCTAGCCTCACTCTCCTACAAAGATGCCATCATCACGGCTAAAAAGGAATCTTTCAACAACCGCATTATACAAGCCGACTTGAACTCCAAGGAACTCTTTAAAATCCTAAGAGAGCTTGAAACTCCAGTCGCCCCCCCTGACACATGCGTGAAAGATAGTAAATGGTGCGCCAACATCCAAGCAGCCTTACTAAATAAAATCTCCACACTACAAGACAAAATCAAAGATAAACAGGACAGCCTGAAGCGCGACAACCACGCTCATTCCCTCACTAAGGCCCCCTTACCAGACCCTACTAATATCACACCATTCGCATTCTCTCCACTTACCGTGGCAGAGGTAGAAAATATAATTCTTAGAATTAAGCCAACTAACTGCCAAGGTGACCCGTGCCCAGCCCATACTATCAAGGACTCAGCGCATGAGTTGGCACCATTCATCACGGCCTTCATCAACTCTTCCTTTCAAACAGGCATTGTCCCGGACAATCTGAAGGACGCTTGGGTTATCCCACTGCTTAAAAAACCTTCCCTAGACCCGAACATTCCCACTAACTTCCGACCTATCACCACCGTACCATTCCTGCTCAAGATCCTAGACCGTGCCGCATACTTTCAGATCCAAAATTACCTGGAAACTAATAACTTGCTAGGTCTACGACAATCTGGCTTCCGCCCCAGACACGGGACAGAGACCGCTTTATTAGACCTTAAAACTCAAATCGAGGTTCTAAAGGATCAAGGCAAATTAGCACTGCTACTACTTCTCGACCTCTCAGCCGCATTCGATCTGGTCAACCATCAGATCCTGTGTGAGCACCTCCATTCAGCGGCCAACTTCTCTTCCTCGGCTGCGGCTTGGATCAAATCCTTCCTGAGCAACAGATCCATGAGAGTCTTTGCCCCAGCCGCAGCCGCGGACCCCTCCCCGATTCACTGCGGCGTTCCTCAGGGATCTTGTGTGTCACCTACACTTTATAACATTTTCACGAAACCACTCTTTGATGTACTTGACTATCTGGGTGTCTCCTATACCAACTATGCGGACGACACCCAGATACTCATCCCCATCACTGGTGATTATCTAGGTGACACCAAAGCCCTTAACGACATCTACTTGGTCATCCAGGCCTGGATGGCCCAACATCAGTTGTGCTTGAATGATGACAAGACGGAGCTCCTAATCCTGGGCACTGCACAACGTCTGAGCAGACTAGAACCGTCCTATCAATCATTCAACATAGATGGTAATATCATTTGTGTCTCAAAAGATACCAAAACGTTAGGTTTCTACCTTGATGCCACACTTTCATTAACCCGACAAACGAATGCTGTCAGATCTGCGTCTGCATACACATGCAAACTCATCGCAGCTTGCAGACCTTTCCTCACTACGTCTAACAGCGTTACGCTAGCGAGAACCCTTATTATGGCTAAAATTGATTACTGCAGTGCTCTTTATCTTGGCACCAGCCAAGAGAACCTGAACAGACTTCAAACGACACAAAACAACGCCATTCGTGCTGCGCTAAACATTCCCCGACACCACCACATCACAGAAACCAGAAGTAAGCTAAATTGGCTACCTGTCAAACAGAGAATTTCACTCAAAACACTTGCCCTTACGCACAAATGCCTAGCCAACAAAGCCCCGATCTACCTTGGTAGTCGACTATCGCGCCACTCTACCTCCCGACCTCTAAGAACAGCCCAATCCCACTGTTTAGCGATCCCGAGATTTAAATTGCAAAAATCAGGGGGCTCAAGTTTCCCTGTCTTAGCTTCCAAGTTATGGAACTCCCTCCCTGTCTCAATTAGAGCGGAAGACTCTTTCAATACCTTCAAAGCCAACACTAGATCTTGGCTTTTCAACCAGCACTAAGGCCATCTTCGCGCCTCTCCCCGACATACCCTGACCTGCCGTCCACTACTATCATCTATCGGCACTGAAACTACTGTACATATGTATATAAGATCCTCTTGCAAATATATATAATGACTCTTTGCTTGACCTGCATTTTTGGATCCCATGTTTGTAATAATGCTCTGTTATACCTGCATTTCTGTAACCTTGTACTAATTGCGCCCTGATGCCTCCGGGCCTGCGGGTTTGCGCGTTATAAATAAAATACAATACAATACAATGTGGAGTATTCTGTTAAAAATACTCTGGCTCTCACAGTACCCCTTAGGTAAGCTTGGATATTCAAACTTAATTCCCTGTTGAGTAAAGGCTGTGAGCTACTGTGCAATGGTATGGGAAATAATGCATTCTTGATGTCAACCGCCAAAAAATGTGTTGTCTTCTTGGGAATGCTACACAAGATCATGGCACAGTTAGGTACCACAGGGAAATCTTGCTGTACAGCATCATTTAGGGGGTGCAGATCATGAATCATTCTCCAATTGCCCTCCATTGCCTTTTTAACAGGGTAGATAGCCATGTTGAATGGAGAGTTAGAAGGTACAATTATCCCTTGGCTGAGCAGTGCACTGATGGTGTCCTTAATTCCCTACTGTGACTCCCAAGAAAGTGGGTCTTTTTTCACTCAGGGTACTACTGCCCCTGGTTGCAATGTAATGCATACTGGGGTCAAGCCCTATTGTGGCCCTATGTCATGGGGCTTTGTTGTCCATATTCTCTCTGTCACTTGCTCCAAATCTGCCTCACTGAATTGTGATGGGTCCAGGAGGGCCATCATGGGACACTGATTTTTTTCTTTACTGTACCATTATTTCACAGTATGCATATTGCTAGCACAATCTCTCCGTAATCTGACCTGTCTTTGAACAATTCTGCATTAGTCACCTCCCTCAGGGGTATTGTTGGGCCGAACCCATGCTGATCAGTCCCTATTACAACAATCCCTTTTGCTGAAACCACCAATCCTTGTAAATCTACGGACAGTATTGAGCTTTCCGCCATTTCAGGGGGACACAACAGGACGGAAAATAAAGTCTGTTGGCATTCGCCAACACCCTTTGCCAATCTGATGCACTGCCTTCTATTCACAAACATGTCCGGATCTATGGGAATCCCAGGAACCACAAGCCCTCCTCCCATTGCATGAATAATCAACATTGCATCCCACACATTGCGCAAACTATGCCACTGTCTGTGAATGATATCGTCATGTTGAACTTGCTGAGCAGATACCTGCCCAGCCAGTTCACTAGTGAACCTTCGAACATTGAAGGGGTGCCCACACCAACACATTTGATGTCAACCTCTTTAGTATATGGAACCATGGAGACAGCCCCAGAGAAGCCCTGCGTGTCAAGAGGGTGGCCCGATAGCATAAAGTCCCCCTCACTGATGCAACCGTGTCAACCATAAAAATGAAGTGTTTGTTTCCTAGGGTATGGAGGTAATGCTCGGTGTTGGCATCTGCTGTGTGTTCTGTGGTGGCGGGTGACAAGTGCTGTATGTCTTATACCTGGGCACTGATCTGCTTCTGTATTCTTTCAAAAAAATAACCCCACTTTCCACAGTTCCAGAAGTTTGAGGACCCCATTCTCTGCCCTCTCAGTTCCATACCTCCAGAAACCCCTATTGGCACTCTAAATCTGCCCCTCCACATGCTGCTGACCTCCTTGATGCCACTCCTGGGTGGGGTACTGATATCTGCCTCCCCATTGCCCTTGACCCCCTTCTGGCCAAAACGCTGCTAGTCGAACATCTGCAGATCCCTGCGTGATCCCCGTTCCTTCTGTCTGTGTTGGTGCAGTCACTATCAATTCTACAGCTAATTTCGCTAACTTCCTTTGTACATATTTTGCTTCATTTGCTTGCAGCTGCTGTGTAGTGTCCCTTTCTCGTTCGCTTATTCAATTGCAGTGGTGTATTATTACACTCAAAATTTCCACCCACCCTTTCGCTACAATGCCCACAAACCTGCTGCACCTCTATTGGTATGCCCCTATTGATAACGAAATAGAAAAGGGGAACTGATGGGTCCCACTGGTCACCAGTCTCCACCCTCCACATCTCCTGAACCTTAAGACCTTACTGCACAGGGTCTTTGTCATTGCCCATAGTGTTTTCTATAGTTGATTGTAGGTCTGGGGTGTCAGGATATGTGTGCTAAAGTTCACCCCACAACTGTGCCTTATGCTGTTGAACAGAGCGGCGTCATATGCATTGTCATCCAACCTTACTCCGGGGTATCCTGCTTTAATCCACACATCCCTAGCCTTCTCTCCCACTATCACCACTAATAAATTGTTCATGTCACCTACGGCAAGTTCTGAATGGGATGGAAGACTTCTGTATGGCATACTTGGATGACATTGCAGTGTTCAGCCCTACTTGGAAAGAACATGTTGATCACTTAGGATATGTTTTGCAGGCTCTTGAGAAGGCCCATCTGACCATAAAGGCAAGCAATAGTCAAATTGGTCAGAGCAAAGTGGTCTACCTTGGTCATGAGGTAGGAGGAGGTGAAATAAGGCCATTGCCTAGCAAAGTACAAGATGAAACTGTGCCGCCCCTACTACTCAAACCCAAGTGAGAGCCTGCCTAGGTCTAACTGGGAACTACAGGAATTTCATTGAGAACTATGGGTCCATAGCTTCTCTTTGAATGTAGTTTCCTCTCCAAAATTCCCTAAAAAGTTTAGATTGAATGAGGAGTGCACTCAAGCCTTTGAAAACCTGAAGAAAGCTCTTTGTCAAGCTCCAGTCCTAAGAGCTCCTGATTAACAGCAACCCTTCTTTGTGTGGACAGATGCCGCCAATACAGGTAAAGGTGCAGTCCTTAGTCAACTGGATGAGAAGGCTAGGGAGCACCCCATTTGCTTCATCAGTAGGAAACTGAAGAAACCAGAAACAAGGTGGGCAACCATAGAGCATGAGTGTTTTGCCATTGTGTGGTCTCTGAAGAAGTTTAGACCATACTTGCATGGATCTACTTTTGTGATTGAGACAGACCACCAACCCTTGAGATGGTTAATGCAAATGAAAGTTGAGAACCCAAAACTTCTAAGATTGTCAATCTGCCTGCAAGGGTTTGATTTCACCATTTAGCACAGGTCATGATGTCACCACCAACATGCTGATGGTCTCTCTAGGATGTTTATAACCGACTAGAGTGAAGAGATTCATCCAGGTGTGGATTAAATCCTCCTGTCCCTTAGTCTGGGTGGGGGGGGCGAGTGTTAGGGAGAATTATCCAGAATGGCTCATTTGCCTTACCTTTATTTTTTTCACCTGTTAAGAATGTGGGCCTTTTTTTCACACTCTTACATGTGTTTTGCTGTGTGTGTTTAACATTTTTGTGTTCATAAACTGTGGAGCTTAATCTACTCCATAGGCATCATCTTGTTACTGTGTGTTACACAGCACCCTTAGTGCAGTGACACAGGGTTGTCTTTTTCAGACTTCCCACTTTAAACTCCATATTCTGGGACGGACTACTGTCTCTCAGAACATGTAAAGTTGCATTGACCTTATTAGTCTTTTTAAAATTCACAGACCCAGTACAAACTATCTTACATAGATTACTGGAAAGGGTTAATAGTTATCCCTTTTTGTCTGTCTCTCATGGAACATCATGTTGTTCCCCTTTCTTTAAGATTTGGCTGGTAGCAGTGGTATCTACCATATTTTTCTTACTGCGGTCTACGTAAATATCCTTGGTACTGTTTTAGGCTATCTTAGTAGCCTCGAACTTAAATCCGCTGGACCCCATTTACTTTTATTTGGTTCCTGCTGAGTTTATTCACCATTTCTTTTTGTAAAGGTCTTTCTCGTGTTTTACTCTATGTGCTGAACCAGGTTTGGTTCCTTTGTTTGCTGTCCTTTGGCAGGCTTCTGCACAGAAGCCCTCCTTAGGTGCCTGAGAGTCTTGGGGGACAGGATGTGAGGCAAGGGTTTTAGGCCCCCTGCACAGGGTTCTCTTGGAAACTCAAGTCACACTCTGGTTTGATTGGCTAGGTGACTGTCCTGCCAGGACAGACACCCTGCTGTGTGATTGACAGCCAGGATGTGTGAATGGGGGGAAACTGCATAAAAAACAGGTCTCTGGGACTAGGAAGGCAGAGTCGCCACTGGATCGAGAGAACCGAAGAGAAGCTGAAAGAAGAGGACCACTACCATGACTGAACCTCCCGGTGAATCTCCAAACTTCGATGACAGAGAAGATCTGCAAGGAATATTTTTCCCTTGAGCTGGTGGGACCAACCAGTTCGCCAAACACCAACAAGGCCTCCCTCCCCTGGTCGAATTTGCTGTGCATCGCTGCAGTGAACCGGATAGCCAGGAGGCTCGGACCCTGTTTGGGCTTTAAGGAGCACACCTTTTATTCATTGCTTTGCCTGTGTACATATTTAGCTCTGCCCACGCCCTTGTGAATCAAAGGCATCTGAAACCCTACTCCCTTCCCTTCCTTTCTTCCGGCACTTCCATTTTTTCTTGTTACCGCCATCGTACCTTCTCATCCCACAAACTCTCCACCCAAGGTGTCATTTGTGGCACCTGTTGTGCATCCTCCTCACCGTCATCCTCATGCTCATCCACTGTACTCAACATATCCTCTCCCTGATCTCCACCTAGGCCTCTGTTGGACTTTACTGTTCCATACCCTGTGCACATGCTCGTTTATCTTCTTTCTTCTCTATATGCACATCCTTTATTGCCATGCTGTCTAATCTGAACAAAATGTGCCTCACCCTCCACTCGTCTAGACCACTTCTCTTTGCCTCGCTCTCTGCCCGCAGTCGCTCTAACTCCACTCGCGCTGACTCTAGCGCTTCTTCTAACTCCCTCTGCCCTGCGCACTCTTGCAGCAGAGCTGTTGCTTGAGCAGGTGTATATGTGGGTGGCAGGACCATTGCTCGAGTGGACACATAGGTCGGGTTACGGTACCGTGTCTCTGGGAGTGCCACCAAGGGATATACCCCTTTGTGTTATGTCCTTGTCTCACCCACTTCTGCTTGCATGCCCCCATCATAGGTGTTCCATGGCCCTCCCTCATTAGAGTCCTCCACATTTTCAACCATCGTCCATAAATCTAGAATTTCTTTCCTGTTTTGCAATTGTTTGCCCTTATATTTTGCTGCCAGAAATGTAGTCATGTATTCCAGGATCCCTCTATTATGGGTGCCCTGCTCTGGCCAGGACTGTGGCTTCTCCCCTCGTGTTTCTGTCTCCCACTGCTTGTGATACTACTTTGAAGCACTTCACAAGTGTATAAGTGCTTTACAAATAAACAATTACAATTACAGTTACAATACTTCTCGATCTTCTCTCGGTACAAGAACAAAGCCCTGTACATGTATTCTAAAGGCGTGGTGATGTACGCGCTATAATGCGTCCGTACCATTGGCGCAATGCGCACACTGAAAATTCACAATCAAAAAATCAATGTATCATTCCCTTCTCCCTGTCAGCCCATGTTGCTTTCCCTTCCCTTCACACACACACACACACTCTTGCACTCCACACACCCAAAACACACTGTTATAGACACAATGACCCTCCTCAGGCCTTCACCCTGCACAATAAAAACCCAAAAACAATAAGCTAAAATAACAAGCTAAAATAAAAACCACTACTATGTCAACTAATAAATAAGAGCCCACTAATTATGTAGGGCTCCTATTATGCAGGGCTCCTATTTACTTCCTTTTTCTCTGTTACATAACAAAATTGGCACCACCATCCCCCCTCGCTTGGGGAGGCTCCCGGCACTCCTGTTTTCTTTTCTTTAATATATTCCTCAAAAATTCAATAATGAAAAAGCAAAAAATCTCCATGTGCTCCCAACCCACACTATTTCCCGTATACCCTTCTCTTTACTTGTTATCCCTTGCAAGGGTATACTCACATAAGCATGTTCACCTGCACTGCTTCATCACCATCCCAGGGTTCCAACACCGGCCTGCACTCTCTCCGGAGTCGCGCCCTGCTTCAAAGAGCAGACAGGAATTCTGCAAAGATTGCTCCTGCAATCGTCTGGGATTCACACGTTTGGGACTGGTCACTGCATGTGGGCACAGCCCCTTGGTAGAAGCGGCCTGGAAGTCTCTGTCATTGCAGGGGTCTCTGGGATTTGTTTGTGTGGCATAGCTGCATTCTAATGACTGTTGAGGTGTTCCTTGAGGTGTGTAGGTATGTGTGCAGCTAGGCCAAAATGTATGAAGAGATATAGCTGCATTCTATTGTTTTTTGGTGTAGAGGACGGAGTAAGAATATCAGTATGTGTGAGTGTATTTGCGGATTGGTGGGAGACCCACATTGATGATTACCTTCTAGTTCCTGCCGAACTGACTGTATCTATTCTAGAGGTTTGGAGCATTTATTCTCCAAGAGAAATGATCTGTCTAGTGTGCAGTTTGTTCTAATTACCAGGCATTATTGTTGTCTTTCCCTGCCTGGCAGCGTTATCAGTGTTGAGTAGCCCTATTCCTAATCTTTATTCATTTGAGCTAATTTGCTGTTCTATGATCGCCACTGTGTCTCATTAAGTCTGCCATTGTTTGTTGGATGAAAACATCGTGTTGTGAAGTTACATCCGATTCTGCTCAATCGTACTTATGAGTACTATCTAGATTTGATGACTAGTGTTTGGTGGACCCAAGGTCCAGCATCAGCAACTAAGGTCATCCCTGTGTCTTATTGAGTCTGCATTTGCTTATAGGATGGCACCTTCTCAGTGTGCATTTACTTCAGTGCTGTTCTATCGTACATATGATTACCTCCTAGATATGGAGACTGGTACTCAGTGAACCCAAGGGTCCAGAAATAGATCAGGCCATGTTATTAGGAGTCGATTTGACTAGCATTGTTACATGCAGCAGAGAATTGAGTGTTCCTGATCTTGTGTGTGGTTAGAATATCAATGACAGGCAGCAGCACCTGAATGTCACTTGCAGGAGCTTGCTGTGGTCAATTCCTTGCCTGATTCAGAGTGTATTCCCTTGGGTGGGACAAGGTCAATCAAGTTCTGATGCTGGGTTATAAGTGTTAGTGGTCCCATTTTCCGGTCCCCAGCTAATTGTTTACAGCAAGTGGATGGCTGTAACTGTCGTAGTTTATGGTATGAGTTGTGGAATTGTACCGCATCTTGGTCCCTTGCGAGAGCTAAGAGTGCTACAGAGTTCATCTGATTGGAAAGTATATTGCGTATTGTAACAGTTTATTGAGAGACCACCCTCAAAATGGGGAGTTCCTTCCCTCCCCACTCAAGGTGTCAAGCAACAAACTGTTTAACATATTCTTTTATTCAGCCCTACTTCAGTCACATATCATCCCCCTTAGATCCGCACAGAGCTATCAATGAGCCAAGAACCAGGCCGCTGTACAGGAAATATATTTGTATTTATTTAAATCAAAAGAAATATCACTTCAAAGATAAAATGCAAACACCACTTTACCGTGGCACAACACAATAAATGTTTCTACATAAATAAATCACAAATGTGAGTTGAAAAGAACACAAATCACAATTCTTTACTTTCCACAAATTTCACTCCAATAAATAATTAGCGCTGGTCAGTGAACACATTTACAGATGTAGTGCTGCACAATTTTGATTTTCCTGCAAGGTTAAAAGGCTAACAGTAGGATTACAAGAATGGTACAAATACATATGGCAATTATGATTTCACCCACACCGTTGGTTTAAATAAACCAAGGGTGATTTAGCCGTTTGTTTTTCAGACCCCCGCTACTTTGGTCTGTGTTGGGAAAGTCGGACAGAAAAATTGAAATCATTTGGGGAATTTTGGTTTTCAGATCCCCCTCCACTGAAAGGCCGGTGATAGGGGAAGGTTGGACAAAAAGATTGGGCTGATTAAAGAACAAACAAACCCCTCTTCCTTATAGTGGTCAGGGTCAACAGGACAAACAGGATTACCCAATTAAATTAACAGCTATAGTTTTTCAGTGCACACTGGGAAGAGAAATGTGTCAATTTCAAATTTTAACAAAAATCATCCTGTTATATTCACCCTAATGGGGAATTAATTAATAAATATTTTCAGTTCACTAGGCTAACGATCCATCTTCCCTCTATAAAAGGAAAGGATTTAAGGCAAGCAGACTCCCCAACTTTGGGTCTCCCAGGGCTCAGTTCTACTTACTTAAAAAGTCTCTGTTTATAGAGCATGACAGCCAGCTGCTTGTCAGGACCCTCTGGGAAGATAGGGCAGGGGTTTAGTCACTCCACTCTCACAGATGGCCTCCCGCTCTCCACCATAGGACCGAGTCAGCTCTTAGGCCTTCTTAGAAATAGACAGCTCCAACCAGATGAACTCTCAGCAATCCCCTCTGGTGTTTCCTTGCAGCTGTCAGATTGTTAGTTGCAGCTGCACCATTTTGATGGTAAATTTCAGCAGCTCTGTCTCTTCTTCCTATTGCAGTCCCTCTTATATAGCAGTGACGACACCACCAATTTTACAATCCTGAGGGAGTACCCTGCAAGAGGTCACACCAATAGGATTGGACAGTTACCCTTCTCTCTCCTCCCAAACCCAGCCTTCCAGTCAGGATTGGTTTAAGGGGCTGAAGCAGACATATGGTAATCGTGTCAGATTTTTCTGAAAATCAAGTTATGTGGCAAAACTTCATAAGTGTACTAATAACTGCAGTAAAATACATATTTTCCTTTTCAGTTAATCATAGGAAGTAAATTAGACAGCAGCCAGGTCTGCACCATTTTGCATGGTGGTTTGGCAATTCTCTGCCGTTTTCAGCATAACCATTATGAAAATGTAATTTCCTACCCATAATCCTAATTTTACTATTCGCCAGTTTCCCAACTCTTGCACTCAGGACATTTTCAGACATTTTCAGATCTGCCAGGAATCTAGTTTAACTGTCCATTACAGTTCCCTAACTCATAGGTGCATGAATATTGTATATCCAAAATCGCCTGGAAATTACCTAACAAATGGAGATTACATGAAAAAAATCAGACTTGTTGTGGTTTGGAAAAAGGCCTTAATGATAATAGTCCTTTTCAATTAGTAGTAAATCTTCATGTTGGATAAATGGCAATTGTCCTGCCTCCATGCCATATGGTCTCACTGGGCTCCCCTGCACCAGAGTTTTATCTTTATCAGTCTATTTGAACAGGGTTACTTGTTTGAAGTTGGACTTTCAGGCTCCCTTAATTGAATTGTCTTCACAGCTCCCCACTTCACACCTACTGTCTACATTGTGGTCATATATTAGCCAGGCAAAATGGTCTTGCAGAGACAGCCGGTCTAAAGAACACTTTCCATACCTTCCAGAGCAAGCCACATTGTACTGCAGTTGTAAACACTCGGATGCCAGACTTTCAGTGTTGAAGTTTCTTGTGACATGTGTCCAACAGCCAGCAAAAGGGTTTGCCTCTGGCCTAAAGAACTTTTCACATGGAAAACAAAGTGGCTTTTCAAATATCACTGGTATTTTGTATGCAAAACATAATATATATTACTTTTTGTCAACCCGCACCATATCTTTTTCCCTGACATTTTTTCTGTTAGCAGAAGTACATTCAAACTGCAAATACACATGCTTACCATTATTATGACAGTATCTAAAAATCAATTTTTTCATGTGAACAGGACTTTTGATTTGTTCTTCTTGCTTTGTGAATTCAAATGCTGCTTTTCCTTGGATAATGACAGGTAGGCCTTTTTCACATTGCCCTTCAGTTTTCATTTGTAATCACACTTGCAAAGCCGGTATTGTGCCACTATTGAAAAATCATGCTTTTCATGTGAAAGGGACCTTTGGTTTGGGGCCTTTGAATGCACCCCACAATATCCAGAGACAATAGAGCAAGACCAACCAAAGCATATTTCACACTGCACCCTGAGTGAAAGAGTTTGTGGCATCAATTCCCAGATCAGGGTATCATGACTTGATCAGAGACCACCTTGTATACTCGGTGGAAGACAAGATCTGGCCTAATCATTAGAGAATATAAGGTAGCCAAACAGGTATACAAGTTTAATTTTGGAAAATGTAAACATTAAAACTCCAAATTACTTGCATGATGGTGTGGCCAATTTGAGATTATAGATAAGGATTCACCTGTAGTCTACAGAATCACCAAAAAGCAGGGAGGGTTAACAGTGGAACAATTTGTCCATGTTAACAAGATTAAGCCCTTCCACCCGAAACATGAAGTAAAAAAGCGTGAACAAATAAGAGAAACCAGGGAGTGAGAAATGTAGCTATGTTCTGGCATAGGGATTTATTAACAGCACATTTGGACTATATATATGCAGATGTGGATTTTATGGACGTCACAATTTCCTTGACAGTTTGTGAGTCACACCTAAGTGACCATAATCAACTATGCTTAACATGGAAATGGCCGGACTGGTCTCAGCTCGCAAATCTAAATATACAACCGAATTTGCGATCTATTGAGATTAACCATGCAGGGAACCGTATAAAATGGTCCGATAGCAAGCTCATAATGTATAATCATGTATTAGAAACTGAACTAGGAATCTCACATGACAAAGAAGGGGGATATTACATTTGCTCCATGCAAATGTTGAGCAGAAGGGGGCCCAATGGACGCCAGTATGATGCCAGGCATGCTCATGTGTTCGATCTTGAGCTTAAAATAAGGAAAAGTCAGCTACGTAAAGATGTACGTCATCTTTCTCTAAACGAAAAAGAATATTGACATGATAAAAACTCTGAAACAGCTTTACAAGAATTGGTGTCATGGGCTGCGTTCCATACAATATCAAAAAGATGGCGAAAGAATTTTGTCCCAGATTCTGGCTAAATGAACTGCTGGTATATGGTCCTTGGCTAATGAGGCTATTCTCTCGCCTCAAGGTGCCTTACAAATCAATCCAATTCTGGAATCATCATGGTCTAAATACTATACTGACCTCAATCGGACCCCCTTTCCGCTAATTAAGCTGAATTGGTCGGTCCTAAAAATGAACACACATTTTCATTTTGATATGGACGACATAATACACTGTATTTCTAAACTAAGCAGATCTCGTGCAGCTGGGCCAGATGGACTACACAATTTAGCGCTAAGGCAAGATGGGCAGCCATCTTATACAAAATATTCAAACACACACTGCAGACTGGCCAGATACCAACCTCCTTGAAAAAGTCTATGATAGTGCCAGTATACACAAAAGGCCTGAGGTCTGATCCTAGATCGTATCGACCTATCGCCCTTCTGGACTGTCCTGGACATTTGTTTGCACGCCTGCTACTAACTGCATTTAATACATGGCTGACTACACGACAGCTCAGGGATGGTTTTCAAACCAGATTTGTAGCAGGCCTTGGAACATCAATAAATTTGATTGCCCTAAATTCTCTCATAGATGGCCATAAACAACAAGGACAGCCTATTTGTGTGGCCTTTATTGACTTTCAAACTGCTTTCGATGCTGTACCACAAGAGTTGTTATTTAAGAAACTTCTAGACAAGGGCTGTCCCTGATCCATTTTGCAGTGGATAATTCAGCTCCATTCTGAGACAAGCATTCAAGTCTGCCTTCGTAGAGACGGCCTATTATCTAGTGACATGACAACAGACCGGGGCTTGAAGCAGGGGTGCCTCCTGGCATCTGCACTTTTCAACTTTTTTATCTCGGACATAGGTCACTCCTTCAAGAGTCTAAATATAGATGCACCAAGACTCAAGGGAACCCCGATAAGCTGGCTCTTGTATGCTGATGATATGGTTATTTTATCGAAGACGCCACAGGGCCGTAAAATGATGTTGAAAGCACTTGACGAATATGCACAATCCAACTGCATTTCTATCAATGCAACCAAAACACAAATCATTCAGTTTGGAAATCCCAAGCAGAGATGTCGCACATACTCGTGGGTATTACAAAACAGCGTCTTGAGTGTGGTCACAAATTACACATACTTGGGATTTTTAATAACTAATCATCCCACCGATTTACCCTACGAGGAAGTCAAGCAGGCCAAACTTCACAATGCCATATCACAAGCCAGAAATATCAGGGTGAAATTTTGTAAATTTTCGATACATCCCTTGTTGGCATATTATAAACAGAAAATGACACCTGTGCTGTTATATGGAACAGAAACTAAAAAGTGGCGTCCCTACATCTATTGGACTAGAATTGAAGGAGCATACCGGAGAAAAAGGTTACAGTTACCTAAATCTGAACCACTGCCACTGATTCGCTACTAGCTAGGATTAATATCTTTGCATGGCAGATACAAATGGCAATGGTGCTCGTTATATCGTAAGCTTATAATGGGCGAGTTGCAAAATGGTCTGGCTCGCCTGATGGCCGCATATGTTGCAGAGGAAACGCGTGATGAGTTTATAAGAACATGGAGGCTTAGAGCACTCAAACTGCTTAGCGATGCTGATATATCCACGCAATTGCTGATCAGCAATCCATATAAAGCTAAAGAAAAAATGTGGCAACATGAGTGGAATCTAAAATATGCACAATGCACACATTATAAAAGATTCCAAGAGAATCCCTTTGAATTAAAAAAAAAACATGGTGAAATAGCACGATACCTAATAGTATCACCTAATTCCCAGCATCGCTTGGTATTTTTATGCTTCAGGCTTCATTTATGCCCAACAGCCGATCTCTTATGCAAACGTAGTATGCTGTCGAAGGAAAAAAATCTACTGGCGATTCTGTCTAACTGAACCCGAGACTTTGCGACATTTACTGGTTGACTGTGTGCACTTGTTAGCGCTAAGATGTAAACTATTTAAGCCTTTTTTTCAAGGTTACATCAATGTTATGCATGATCAATTATGGCGTAAATTATTTTATACGGCCAAAAAATTGCTGCAATATACAATAGTCAACTATATAAAAGCCCTAAAACTATAAAAAGTTCTACTAGAGTCACATGTATGGACTATTATGCTTTTCTTGCTGTGTTTAGAACTTGAAGATGGATATCGTATCATAACTATATGTATGTCTACAGAATGTGTTCTGAACTTTAGTTTTCATGCATATCATATGAACTAATAATTGATTAACTTTTGTTTTACTGTATGCAGGGAAATACTCATCTATGTTAACCTATTATGGGTTTTTTATAGAAATGTAAATAATATTTTTGTAAAATTTTAGAATTTGTAGCGTGTAAAATGTAAATGTAAAAAGGTTGGAAAAATTAAATTTTCTATAGCCAAAACAACAATAAAAAATGTTAAAAATAAATAGCATTCATACGTGTTTTGCTAACTTATACCCACATCCACCATTTCGATTCTCAAAAACCATTTTGATCCTTCTTATCCTGCTTTCACCTGACCTCACATCCCCCTTTCCTCTCAAAACTTCTAGAAAAGGCAGCCTATTTCCAAGTGTCACCTCATGTGAGCTCTCACATTCTGCTCCCATCAGTTCAATCTGGCTTTCTTCCATGACACTCTACCAAAACTGCTCTGGAACACATCTCTAACTCTATTCTTTTTGCACATCGCAACAAGCTGTCATTGATTCTTATTCTTCATGAATTTTTGGCTGCCTTTGACATTGTTGATCACCCCACAATTCTTTCACTTCTTTCAGTGGTTTCAATCTTATCTTTCTTCCTGCATCGACTCAATATAGTGAGCTCATCTTACTTCTTACTTCTTCATCTTGTTCTCTTCTCTATGGGGTCCCACAAGGTTCTGTTCTTGGTCCTTTATTATTTTTTGTCCACACTATTCCTCTTTCTGCACTTACAGTCCATTAATCGTTCATGTCAGTTTTATGCTGAAAATGCTCAGATCTTTTTCTGCTTCTCCTCCCTCTCTGTCTCTCTTCAATCCACTGTCTCAGGTTGTCTTCCTGTTGTCCAGTCTTGCATTGCTTCTCACTTCCTACATCTTGACCCATTCAAAACTGAAATTCATTTGTCTACATCCTCTTCTCCTAACCTGTTACCCCTCCCTCTGCTCTCTTTTTTCCTATCATTTTCTGCCTTTTTCCACACTGCTTCGTAATCCTGGAATCATCTTTAGCGCATTCTTGTTTTTTTCCAATCATATTTTTTCTACTGCACATATCTATTCAAACTGCAATATGTCTGATCTTGTCTTATATTCTCTCTCAAAGCCAATTTTCAACTCCTAGTGGGCCCTTCACTCTTCTTATATTGCTCGCTCCATTTTGTCTTTTTTAAAATAAAATTGTATTATTTGTATATAATCTGTTTAGATTTTTGTAGACATTTTTCAGTTCTTGAAGTGAAAGAAGGACGTTTCTGCGTAATTGGTAATTTCTCAAGGAGGACTAAGAAAGCGAAGAAAGAGCAAAGAGAGACACTTTTCCGATGGTTTACTTCTGTGTCATCTGCGACGTCTTCTCTAATGCAATGGTTAACAGTTTGGTAGCTGCTATAAACCACCTTGTTTGGGCTCCCGTGATGAGGCGGTTCCACCAAATGTTGTCGTCAACGACGTAAGACAGTTCGTACACAGGACCGAAGAAGGCCTTTCTTTCTTGGTCAATTGCAGGACAAACCATCAAGAGGAGTTTGATAGATTCTGTGGATTGAGCATCTCTGCAGAGTCTACAGGATCTTTCTTCAGTTACTGAGCGGATGGCTAAAACCTCTTGTGTCGGAAAAAGATTTAGACGGGCTTTCAACAGAGTTCTCATAAGAAGTTTGCTGGGGTATTTCGTACAATATTCGATCAGTTTTTTCAGTTTATTGAAGACTGGTGGCAAGTGGGCTAGCAGTTTGTTCGTTACAGCATTGTCATTTGTTTTTATCCAATCGAGCCATTCCATTTTTGTTTTTATTCTCAGAGGGTTCTGGATAAGTTCTTCTTCTGAGCACGCTATATCTTGCAATATACGTCTTTGTTTCTCAGCCCAGTTGTTAAGGAATGTGTTGCTCCCTTTAGATAATTCCTCAGAAATCATCCTATATATTTCCAGGCTTTCTGGGTTCCTGATTTTTCCATAGCGTTGAATGGGACTCTGAGCGACCACTGCCTCCATGGAAAGCAGCCCAAGTTCACGTCTTATAGGTGCCACAGCTGTCGATTTCGGTAGGCCTAATGTTGCTCTCCAGATGAAACCTTCTAATTTGGTCCATAGGGTCGAAGGAATAGCGGGGCTGGCATCCATGCCATGAGTTAATGCTGGAATTACTTTTGATTTATAGAATTGGATTGCTGGTAGAAGACTGTATTTACCGTATTTTCTGTCGACTGCTCGTAGTTGGGCCGTTACATTTTTGGCTTTGGTCCACAGGGTTGCCTGCATACTTAAACCTCTTTTCGTGCTGTCAATGTCGACTCCAAGGTATTTGAATGTGGAGACAATTTCGATTTTAGAGTGGTCAAGGTACCACTTCAAGGACTCCTTTTTTTTCGGCCCCTGCTTCTGAAGAATCAGGACTTTCATTTCAGATTTATTGATCCCCAAGTTGTTTTCCTTGGTGTAGTGGGCCAAGTTATCCAGTTGGCGTTGAAGGCCCACCTGAGTGTGATCCAGAATGATAAAATCATCGGCGTATAACAGTCTGTTAACCGTTGTATTTCCAATTTTCGGCGGAAAGGATCTAATCAGATCTTATGAGGCTTTGAAATCGCCAAGGAAGGAGATGAAGAGAGCAGGGGCAAGAGGGCATCCCTGTTTTACTCCACGATTGGATGGTATGAGGTTGTAAAGTAGCCCTTGGTGGTTTAGTCTGACTGAAACACTGGTGTTGGTTGTAAGGCGATGATCGGGTCAAGGATCCGGTTAGGGCAGTTCCACTTCTTCAGTTTGGTCCAGAGTTTCGATCTGTCAACTCTATCGAAGGCCTGGGATAAATCCACGAAGGCTAGGAAAATTCTCGGGGCACCTAGCAAAACTTTTTCTTTCAGGATGTTTAGAATCATTATATTAGCACATGTACTGACGTTTTTCTGAAATCCCGTTTGGAGTGGGTCTCTGGCCGGAGAGATTCTTGCCCAGTTCTGGAAGTGGGTCAAAAGGCTAGTAGCAAAGACTTTACTGATGAAGTCCAATAAAGCTATAGGATGGTAGTTGGAGGGGTCTTCCCTGATGCCTTTTTTGAAGATTGGAACGATGATTGCTTGATTCCATGAGCTAGGGATTGTCTTTCGTTCTTTGCAGTCTTTGAAAATCATGCTCAGGACCACTGACCAAGCCTCCGGATGTTGCCTTAAATCAGTATTTGCTAGACCGTCGTGCCCAGGAGAGCGCAACAGTTTCAATTTTGAAATGATAGACCTTATTCTTCTATATTGGAGAGATCAACCCAGTTAGATTTTGTAGAAAGTTTTGTCCTCTCGATGGCGGACGGAGGATGATCATACAGTTTTGAAAAATGGTTAATCCAACACTCTTCGGAGACCGCGTTTATCATCTGAGAATTAGGTTGGGGTTTGGTGTTGTTGACTATTTTCCAAAATTCTCAAGTTTTTTTGTTGGCTATGATCTTCATCATATTTTCGGCGTCGGCTTGGTAGAGGGCTGATTTGATGTTTCTTATCCACTGTTTGTAGAGTCTCAGCTCGCAAAGATAGGATTCCCAAAGCGTAGAAGAGCTCGAAGTCATAGCCTCTTTTTTTAATTTTCTTAAGAGACGACGCCTGATCACTAGGCTCCGATTATAAATGTGGTTGTGATTTTAGGCCTGCTTGTCTAGCCCTTTTCGAGGTTTTATGTAGCTCAGAAGCAGCGGGATATAGCTGGACCTGAAGGTTGCGTTGTCTGCTTTGATGTCAGAGGTTAAGATTTTGTATTCATCTGACAAAGTTTTGATATCGTTTTCAGTCAGACGAGAGAGCTGCGTGTTGGTCTCAATTGGAACGTTATAGAATTGCTGGTCCCGACAGCTGGTGCTGCAGGTGAGGTTTAGGAGGTTGTAATCGTTCGCTTCCGTTCTGATTACTTCGAAAGAAGCTATATTCGAGTAGATTTTTTCAGAAACAAAGATATAGTAGAGATTTGCTGTAGATTGATCACGCTCCCATGTGGGAATTGTAATTTGATTAGTAGATTTTGCAGCATTTCGAAGGTTTTTGGAGTTCATTAGCGTGATCCACATTTTTCCTCTTTCTGCCGTCGGTGTTAACTCTGACAGGTTCAAGCAATTGGCATTGAGATCTCCACAGATAAGGATGTTCGAGGTCTCATGTTTAATCATTATTTCATCGATGATGTTGGCTGCTTCATTGCAAAATTTACCGGGTGACGTTTTTTGTGGGTTCCAGTAGGTGTTGATTATCGCCCAGACTTCAGAACAATTCGCTCGTTGTTATGAGTACTGCCAGTAAAGCATAGGTGGCTGCTATAGTCTTATTGATAGTTATGTTCGATCCCATCCGGATAGCGGTCAGTAGGCCAGAGGATGGTCTGCCAAACTGACCTTTTAGGGCAGGCGAGATCTCAATGGTGTAGCCATCTAATGCGGCTTTGTTCAGTAACCAAGTTTCTTGAAGACAAAGAATATCGTGGACGCCCAGGTTGTAACTACCAATTTTGGTAAGGTGTGTGTGGCCTCTGGTGTTCCATGAAGCTACAGATATGGTAGAATTTTGAAGCGCTTCGTAGTTTGCTTGGGGCCGCCACGGTAGAGAGTTGGCTCCCCTCATTTGCTGATATCTTTTAAGGCCAGGTGTAAAGGCATCTCCCAACCAAGACCATGTGCCTTTTGTTGGCTTGGTGTCTGGATGGGGAGTAGACTGGTCTCTAATTTGTTTTGCACGTACAAGGTGATCTGGTGATACGGGTCTTCGTTCTTTGTGGTACTCTTTGTACTTTCTTGGTTCACTTTTTTCTTCAATTCTCTCTTTGGCGTGGTGTTGATTTTTTGAGTAGTCCGATCTATTCGGATATTTCCCCGAATATCTGCGTTCGTTGTGGCCAAATTTTTCCAGACGAGACAGTGTTCTTCCCCGTCTTTTAGATCTGTACAGGTCCTCAGTTTGAGATTTGTATCTATAGTTTTTAGACAGTGTTTTTTTGGAATTTTCCGCTTGCCTCTTGTTGGTATTTGCTATGTGGATCTCTGTCAAAATGAAGCCCGCATGATCCAATATTGCATAGACTTCTTGGGGAATGTCCCGGAGCGCCAGGCTCTTGATGTGTAAGAATCCCTTTGCTTGCTTGTTTCTGTGGTAGGGCTCTATGAGCATGAAGTCATCAGACTTTAAGGTGTTAAGTATGTCGACCTGTTTGAGGATCTTGAGGACAGTTCTTCTATTCAGGATCATGCAGTGATCTTCAAATGGTTTTTGTTCAATTTTGAACAGGCGGACAGAGTCTGCAGACTTGCTTTTAGGTTTTGAAGATGGTCCGCTTCGGTGTTCGATAGAAGACTTTCTGTCTTTAGTAGGCGAATGTCTGGTCGAGGAGTTAGATTGGGTAGATTTTAATTTTTGGTATAGTTGTTCAATGCTCATGTCTTTCCCCTGGCTTGTATTAGATGGCCTCATGCCCGGGTTAGAGAGTGGAGATTTGCTAGTGTTTTTTTTTGTTAGTGGCGATTAAATTAAAATTTGGTTTCCAGGACCATCTTCCGTTTCTGTGTCGAGCTCGCAAATTTCTGCTCAGTCCTCATGCTGTGATAGGTCGATCAAGGAACTTTGACAGATGAATTCGTCAGCCGATCTTGGTGAAGGTATAGGGTGAGTCGTAGTATTGATAATGTTTTCGAGTTCGTTCAGTTCATGCGAGGTCTCTCTTCTAGTTTTTTTGTGGTTTCCATTTGAACTCGTTGTTGAATCTGGCGTCGGTTCTTTGCTCCTTGCACTCGAGTCGTGTTGAGGGTTTCTGAATAGCTTCAATAAAGGTTGTTTAGCCGTTGAAGCGGTTGCTTTTGTTGAAGTGACACTTTTTAGTGCCGGTTTCGTGGTCACCGTTGGTTGTGGTGAATTTTTGTTTTTTTGAATATCAAAAAGGGGAGCCGTTTTAATGGTTTGTGGTTGGCATGAGGTCTGGGTTTCTTTGTCGTCTGAAGTGGGTGTTTTCTGACTTGTGTTTTGGAGGAGTCGTAGTTTCTCCTCCAGGACTGACAGCTTCAGGTCCCAGGTTTCTCTATGCTTCTTGTTGGTTTGGTCCAGAGCGGTAATAAAAACTTCCACAAATATCAATTTGGTGTGCATCATTGTTGTAACTGTGATGCTATCTTTTAACGAATCATTTATACTTTCATAAAGCTTCCCAAATGGGGCTAGAGCTATTGTTATAGCCAACATGATGGTGGCCAAGTCGATGTTTTTAGATGGTGAGTCTTTTGGGGTTGTGGAAGCTATTTCGCTAAGTCTCCTATTTCTTGGCGGAGATCGTGTTCGAGGTGTGAATGGCGATGTTGGTGGAGGTAGAGAAATACTTTCCTCTGTCTGAGTAGGTTGATCTAGGTTTTTAGGTTTCAGAATTTGCTGGACTTGAAGCGGTTGGGTCTTCGGTTGAGTCTCAAGTAGTGATTCGGAATTTGGGACTGGGAGAGGCGACGGTGTATTTCCATCAAAAGGTTTTTCTTTGCAAATGTTTTTTGTGGTTGGTGGCAACATGGTGCCAGTTGGGTCTTCCTCTTGAGGAGGCAACGAAGTTTTGATGGTGTCTGCTGGTTCAGGTTTTCCCAAGCTGTTTAAGCCTAGTGTAAGTGGAGGTGTAGGCTGTGAGGTTGTGGCCGGTGTATTTGGTATGACTTCTTTTGGGTTAGCTTCTGTAACCCTATTTATTGCCTTCGTTGCTTGCCTTACCCTTTTCTCTGCGTTGCTTGGGTCTGAATCGCTTTTGCCGGTACTCAAGGGGTCTATTCGTTTTTTTGCTTGTGGTGTTGTTCATCTAGCTTTGGTGGTTGGTGGGAGGTCTTGGATTGCCTCCAAAATTTCCGCATCCGAAAGTTCATTAGCCTCATCTAACTTTCTTTTACACTGTTTTTTAAAGAAGTCCTTCAGAGCCAAAGATAGCAGCGGGCGAGGGAGGATTTTCTTCCCTATGTCCTTTTTCCTGTATTTTCTTTTTGAGTTTTGTATTTTTTTGGATTGCGCATCTTTGTTATTCGACACCAGGGTTTGAGGGTCAGTGACTTCGGGAACGGATACCTCTGGCAGTGCTTCAATGACTTCGTGAGATGCTTTAATAGTGCTGGCTTTGGTGATTTTTAACGAGGAGGGGTCTTTTGAGCTTAGACAGTTCCCCTCGCTTTGCTCCCTTGGCGGGTTTGCTGGAGCAGTTTGATCCGTTGCTGCGTGGATTTGGACCAGAGTTAGAACTGTAGCTGTTGATGGTTTCACTAGCTGACAAGGGAACCCCTGTGGGGGCGCCACAGCGCCGGCTGTTTGGGTTGTTTGAATTGCAGGCGGGAGTTGGTTTTCCGGCGATGCTCTCGGGGCCATGCTAGGGAGAAGATGGCCACTGTTGAGAGGCTGAGTCTGGGCCGGCAAAACTTGATCCTGTTCCCCCTCATTTTTGCTTTCGTTTTCTTCAGCGACTGGATAGTCTCCCTCGACCTCCGGCGCAGCCCAGGCTGCAAGCACAGGGGCGGACGCTGACCGTCCTCCAACAGTCAAATCGTCCACACCTCTCACCACCATGAGGGCCTGGCGGGAAGGCTGAGCAGGCTGAGCACGGATGTTAGAAGGAGAGGACGGAGGAGATTCCAGTGCAATTGGTGATTGCAGTGATGCGGGAACTGCATCGTTGCGAAGTTCCCGAGAGTCCCATGGATCCCGAGAGTCTTCGGTGTTCGTGGTTTGTTGAACAGGTAAGACAGGGAATTCTGAGGGGGGGTCACAGCTGTTAGGGGGAACGTACGAGAAACTTGGTGAGACCGCAGGGTTGAAAAATGTCAATTCCCGGTGGTCCTGTTGGGAGAGTTGAGTGCTTGTGTTTGTTGCGTTTGTTATTTTTGTGGCTTTCATAACTTGACTCGCTTGACTCGCTTCAACAGCGTTAAGCAAGGGCTCCATGGGTGTCGAGCAGGAGACAAAGGGTGAACGCTGGCTTCGGTCAAAAGGGTTTTCAAAGTCGAAACGGACTGCTGGATTTTTTTCTTGTGGGAAAGAAGCCGAAGAAGCTGAAGAAGTATTTCGCTGAGCCTTCGTTTTTTTTGTCGGGGTTTTCAGTGTCACTGGGTCCGTAGATTTAACGTTACTCCTTAAAAAGCGCTGCTCTGATTCATGCTCGGCCAGCGGGTTAGGAGTACTGGTTAGAGTTTCATGCAAAGTTTCACAAGGCTCGCAAGGCTCCATTCAGAGGGCTTTGGACCGCGGAATGCCGGACTGCCGGAGACTGTCTCAACCTCGTCTCAAGCTCCGCTCACCACTCCGCGGTGTATGCTCTAGTTAAGTGGGTCCTCCCATGATAGACAAGGTAGAGAGACTGTCTCAACCTCGTTTCAAGCGCCGACTGTCTTTATCTCCACAAAGTGCCTTCTCTTCTATTTACCTCCCTGATCATCTACAGGGATGCCAATGCACCAAAATGCCAGGGGTAGCTGAAGTGACATCACACATCCATTAACAATACAGGAAGTAAAGTCACATGACCTGTGATGGCAGCATGGCATACATATTAATAAAACTGGCAGGTAAAATCTTCAATTGACTGCTTGATAGAGCTAGCTCAAAGAGATCTTAAGAGGATGGGATTTGGGCAGGGAATGGCAGATAACGTGTGGGAATGGTTTTGGGATTAGCATGGCCATGGGCAGACAAAGGCTTGTGTCTGAACTCAATTTTCCTGAAGAGTAAACTGACCCACCCGAGGTACACATAAACAAAAGTCCCACGCTACTTAAGTAGCTCATTGACAGACTCACATACAATCACACAAACAAGTACCTTAGCAACATGAAACACACATTACATACTGCTCCAGACATCTCACAAACAAATTAAATCTCAGATTGCACAGAAATCCCTAGCTTTTCAGATATGCACACATCAATGTTGAAACAAATGAATGATGCCCTCACCCACCTACTACTGCATTAGCTCTCTAACCCTGTGCTTGCAGATCCTGAAGCTCCTATAAAGTGTGAAAATGGCAATAATGTATGGGTGCTTTACTTGTTTCATTTGCCTGAACAAACTTTTATTTAGACCATAAAAAGAATGTAGCCTTGATGCAGTGTTAGAGCCTACAAATCTTAAATGTGAGCAAATTCGCCACATCACCAAGCTGCATTTGCGCAAGAAACAGCAACCTGGCTGCGCTGGCTCCTGTGTGCACCAGGACCATAAAACTGTGTTTTGGCAGCAACAGCAAAAATGGTTTCACCACCCTACCTAGCACACATCAGGCAAAATGGAACAAGGGGACACACTGAAACAGTATGCCATTGTGCTCTGTCCTTACCTTGAAGGACATGACATTTGGTTGCAGTTGGAGGAAGAAAAAAAAACAGGATCTAGTAACAAAAGGACTGCCTTTTGGTTATAATGACTATCTTATAAAGAAACTTGAAAGACGTTTTATCTCTGTAGCAAGAATTAATAAAATCTAATAAGTTTGCAATTTCAAATCTAATTTTATGTGCTTTCTTTTAAAACTTGGTAGAACTCATTGCCGCATGGGGAACAGAAGTTACAGAATATGACAGAATCCAAATGTTGCATATACATCCCTAATGACAATCCCCACCTCTGTATAAAGTTATGGGATTTTGAGAAATATAAGTATTATTGAAAAGCTGGTAGCGGAGCGAAAGCAGTCCTCACAGACCGGAGGTTTGGATTGAAATGTGATGCACAAAATATGTAACCTGTGTATCTGATTTGCTAAAGAGGTTGCAATTGTGTAAATATATGTTTGTGGAAAAATTAGATTTTAGTTCCAGTAACTATGGGAGGCTTCTGGACAATGTAAAACTCACCCAATAAACCTGACATCATTTTTCCGAAATCCAACCAGCAAAAAGCTAGGCAGAGACTATTAGCCCGGCACAATCCAGTTGATAGAGGCGGATGTAGTAAAGCCTATCTCACTCATATACTGTGATAATGTCACTAGGCATTATAAATAAGAGCCCCTGACAACACACAGGCAGGCAAGGATTACTGATTTCCTACGCCGGAGTCCTGTGCCTGTCTGTTCCTGTCTTCATCTTGCATTTATCCATCTAGACTCCAGATCCCAACTACCAGGCCAAGCATTGCTGATCCTGCTTCAGCTAGGCCTCAATTCTAAAATAATCCCAATAACCAATGGAAACGCTGAGGTATTTTGGGAAGCATCCTGAATTAACCGGGCTTGCTGCTCACTAAATGCATGCCTGCTGCAAACCTGCAATCCAGCTGATCGGTAGTATCCAGTGACCAGTCCAGTACCAGTCCTGTGTCAGTCCAGTGCCATCCGGTGACCAGAACTGCCCAGCTGCCTTGCCAGGCACCTTGCCGAGTGGTAAGCACAATGCTGACTGTTCAAAATCCAAAAACTAAAAAGTGGACTGTGAGTATAAATAGGAACCATAGAAATCCATAGTATACCTTGCCTTGCTTTGTCCTATCCCCATCTCTAAGCTATCCTATTCTGACCCGGATATCTTGTTAAAATTGTCAGTATTACATGTGAAACCCTGCCTTTGATTCCTCGTGTTAGCGCCGATTTTCTCTTCATTTTTGTTTTGCTAGAACATAAGCCATTAGTGATTTTGATTAAATAAATTAATTTTCCATAAAGGAAACGGGGTACACCACGTGAAGGGTTACAACGGCCGCATAACTGAGCAGATTCACTGGTGACATTCTCTTTTCCTTAGTCAATCTAGTTTAAGTCAAGTTTGCAATCCATTTTAAAGCCCCTTTTCGGTTTTTCTCTGCTCTATTTTCGTAAAACTGAACCTCACTATATCTAGCATGTCTCACTCAATTTACCAGCTAGAGACTTAATTTCACTTCCAGATTGTACCTAGGATTTATAACCTCACACCAACTAAAGAACCGCACTCCAAATCAGTGAATTTCACCCATATATATCAAAAACTGTTTAGTTAATTCCAGGCAGGAATTGAAATACTTGCAAAAGTTCCCACCTGTCATTTTGATTATAAACTGTTGTAAATCTTCCATTCAATTTCGAATTGTATCCTCTTGCTTAATCCATTGCTTGTGATTACTAGTATCTTTCCAGTGTTGCTCCAGCAAAGAATTGTTTTTGTTGCAAGATTTGTATACACATTCATTGTTTTATTCAGCCATCCCCGAGTGTCATTTCAAAATTGCAAGGGTTTCAAATACGTTTTTCACTCTCATGTTTTTCTCAGGAGGTAAAGTTAGATTTGAATTCAGTTTCCAGATTCATATTTCTAACCGCGTGCTGCTTCCTTATATCCATTCAGAAGTGATGATTTGTGGGTTGAGGGAACATTGCAGGAGGAAATCCTAACTTGAGTGCTATCTTTCTGAAAATACAAAAGTGTTTCTACTCCCTAGTGTTTTTATCTGTGTTTCTAAAGGGTTGAATTAAGTGCATTGCCTACATTCCTATTGTTATTACAATCACATTGGTAATTGCTGCCCCATTTATCAAAACGTGTATGATTTCTTTAGAATTTTTAAATAAACAAATAAATACATAAATAAATAAATATTAACTTTACCCACCAGCCTGGTTCCTGGTCCATCGTGACCTGGGGTATTTGAAAAGGGGGTGTGATATGAGTGGTTTATCTCTCAAATATTGAATCTATATATGAATAAATAAGCATTTCAGTCGTGCGCTGCATACTAGGCTGAGACCAGAGTGTGTCGCCTGATTGAAATCCTTAACAACAATTGAAGTCATTATGCATTTTATAAGCATGAACCTGAAAAAGCTTCTGCTATTTTCTTATGAAAGTTAAACATCTGAAATGTGTCCTCTTAAAATTCTTTGATTTAATGTAAATATAAATATCAAGTCAAATTTATATTCTCACAAATTGGTGAAACGCATATACATTTTTCTCTAATACACACAAGATATCAGTCATTTAGGCGTCCACCCATTTTGTTCATTCATATAAAACAGTCAAACTGTTAAAGTTGTTTCTGCATTATTTCATTGGTTCACAGAAAGAGTGCTTCTGTATTTTTTGTTGAATATATCACTAACACTTATCGTTACATAAATGTAATATACATGAACATTGTTTGCATAAAAACGGTTACGCACCTTTCTTAAGGAGACAATGGGCCTCATTCACAAAATGTTTAGCACAGCACAAAGTGACTTTGCACCTTAAAAATTAATTTTGCACAATGCTAAAATCCAATTTATGATTCACAGATCAGACTTTGCTCTGACCCTTCCTGCTCTACGTGGGAGGCGTGGAAAGGCCCAGGTCAAAGAATAGAAAGGGGGCGGCACATGAAAAATGAATGAGGAAAATGAGGAAGAACATTGGCATGGGGAGGGAGGCACCATGCAAACAACAAACATGCATCTAAGAAAACCCTATTCACAGAATCTATCATGCAATCGTCTTGAAATGCAAGAAATTACAATACATTAAATTAACAAGCATTTACTCTTTTGCTGGGGACAGTGCCTACCCGTTGTCACAATTCCTGTTTACACACATCAGGAATCCAGCCATCCCAGGTGAGGTGCACTACAACACAGCACACATACCCACAAGGGGCACAGCGGAACACACCTTCAGAGTGTTTAGGTCACACTTCTGCTTTCTTGACCACTCAAGTGGTGTATTGCTATATGCACCCACTGTAGTATGGAAAGCTTTATGGCATGATGTGTTCTGCACAATATTGACACACATCTTGGCATAGCAGTAGAGGTGCAGGAGGACGTTTGCCCTCAGCCACTCACACCACCAATTCCTTTAGCAGGTGAAAGGACACAGGGACAGGACACACACAACCAGGTAGTAGAAACCTACTTGTCATTAATGACAATTCCTGTGGAACACACACAGTGAAGACACATCCATGATGGTCTTCAATGATGCAATCGGGCCAATCCAGCTTGCTCATAACAAACCTCTGAGAATGCACCTCTTGAATTGCCAAACTGTGTGTGCCTCATTGAACTCTTATTCCCAAGAGCCCTTTAAGACTAGGTAGCAATACTCAGAGGTGGATGGGGATGCAGAGGCTACTCAAACCTCAATAATTAAAACAACTATGGAAGTTGGCAAAGTGTGTTTCTGTTTTAATATCGCGCACTCAATTATGTAAAGCAGGGAGTATCATGGGCATCATCCAATGCCACCCAACTCGATTTCAAAGCATTTAACAAAAAACAGTTATTTTATAACAAATATTTGTCACTGACGTCAGATTACATGGCAAACTACAAAACTTATGGGCACCCGTGATTGGCTCTCCATCAACAGCTTAGTAGACATTCTATATAGACACTGGTTAAGATTGGGTACTTAAGTAAGGTGGGCATCAGAACCTGTTACGCTCACCTGATATCCCCGGGGGCGTCTGGAAGGCTCTGAGATCTGGAACCCTGGATGCGTAGTTGCCCAGTGCTGGATAATGAATCTGCAATTACAGAAGGGAGGATTTGTGATAACTGTCTGTAATGGGTGAATCTCCCACCTCCCTCTGACCCATCCCCTTCCAACTGGGCTCTTTTCTCACCTTAGTTATTTGTATTTTGAGCTATCCATCCTGCGTTTCTTGTGCAGGGGTGCTTGATGTTTGTTGGTGAGCTGCCCAAGTTGCTTCACTGGTGCAGTATGCCTTCCTTGGGCCCAAGCCTGCTGTGCTCCTGAATCTTCTGGTAGGCAGGTAGGTTTGTTAATTGTAAGTCTTTGTTCTGTTTATGGTGGGAATTAGTTAATGTCTTTATCTCCTTTTTTCAGGTGGGAATGTCTTGATGCTGGTGTGCCAGATGGACAGGCACGTTTCTAGGTAAGAGAAAGCATGAAGCGCAGCGCCTTTATTGTCTTTTAAAGCTAACCTGTGTTTTCTTCTCCTTCTCCTCAAGGCTGCTGTGATACTGAGTGGATGAGAGTGTGTTGAAAAACAGGCCCCCGGAATCTGTTAAGTTAAGTACAGCACTGTGCGGTTGTTTAATATTGAAAGCAAACCTGAATATGTCTCTTTTCCTTTGCAGTTGTTGCTGTGGTGCAACGGATGGAAGTGTGGCGTAGCGCAACGAAATTCAGGTAAGACTGATGGAATTCGATATTTTTTGAAAGCGCGCGTTCTGATATTGTTTTTCCCTTTCTCAAGTTTTAGGTACAGCCTGACACAAGCTATTCTGATTTAACCCATTTGACTTGAAGTACACTCTTTTCAAGCCCTTTCCAGTATGTAATCCCTTTAAATGTTGACCTGTAGAAACCTTTACTGTTTTTCCATACTACTTCAAACAAGAGCATGTTCCTTTCTCACATTGGTTGTAGATTTCTTGACAGGCATCAGTTACACTGTAGTCTTTTCCCTTGGTTCTGAGCCAGTCCCACTTGCCATGCCATCAGTAATTTCCAACAGTGCTACTCATTTGAACGTTTTTTACGTGTTCATGAATTTTCAGGACTGCTAAAGTGTGTCTCTAACATCCTGGTTATATATATTCCTATGTATATACATTGGCGCATCGCCGCAATCTATTTCACTATGTAGGCAGCCTTGAGAATACTCCATCCATTTAGATAGGGTTTCCTTAATGATATCTGGTCTCGAAGGTTCTCTGCAGTATTGGTGCACTGACTGGAACTGCACATGTCGTCATCTCTGGTTCCCAACATATAGAAAACATAGGGGCAGAGCTTGGAGCGAGGATGTCTGACTGTACCTCTACATCATAATAACAAAAGCACACTGAAACCTCATTGTGAGAAACCTGATGGTCATCGCTATTGGATCCAGTTCCTGGGCATGGACCAGTGAGGGAGGATCACCTGGATGGGGAGTCCTTGGGGAATGGAAGTGGGACACTGACAGGTCAGAAGCGGTATCCCCCTTCTTATAACACCTTTTCCCCTTCCTTTCCGCCACAAACACTTTCACACACCACGAAAGACGACTGACAAACACCAGAGCTGTTTACCTGACATGTCCCACCACAAAGGTCAGGAAATTGACCAGAATCACACATACCTGCCACCCCTTTCCCCTCCCCACTGGGATAAAAGGTGGAGCACGAGAGCACAATACGAGCAAGGCAGGCCGCACGATGAGAGAGCTAAGTCAGCATGGCAGTTCAAGAGGAGGAGAAAGATGGTGCAAACAAAGAAGGGGTACAAGGAGAGAAGCGACGTTGGCCTTTCTGACCAAGGCCTGTGAAACCTCAGCGGAAGGAATTGTAAGACCGCGAACATTAGCCAGCGTGTGTTGCAGCAGATGTCAACGGTACATGGGGCCCTACTCTGCTGATAACCAAGCTGGCGAGAGACGCTTGCCCAGTGGTACCGGCCTTGACTCCATAGACAAGAAAAGCCAAGTGGTTCCTCACAGCCAGTGAGTCGAGGGCAGAGCTGATAAGAAACCAAACAAAATTAGCCAGCGGCTAATTGAAGAAAGTACTGTTAATACAAGAGGGGAAAACCAGCTGTAGAGGAGTCTGCCACCACGTGGGTGCTCACTCAAGAAACTCTGGGCTATTACCCTATTATTGAAACTACCGTTACCAGAAGGCCTTGGGAACGGTGCGAGAAAGTGGTCAAAGTGGTCATACAGGTGTCTAGTAAAATGCTCTGTACAGTCAAAAGTCTTTGACTGGCAGATGATTGGGAAGCTAAGGGAAGTGAATCCTGCATCGTAAGAACTGTCATGGAAATGTGTGATTGGCAAAGTTGACAAGAGTGAACCTGACGGAGTGATGCCGATGAAAAGGGGCAAAGCCTAAAAATCCTGTTAAACAGTGTGTTGACAAAAAAGGTATGCAATAGAGAGCACGCACTCCTACTCACACTCTTTTACTTTCCATGGCAACCTCTGACACTTTCTGGCCGCCAGGGTTCTCAATCCACTCTGAGATCACTGCCAGTACCATTCCCGACAGTCTCAAGTGTGGCATGCTGAACGCACTTTTGTTGGTATCGCATGCCGCGCACTGTTCTATTTCTACCCATCAGTTTGACTTTTTTATACTTACTGAAACCTGACTTCAAGAATCTTCTGGCCCCTCTATTGTTCAACTTCTCCCCTTCATTACAGTTTGGTTCACGTTGACCGCATTGCCTCGCACCCTGGTGGAGGGGTCGCCATCCTGTACAAAGATACCTATACAACTCAGTGTAGTACACCAGCTCACTCCCTTAGGATGGAATGCCTTCTTGCACATATTGCTATCTCACCACTATTCTAATAGGTTACCGCCCCCCTGGAGCGGATGCCACTTTCTGTACTGCTTTTCCTGAACTAATATCGGAGCTCATAATTAAGAACCCTAATCTTTGGGTCGCTGGTGATTTTAATCTATCACCCAATACTTTTAACGCTAATCAGGTAATTACTTTCTTTTCACTAATGGACTACTTCGGGCTTCACAGTTGATTACTGAACCTACCCATCAATTGGGCAATATTCTTGACTTCATTTGTGCTCCAAAACCTTTTAACTTGATCCCCCTCCCTGTTCCCTCCTATGGTCCGATCACTTTTTGATTCTGTTTTCTCTATCTCATCACTCTCCTATTTCTCCGGTTCACAGACCAGCCTCTCTCAGATGTAAATGTGCAGAAAGTACCTAAATCCGAACTTGTGACCGCTCTTCAGAAACAACTCATGTCTGACAGTCCTTCTACTCTCTCCTCAATGGAGAATGCATTCTCTGAGTTGGCTGATAAAATGGCACCTCTCAGATTGTCTAAAGGAACTAAGCATAGATCAGAGTCATGGTTCTCTGAAGAACTTAAGCTAAATAAATTGGGCTGCAGACAAGCCGAAAGGAATTGGAGAACGCATTATTTGCCGTCTGCAAAGCTCACTTGTTGCAATCTGCTGCCGACTACCAAAAGGCTATTGAATTAGCTAAAAAGGCTTTTTTTGGGTCCAAGGTAGAGGCTGCCATAAACAAGCTTAAGGCTCTCTTTGAAGTGGTTAGCTCTCTTTCCTCCCGACTAAAGCAGACTCAGCGGTTACTCCATCCGAAGCCCTATGTGACTCTATCCTCTTTCTTTTCCTCCAAAATTAAAACTATACATACTGACATTGCAAAAATAGCTCCTACCTCTGCCGATCGCCCGTGCCTCCCTGGACTGCCTGCTCCTATGGCACAATGGTCATCCTTCCCTGTGTTCTCTGATCTCGAGATATTGAAGGCAATTCAAGGACTCAAATCTGCTTCCCTAGCAGATGCCATTCCGCTTACTCTGATCAAAGACATATCTAACGAGATACTCCCGTACATTACCGCTGCAATTAATGACTCTTTTCAAAGTCGCATGATTTCTAGCCAACTGACCTCTATAAAGGTCCTCAAGGCTTTGGTATCCCCTATTCTTTCATCTTTTCTTGAATCTTCAGGCTTTTTCGATCCCTTCCAATCTGGGAAGGAGAACATAATCTGTCCTGAATTCTGTAATGGACGATCTGTCCGGGCTAGTTGATCAGGGCAGGGTGGGAGCGGTATTGCTGTTAGATGTCGAACACCCCACCCTCCTGGCCCGGTTATCTTATGCTGTCATTTCAGGTCAAGTCTTTGACTGGTTCCGTGCCTTTTTGTCTAATCGGACCCAGTCAGTATCTCTGCCCCTTTCTGTTCCCTTCCCAGGCTGCTCTCATGTGGAGTCCCTGAGTGATCGGCTCTCTCTCCCATTCTATTCAATATGTACATTCGCCCTCTTCTGCTCCTTATTCTGTCACATGGGTTCAGATATTACTCCTACATCGACGATACACAGATTTTTGTCCGGCTGGACTTTACAAGGGCAGATACTGTTACTCGGCTAAATCTATGTGTGTTGTGCACTGTGCCTTTTACAAGCAGGGTGCAGAATACCTCCAGAATACCTCCAGGCTAAATTTCCCCGCTATGTGTCATCTCGTCCTTTGCGCTCTCAGTCTGCTCTCTTGATTTCTGTCACTCAAGTTAGACTTTCTGGCATTGGCAGCCGCACATTCTCAGTTATAGCCGGAAAAAATTGGAACAGCCTTCCACTGTCGCTTCGAGCTGTTGACAATCATCTATCCCTCCGCCGAGCTCTCAAGACTTATCTTTACTAGGTTCTTGCTTACTGCTGTCTGCCTATTTCTCTACCCAGCAAGAAGATGCCTCCAAGCGTACGTGCGCTTTAAAAATACGTATAACATGACATAACGTGGGTGCTGCCTTACATTAGGGGTTCAGGGTGTGGATTAGTGAGGATACTGGGATGAGGGCAGACCTGTCGGTGCTGTCTTATTTTATGGGGTTGGCACGTAGATTAGTGGGATTACTGGATTGAGGGCAGAATTGTGGGTGGTACCTTATGTTAGTGGGTTGAGGAGCAGATTAGTGTGGGTACTGGGATGAGGGCAGACTTGTGGGTGCTGCCATACATTAGTGGGTTGGATTGCAGATTACTGGGGGTGCTGGGACGAGGTCAGACCTGTGGATTCTGCCTTACATTAGGGGGTTGGGTGTGGATTAGTGAGGGTACTGTGATGAGGGCAGGCCTGTGGGTGCTGTTTTAAGTTAGGGCGTTGATACGTAGATTAGTGGGGTTCCTGAATTGAGGGCTGAATTGTGAGTGGTACCTTATGTTAGTGGGTTGGAGTGCAGATGAGTGGGGGTATTGGTACGAGGGCAGATTTGTGGGATCTTTCTTATGTTAGGGAGTTGGGTGCAGATTAATCGGATTAATGGGACACCGGCAACCTGTGGGTACTGCTTTATATTAGGGGGTTGGGTACAGATTAGTGATGGTACTGGGATGAGGATTTGTCGGTCGCATGAATGGAGTGCTGGTAAGCAATCCTTGATTACTTTATTACATGGGTCTGGCGCAAAGGTACTTCGACAGCACTATGTTCTGTTTGCCAATGGGGCGTAATGTGGGCATTCTAGGTGCTACTCATTTTTCTTTTCAGGTTTCTGCACATATGTAATTCCATGAATCGGGTCCTAGCGCTATTCATTTTGTCTGTGCAATGTTCTTGCTCGAACTAAATACTTAACTTTCTTTTGTAAATGAGGCCCACTACGTTTACACTATGAGGAATATTTTATTTTGGATCCAGGTTTTTCAAACCCTTACTACACGTTCAGATTTTCAAGGAAGAAAACAGGAATAGGGAAACCTAATAAAAAGACATGCAGTAAAAACCTCTTTTAGATGTTCTTTATGTCACCCTCCACAATTGGGATTCAATTGGGATTCAGAGTAAGCAGCAGCCGCCCTCTTAACCTGCTAGCATTTTTCACTCAGCAAGTTCGGTCACTCCGACTCTGGGGTCCAATTTTCCTTTCCTTCATTAGGCTCGCTGGGAAGCCAAGTTCCTAACCCTTTCCAGTCTATATGCGGAACAATCGCCTCTCCCCACAATCAGATGCCAATAGGCCGGGATCTGGGACCTCCACGCTCCACCGTGATCTCCAAGTGACGCATGTCTCCAACAATTGCAGGATATTAAGTCAAAAAGCTATTTCTTTTCGGAAAAGCCCCGGGGATTTCAAAAATGCGATGCATTTAACAGTGGAAACTGGCACATGTGCCATTCCAATCATAGCTGCGCTTTAAGCGAGGGCCGTTCGTCTGAATTGTCGGATTGTAAAGCTTCTGTGGAGGGCGCGTTGAATTATGAGTGTTCCGAAGTGTCACGCGCTGGCCACCTTCCGAACAATGCTGCTTTGAAGGTCTGGAATGTCGCTGCTTTACAAGCCATTTTGCTGCTGGATCGCGTGACTTTACAAACCAGAGCTATTTCAATTTCAAAGTTATTGTTAGTAGAATTAAAGCATATTTTATGATCTTCAAAGAAAAGGATGTGCACTTTGCTGCTTTTCTTTTCCGAGCCAGAAACATGAGTATCGGTCCTCAGTGCTTTGTTCCTTGGCTTGCTTTTTTATGGCGCACACCCTTTTCCAGCCACTTGTGTATTTCCGTATCACCTCGGGTTTTAAAACCATTGTCGATCAGATTACCAGAAGTATAGACAATGGGCCTGATTCCTAAAGAGTAGTCAAGTAAAAACAGCGAAGAGAATTCATTTTTTATCAGCATGATAATAAGAAATGCCTTTTTTAAGTCACAAAGGTAGTAAGTAACCTTAGCATTCTGTCTTTTCTATGAAGCCTGTTGCCCCATGGGGACTGGTTAGTGTGTCTACAAGCTTGTTCCTTGAGGGAACACCTAGAATTAAGACACAGACACCAGGGTAATAAGATTTTATTTAAAGGTGTTGTGTATGTAGATGTATATATATTCAGTGAAAGAACTTTGTTAAAGGGATGTTATGGTTAAGTTGCACTAATAAAAACGTATGAAATTCAGTGAAAAAACTTTGTTAAAGGGATGTTACTGTTACAAGTAAAACCGAAAACCCCCAGAAATTCGCCAGTTACGGTAAGCTAAGAAACCATAACTCGCGCCACCACCGTGCACTGCAAAGACTAACACCAATGACATCAAAGATGACATCACATATCATTGATGACATCACTGATGAAATTATAAATGAAATTAATGTTGATGATAAGTCGTTACAAGGGGTTGTGTTTATAATGTTGGTAACAAGATGTCAGAGTTGATGGAGAGATCTGTCATGAACTACTTAATGTATTAAGACATGTACTTATCTTAACAAAACATTATATTGGAGTTTTGTTAATACAGGAACATAATCACACATACGTATAGGCAATGGCACATTCACCATAGATGTACAGCATTTTTAATCTGGTAATATTTTGCAGTAAAATAATAACTTCAATCCTATCAGAATTGTCAGTAATGTTAAGTATGTAAACAATAGCTAACAATTGAAGACTTACTATACGTTTGTGTTAGTACAAACAATACATATGACATATCACAATGGATACAAACGTGAGGCACATACAAACTCCAATAAGAAGGAAAGAATCAACATCACCAGATAATGTCAATAACATTAAGGTTCATCTTCATGTATACAAATGAATGGTGTGTTTGAGGCCTGCTCATTACCCCCTGTATGTGCACCATGAGGTGAGGCCAAACCCTAAGGAAATGACTTTAAGAACATAAAACAAGGGTAATAGCTATATTACATGGCCTGCGGTAGCGGCCATGTAGTTATGGTTAAGTTGCTCATCTCATAGGAAGAGCACTTTTTGGGCGGCTTATACATTCTCTCCCCCTGGACGAATCCACATCAAACTTTGCAAAAGAAGTATATGGCCCACTCTGATTTTTTTTTGCAAGGTTTGGTGAGGTTTGGTCCAGGGGGGCAAAGTTATAGGGGGGGTCCCAAAATTTCTTTTTTCCCATAGACTGAATGGGTAAAAAAGTTTGCTCATTCCTACAGCCCAAACCGCTGGATGGATTTTCACCAAATTTGCGGCAGGAGCAGCAGCTTGGTCCCGAAAGCCTGCTTTTGTAAATCTGGTGAAAACCCGTCCCGTATTTTTTTTATAAAATGACCAAAAAGTAGGTCACAAAAATGAATGATATCTATGTCCACTATGCAGACAAACTTCCCTGTTTGCTCCGCGGACAGGACACCGATTGGATACTCGGCTTGCGTCATGTCCGCGGACATGCAACGTGTTTGCTGATTGGATGGGAAAGAGCCTGAAGTGCATCAGATTTTTGGAAACACACGCCATCTTGGATTCGCAGACAGCAGCCGGTGTCTGCGGATATTGCGGCAAAAGCATATTAAAAAACACAATATTGCACTTGTCATGCTTATCAAATAATCTCTGGGGAGGTGAGGGGTGATGAGGATGGGATGGGATATGGCTGCAAGAAGCAAAAAAAAGGGTGTTTTTTGCCACAAAAGTCCACGAAGAGTTCAGATGTTCGCGAACAGTCCTGTAAAGTTCGCGAACACGTCAGCGTTACAGGGTTGTTGAAATGCAGTTCTTGGATGGCTTATAACTTTGGCGCCACTTAATGGAACTGCATGAAATTTCGCATGTATATTTCTGACCTGATTCTGAGTGAGTCTGCAAAGCTTGGTAGGATTCTGTCATGAGGGGGCAAAATTAGAGGGGGGGTTCCAAAATAATGTAAAGGCTTATAAATGAGGTGCCATTTGACAAAGCTACACTTAAATTGGGAAACTGATAATGCATTTAGATATGAATGATTTTGTGAAGTTTGGTGGGATTTTGTCAAGAGGGGGCAAAAGTAGAGGGGGGGTCCCAAAATATTGTAAAGGCTTATAAATGTGGTGCCATTTGACAAATCTACACAAAGATTTGCAAAAAGATTTGAAAGTGAGCGTCCCCCAAAAAGGCATTTAAACTCTACAATGGGAGTCAATAATGGACACATCCCAGCAGGGAATGAGACCAAGACCAAGTGCGGTTGAAGTAAGGAAGGTTTTATCTTTATCAATATAGGGCATGCAGAGGACTCTGCATACTCCGAGAGCGCTCTGCCAGATAATGGAAAGACATTCATATTTATTACAAAAAAACCATCATTGGTGAGGTACGGTATAGGGGGCACATAATCGTGGAGTTTGGGTGGTGAAGACTAGCTACTTTGTATGATATAGGTGCAGCTCTCCATGATTGGCGGAGATCCACGTGGTGGCAGCGTGGGGTGCTCGGGTCAGCTGGGCTCATCGGGGTGGAGTATCAGGTCACGAGCTGTTCGAGTTGATACATCGCGGCTGCACTAATATTTTGCCCTTGTGGCCACACGTACTCATTCATTACTAACTTCTACTTCAATCTGCCATGTTAATCTAACATTACAAACGAAATACCATGTAACTCTGGGTCTTCTCAATACATCATCATAAAGTCATTGTTAACAGAGAGGGGCAGGTTCATGAGCCCAGGTGTCTTATCAGTGGGCATGAGTCGGGGTACCTTTATCATTCTGCTTTGTTAGATGTAGTAAGACACATTTTTATAGTGTGTTAGTACAAGAGTGAATAACTGAAACCATGGCCAGTTGAGGTTGGGGTGAACTAAAATACCATTGGGTCAGTGGGGCACATAGCTGGCTGGCAAAAGGTGGATAAAACTGGGTGGCACACGGGCTTAACATTAATGTCTGATACTTCAAACGGGAAACAGGGTTGGGGGTTATTCACAACATATATTATAGATGCAGCGATCTACGAGGAGACAGGACATGTTTTTATAGAGGCAGCTTTATTTTTCTACGACCCCATCTTAAGGTCCGGTCACCGTCAGGTCAATGATATATTGCGGAAAGTGAAATCAACAGTTTTTGTACTGTTACTTGTTTGCACCTAGTTGCTTGTGAGAACAGGCCTTCAGCAGTGCCACCATTGTGAGGAGGGTGAGGGGAGTTCTGGCTTACTGTGCGCGGTCGGGTGGGGAAGAGCTGCAGCCCTGCAGGCTGCTTGTGCCACTGAGGCCTAGGTTGTATCACAAAATGGAGTCTTTATCGTGCTACAGGGTGAGAAGTGCAGTGGCATGCATTGGCCCGCAGCCATCCCACATCCCGGGCCCAGGTGCATAGATGGCTGCAGGCGAGTCATAAGCCCCATGTAGGTGAGGAATGTAGGGGGAGGGAGGTCCTAAAGACCTTTCCTACATACAGATTATAGATCTAGATATAGATGTTTTCGTAAAGTTTGAATGGATTATGTCAAGTGGGGGCTAGGTTATATGACGATTGTATGTGCATACATTTGACACTTTTGTAAAAATAAAACATGGGTGGATTTCCAGCAAACCTGAGTAAGGAGCATTGACAAGGACCTACAAGCATGGTTTTGCAAATGTGCCAGTATTTTATTATTTGACAAGTGTCATAATGTAGCTACAAAAAATAGCGGTATACCTTTAGTGACTGAAGGGTAGCCTGTGGCCATGGGCGTGGCCAGATTGTACGGGCCATGGAATAAGGTCTTGAGCCGAACAATCTGGCTACTGGCCATGAACACAAGGGACAAAACATAGGATTAAAGTGGCTATGTCCACCTGGGACTGGCTTTGTGGTAAAGTTATTCGCAATTAGGATAGATCTGAAAGGGAAGAAAAATGTGCTTGTGGTAATATGGTCATAGGGTTCTATTTTTGCCTTCTGCAGGCTGCCATGGAAAGCGAAGAGGGGCCCTGTATGGAACCCTCGCCTTCCCTTTCCATGGTGGCCATCTTGGAAAAGGATTTTCCTTCCTACACCGGGACGACTGCGGCGTCCCGGTGTAGGAAGAAAAATCCTCTTTTTTAGCTCCGAGGGTTCCCGATTTGAGAACCTAGGGTGCTAATGGCCTTTATCCCCCATTTCAGGGGCTGGCATAGGGGGATAATGGTCCAGAGACCTCGTTATCCACCCTCGCTTCGCTTGGGCTGATAACTTGGGCTGCTGGGCCGGTATCCACCCTTCCAGTCCCTGGAACCAAGGATGAACACCACAATATTTTCATTAGGATAACACAAAATGCAAATGGAAATGTTGGAAAATCTTATTGAGTCTATGTACTTTACTGAGCAATATAAAGTAGATGGAGTCTATCCATTTTTTTTTAGTTCTATTTTTTAACTGTGTAGGTGGTTCCCAAAGGAATATGTCTTTTGTTGTTTTTGGATGTATTTATTTTGGCAGGAGAGCTAAGAACAAAAGGTGGGGAGGGAAATGAGGGAAGAGAAACCAAACACTAGGTGGACAAGGGAAAATGTTGCGCGTGTGTTATTTCTAAGGTAGGGGGCAGTTTTTCTCATGCTCCTTGATTACTACAGTAGTGGTGACTCTTGGGGTGGATGGATGGCATTAGCTGATGCCATTTTAAGATAAATAGCAGTTTTGCTAAAAGTATGTCCGGTGTACTAGATTGTTAATGGATAATGAGTAGGAATAGGTGTTGGAGCAGTGCAAGGGAAATTTTGAAGTTGAAAGTTCCTAGATCAGTAGAAACTGCAGTTCTGAACTGTCCACGAAGCAGAGATCTTATCGTGAAGTGCGGACGGGTTCTCGGACATGTCATCATGCCGCATGCCAGCGTATGGCCATGTGGCACTGTCCGGAAGGACCGCTATGAAGTCAGATGTTTGTAGACGTCTACGGATGCAAAACTAGTTGAAATAGTTTCAAAAAGTGTATAGAAGTGTTAACAATGATTCCAGAAGGTGGGAAATGGCAGAGTTTTAAGGTGACACTTTGTAAATTGGACACAACCATTGCTATATTGGGTAAGTATGATATTAGTAAGTTGTAGGAGAATAGCATGCACTGGTAAAAAACTATGAAATTCACTGAAAAAAACTTTGTTAAAGGGGCTTTATGGTTATATTGGACTAATAAAAACCTATGAAACTCAATGAAAAAGCTTTTTTAAAGGGACGTTATGGTTAAGTTGCACTAATAAAAACCTATGAAATTCAATGAAAAAACTTTGTTAAAGGGACGTTATGGTTAAGTTGCACTAATAAAAACCTTTAAAATTCACTGAAAAAACTTTGTTAAAGGGACGTTATGATTATGTTGGACTAATAAAAAGTGATGAAATTCAAAGAAAAAACGTTATTAAAGGGACGTCATGGTTTCAAGTAAAATTGAAAAACCCCAGAAATTCGCCAGTTATGGTAAGCTAAACAACCATAACTTGCGCAACCACTGTGCCCTGCTAAGACTAACACCGAGAACATCAAAGATAACATAACAAATGATGGTAACATCTCTAATGGTATGCAATACATCTTTTAATATAAAAAAAATATAATTTGTACAGAGCTCACTAAAATATATATTTTTTCTTACAGTACATAGTGTTCATGACGAAACCACTCCCCAGTTTTATTATACACAATCCCAATTATTACAAAAAGAAGCCCTATGCCCAACTGTACATCAAATCATGAACTTGTTTGTAACATTGGATCAGCTAAGTAATGATTTTAAAGAACTTTTACAACAGGGGTCAAGTCCTAAGAATTAAAGTGGGGGACTTATCAACAAACCGAATGGGATGTGAAGTCAGCAGAAATTAGCATACCAAGCTGAAATGTGCACATTGCATAACCACCCAAATTGCATAGGACGAATGGCATTTGCCTTTCATAAAATCAACACACACAAAACCAAGAGAGCATATTTTATTCTAATAGTGTTTTTGAAAACATTAAAAGGTTGCATGTGTTAAACTGAAAGAACAAATATAAATGTTTACCCTGGAACTTGCATTACTGAAATGGGACCTTTAATTTGTCCTTAGGTTATAGCGGTGAAGTGTCCGGCCTGCCAACCTAACAACTGCAGTTGGATCCCCATGGTCGGCTTTAATTCATGAGATCAAAGTGAACATTCTAATTTTAAATAGGGGAGGGCTGAGTGCACCCTTTAAAAAAAAGTGGGTGGACTCTGTCCCCTCGACTTGAGCCCTGTTATAGAATATATGAAAAATAATGTCATTAACATTTTTCCCTATCACTGTCCTTCTTGCACCTGTCCCTCTTGTCCCCAGCAATCAACCCCATCAAATTCCCAAAGTTTATATCAAAGACGCTTTGATGATACCTCACTCCCTTCCTCCTCTGATCATTATGGTAAAGAAATCCCTAATTCTTCCATTTATGTTATCGATTCCAATACACCATCCCTTTCATAAATAAATATATAGTTTATACTATAAATGTGTTGTATATTGTTTTGTGATTTTTTTTTCAAAGCCTAATTATGAAACCATGGACAATACGACTGTCTGGGGTGTCTGCACTCAAAATGGAGGTGGCCCCGGACAGGCGCGATGTCCGGACATGTCTAGTTATGCATGACACACTTTTAATTAGTCTGCGGACACTCTGCCTGTTCTACAGACACCAACATGAATGTTATGGTTAAGGGACGTTATGGTTAAGTTGCACTAATAAAAACCTTTAAAATTCACTGAAAAAACTTTGTTAAAGGGACGTTATGATTATGTTGGACTAATAAAAAGTGATGAAATTCAAAGAAAAAACGTTATTAAAGGGACGTCATGGTTTCAAGTAAAATTGAAAAACCCCAGAAATTCGCCAGTTATGGTAAGCTAAACAACCATAACTTGCGCAACCACTGTGCCCTGCTAAGACTAACACCGAGAACATCAAAGATAACATAACAAATGATGGTAACATCTCTAATGGTATGCAATACATCTTTTAATATAAAAAAAATATAATTTGTACAGAGCTCACTAAAATATATATTTTTTCTTACAGTACATAGTGTTCATGACGAAACCACTCCCCAGTTTTATTATACACAATCCCAATTATAACAAAAAGAAGCCCTATGCCCAACTGTACATCAAATCATGAACTTGTTTGTAACATTGGATCAGCTAAGTAATGATTTTAAAGAACTTTTACAACAGGGGTCAAGTCCTAAGAATTAAAGTGGGGGACTTATCAACAAACCGAATGGGATGTGAAGTCAGCAGAAATTAGCATACCAAGCTGAAATGTGCACATTGCATAACCACCCAAATTGCATAGGACGAATGGCATTTGCCTTTCATAAAATCAACACACACAAAACCAAGAGAGCATATTTTATTCTAATAGTGTTTTTGAAAACATTAAAAGGTTGCATGTGTTAAACTGAAAGAACAAATATAAATGTTTACCCTGGAACTTGCATTACTGAAATGGGACCTTTAATTTGTCCTTAGGTTATAGCGGTGAAGTGTCCGGCCTGCCAACCTAACAACTGCAGTTGGATCCCCATGGTCGGCTTTAATTCATGAGATCAAAGTGAACATTCTAATTTTAAATAGGGGAGGGCTGAGTGCACCCTTTAAAAAAAAGTGGGTGGACTCTGTCCCCTCGACTTGAGCCCTGTTATAGAATATATGAAAAATAATGTCATTAACATTTTTCCCTATCACTGTCCTTCTTGCACCTGTCCCTCTTGTCCCCAGCAATCAACCCCATCAAATTCCCAAAGTTTATATCAAAGACGCTTTGATGATACCTCACTCCCTTCCTCCTCTGATCATTATAGTAAAGAAATCCCTAATTCTTCCATTTATGTTATCGATTCCAATACACCATCCCTTTCATAAATAAATATATAGTTTATACTATAAATGTGTTGTATATTGTTTTGTGATTTTTTTTTCAAAGCCTAATTATGAAACCATGGACAATACGACTGTCTGGGGTGTCTGCACTCAAAATGGAGGTGGCCCCGGACAGGCGCGATGTCCGGACATGTCTAGTTATGCATGACACACTTTTAATTAGTCTGCGGACACTCTGCCTGTTCTACAGACACCAACATGAATGTGCACTGTGATTCCCACCCGATGGGTGTCTGCGGACGGCCATTAGGACCACGGATGTCCCGGATGTCATCATGTGACCGCATGCATGTTGTGTGTCAGAGGTTGTCCCTCAAAAAGTGCCTGCAGCTGTGGACAATCGAAAAAAAAAAAACATTTTATTCTGCCAATCTAGTGTGTTTCAAGCTGAAACTTTACCCTTCCATAGTTCCCAGACCCATTCTTCATGGATCTGGCAACTTTTTACAACTTTCCAAGGCCTATTTTTGACTTGGTGTTCTGCCGAAAGCATAACTGTAAGTGGATGGTTCCTTTGGAGGGACCCACACATTAGTTTTCCTCTTTCTCAATCTGGCTGTCCTGGAGTGAGCATTTGGGAAACACTTGCTATGCAGATTTTTGAAAACCTATGGCAATGGTATCTATCATTGCCATCTCTGCTTCCCAACCACTCCACAACCACCATCTCAACAACCTGGAGGGCCTGGACAGGGGAACAGGCATGGCGATACAGAATATGAGGATCAAGAGGAAGAAGAGGATGAGATGGAGGACGTCCCTATCTCCAGTACTCAGAGTGAGTCCTGGGTGTGGCACATTTTTATGAACATTGGAAATGTCCCGAAGGCTCTTGCAAGCAAGTGCAAAGTTGTACTCAGTCGCGGGAAACCTGGCTTATATTCCTACAGGACAAATTCCATGAGACGCCACATCAAATCTAACCACCTGAATGCTCTACGGAAGGCAATACTTTTCTCAGGTAAGAGTATGTTGACATCCTCCACCATATCATCCTCAAATGCTCTTGTTACCACAAAGGATACTCCTTTGGGCAGAGGATCCCTGCGGCAGCATTACAGGCTATATAGAATGCCGTTGACCATTACCTTTTGAGGGTCACAGTCCTATGTTTGTACTGTGAAGCACCAAACTGTAGGGGGTAGAAGTTTCTGGGACACGGTCAAGGAGCATGAGAAACACATACAGCTACCCTGATTAAGGCCCACCCAACCTCTTCCTCTGTCCACTGGCCCCTTCATCTCTGTTGTTGGTGCCCCTTACCTCACTTCCCTCACCCACCTTACCTTACATTACTTTATGAACCACCTTTCCTAGTTAAAAAATAGAAGTGAGAAAATAAGTCACAGGCCCCTTTGCAGCCTGCATAGGCCGTGGACAGCGTGGTACTCTGTGGACACCTACAGCATTGCAGGGGTGGGCTGGGGGCATGTAAATCTTTTTAAAAAAATTTCGCGCAAAAAGGTGGCTCTTAAAAGAACCTTGTTTGTGTTTTTGACTTTTAAATATTTTCTTGATTATTTTGTTTTAAATACTAAGCTAATAAAGCTTCTACACAATGTAATTATTACCTGTTCACAAAAACTGCTTCAATGCCTTTTGAAAGTTTTTCAGAAAACTCTGATTGCCCACATCCAGTTAGATGCATTCCATCTCCCAGAAACATTTTCACAATATCAAACTTAACGTTCTCATTATGACATTACAAAAAAGCACACACAGCTTTATTAACGTTGCCCCTTGCTTTTTCCATTTGCGGGCAAAATACATTTGAACACATTCAGATTTGTCTCTGAGCAATCCAGGAAAAAAATATTTTAGAATTCAGAAACATTTCCATCAACTTTCTACATTTCTCCTTCATAGCAAACTGCAATGTAATTCTAGTAACGTACCCCAAACTATTCCCTCCACTATCGTGTTCAGGACTTTGGCTCACCTGTTGAGGCTTTGGTGATCTTCTTTTTGTGGTTTCTGGTTTCTCCCCTTTTCGTGAAGAGCGGGTCTCGTGAAGGTAAAGACGTGATTCCCTTGACGCCAACCTACTGAGTAGTCAGTCGGGGCTCCAGCCCCGGGTCAGTATGGTTATTCCAGGAAGTACACCAAGTCCCAGGGGAGACACAGGAATCGGGAGGAATAATTGAGGCCAGTAAGAAAGACTGAAGGCCTGGGGAGGAAACGGTTGTTGTCCGAAGGCGTCCGCGGAAGAGGTAATAACAAGGCAAGTGTTGCAGGCTCCAGGAAGGGAAGGGGGTACTACAAGGATAACAATACCGGAGGAGGACCATCCAGGAAACAAGAGGATAGAGTATTCCGAATTGCACAGAGCACAGAAACTACTGAGGGTTGAGACACGCTGAACCACAAGAAAGTCCCGGGAACTAGACCGGAGTTCCCAAACTGTTTCCGCCATGTTGAGGGGTCCGGAAGATTGCTGTGACACAGTGCCGGAGAGACCAAAATGCCGAGAGGGGGTGGTATCGGGGTTTCATGACAGAATGCCCCCTCCTGGGCCTTGATCTCCTCGGATTGCCTGGATGTATCTGGTGGAACCGCTGCAGCAATCGGGGGCATTGATGTTGGACATTGGCTCCCAGGTGCAGTCACTTGGTGGATAACCTTTCCATTCCACCAGGTACTGTAAACATCCTCTTCTGTATCTAGAATCACAAATCCTGGAAAGATCGTACTCAATCTGGCCTTTGACGAGAAGAGGAAGAGGTCGAGGAGCATTATTAGTAGCTTGATTGTATGGTTTCAACAAGGATGTGTGAAAGACAGGGTGTATCTTATTCCATGTGGCGGGTCGCCAGAGTTGAAAGGCCACAGGGTTGATCATTCTAGACACTGTGAAGGGTCCATAATATCGGGGTGCCAGTTTGTTTGGTCTCAAGTGTCTGGGCAAATACCGGGAGGATAGTCATACCTTGTTCCCTCGGCATAAGAAGGTGTATGACGTCTTTTGGTGTCTGCATACTTCTTTACATCTTTTCTGGCCAGAGACAGATGGTTCTTGACGTCTTGATGTGTTGATACTAATTGTGCTGTCCATGAGTCAACTGAAGGGACGGGACTTGACGGAGGCAAGACCGAGGGAAGAACAGATGGGTGAAAACCCTGATTGCAAAAGAAAGGGCTGGTCTCTTGATCGCAGAATGGTCGGAATAGTTGTAGGCAAATTCAGCTACTGGGATCAAAACAGACCAATCGTCTTGTAACCTGGAGGCGAAACATTGCAAATATTGTTCAAGGGTCTGGTTAACCCTTTTGGTAATGCCATTAGTTTGTGGATGGTAACCAGAGGACAAGGCTCGTTGGATACCTAATGTTTTACACAGATTCTTCAAAAACTTTGAGATATAATGAGGCCCACGGACTGAAATAATCTTGGTGGGAAGTCCATGTAGACGGAAGATATGGGTCACAAAAATGCCAGCCATCTCTTGCGCCAAAGGCAACTTAGACAGTGGAGTGTATCGGCACAATTATGGTGGTATGTCCCCTGGAGGGAGGTAGATCTACTATAAAGTCTGTGTTTACCAGGGTCAGGATGGTAGATCCGGTTGGAGGAGAAGACCTGCCGGTTTTCTATTGTCTATCATATTTTGGTTACAGTTGGTACATGCCTGGATGTATGCCTAAAAGTCCTTGATCATCCTGGGCCACCAGATGTTTCTCTGAATAGATAGAAGGGTGCACTCGATTCCGCGATGCCCGGAATGGTAGGTGTCATGGCACAGGAGTATTATCCTGTTTCTCAGTGTTTGTGCAGGTATGACTAGCCGCAAGCATTTGAAGAGGTAACCATCCCTGGTGGTTAGATCCCATGGGTTGTTTTCTTGGTAGTCTTTCCACAGGTCAGAGGATGAGGTTTCTGTCGTGATTATATCCAAAAGAGTGTTAGTCTGGGCTATGAATACGGTGCTAGGAAACATCCTGGGAAGGGCATGTGTTTCTTCTGGTGGGTAATCTGGTTGTCTGGATAGGACATCTGCAACAATGTTGGATGTTCCAGGAATATGCTGAATTCAGAAATGATATTGGGCAAAGAAGAAGGCCCAGCGTGCCTGACGGCTGTTTCTGCACTCAATGGATTGAAGGACCTGCAGATTCCGATGGTCTGTTTGCACCAGCACTGGGTGTCTTGCACCCAGAAGGAGGTGGCACCACTCCTTGAAGGCTTGACGGATGGCAAGTAGTTCCTTTTCCAGGACTGAATAATGTGTCTCACTGAGAAGCAATGTCCGGGATAGGTATGTGATGGGGTGTTCTTGGTTATCTTCGGCTTCTTGTTTCAGAACTGCCCCTATTGCATACTCTGAAGCATCAGTCTCCACTAGCAAGTGCTTAGTTGTGTCTGGTTGGGCCAGGATGGGTCCTAGTGTAAACTTCTCCTTCAGAGTTTGAAAGGATGCTTCTTGTGTAGATGACCACCAAAAGGGCGTATCTTTCTTTAGCAGGGACACGATTGGCTGCACAATGGAGGAGAACGTAGGTATGAACTTTCTGTAGAAATATGCAAGACCCAGGAAGGATTGTATCTATTTGAAGGAACATGGGGCAGGCCAGGAAGTAATGGCTTCAACCTTGGTTGGATCCATTGCCACACCTTGAGGGAACAGGATGAAGCCTAGGTAGTGTACCGAGAATACATGAAAAATACATTTCTCTGGTTTGGCTAACAAATGATGCTCTCGTAGTCTTTGTAGTACTAAAGAGACATGTTCCTGGTGCAGACCTGGATCATTGGAATACACCAGTATGTCATCCAAGTAGATTATGAAAAAAAGAAACAACATGTTAGAGAAAACCCGGTCCATGAAGTGCTGGAAGATGGCAGGGGCATTGGCGAGACCAAAAGGCATGACCAGGTATCCGAAGTGTCCAAAGGGTGTTCGGAAGGCAGTCTTCCATTCATCGCCTTCCTTTATTTGGATCAGATGGTAGGCACCTCGTTGGTCTAAATTGGTGAATATCACAGCACCTCGAAGGGCTTCCAGTATGTCAGAAATAAGTGGCAAGGGATAACAGTCTTTCTGGGTGCATTGGTTCAAACCCCTGTAGTCCAGGCAAGGTCGAAGTTATTTGGTATCTTTTTTGGGCACGAAGAACACGGAAGCTTCTGCTGGGGACTTGGAAGGATGGATGGTTCCATTGGTGAGGTTGGTGTTCAGTAATTCTTGTAGGGCCTTTTTCTCAGGTTCTGAAAGAATGAACATCCTGCCAAAGGGAATAACTTCATCCTCTTCGTTGTCAATGGCACAATCTTCTGGTGTGTGAGGAAGCAAGGATTGCACTATGGCTAATGAAAAGACATCTGGGAACTGGTGGTAGATTTCCTTTACCTGATTGATATTGGACACGTTAAGTGGTTGGTGGCCTGTTCTTCCATTGTCCGTGGGTATGGTGGGTTGAGCTTTCTGTGATAGACAATGTGATAGACAGAATTCTGATCCTAGAAACAGCGATACAACTGCCCAATTAATGTAGGGATTATGTCTTTGTAATCACGGCATGTCCAGGACCACTGGATAGTGAGCCACCTTTATGATGTCAAATTGTATGTGTTCCTGGTGGTTGTGGACAGAGAGCAGAATTTCTGCGGTTTGCTGGCTAATAGGTCCGGAAGATAAGTGTGAACCGTCTATTACTTTGACTGCTTGTATGATGTCTTTGGGTTCTCTAAGGACCTTGTGCCTTTGGGCCCACTCATCATCCATGAATATACCCATAGCTCCGCAATCCACTAGAGCGAGAACTGAATGAGATCCCATGTTGGTGAAAGCTAGGGTCACTTGAAGAACCACTAAGGTACATCTTGAAGAAGGGTCCAGGGAAGGAGGGGTGGAGCAGGTTCCTGTCTCCCGAAGCTGGGCTCCGCTCAGGATCGGGAGCTGGCGTTTCCCGAAGGCTGAGGGGGAGCGATGGGACAATTTCTTACCAGGTGCTTGCCTGATGCACAATACATGAATAGACGGCTGCCGAATCTGCGAGTTCTTTCTTGAGAAGTCAGAGGTCCTCGCATGGCACCCAGTTGCATGGGTTCAGGCTCAGTGGAAGATATTGAGGGTGGTTCTCTGGAAACAGGATAAACTGGTGACGGTTTCTGTTGGGGGCTCCGTGTCTTCTTCTTTTCTGCCTTTCTCTCCTGGATACGGAAATCAATCTGTAATGACATATCCAAAAGAGCTTGCAAGGATCCTGGGCGGCTACCCCGGCTAGTTCATCCTTGACCTCTTCATTTAAACCGTGACGGAATAGGGTGAAACATGCTTCTGGAGACCAGTCATCATCCTTGGCGAGCTGCTTGAATCGGGTAACATAGGATAACACATCTTGGGTGCCTTGCTGAAACTCCAGCAGCTTCTCTTGAGCTGAATACACCTGGTCTGGGCAGTCGAACATGGCCTTGAAGGCCGCAATGAAACAATTGTAGTTGTCCAACAATGGGTCCCCTGTGGAGACTAGAGGAGTAGCCCAGGCTAGGGCATTTCCCGAAAGGTGTGATATCAAGAAACCCACCTTGGCCCTGGAAGTGGAAAAATAATAAGGTTCAAATGTGAAGTGGACCAGGCAGGAGTCCAGGAAGGGGCGAAGTGTCTTTGGAGCACCATCATACTTGTCCACTATGCCACCCACTGAGGCGCTTTCCTGGGAGGCCGAGTCTCGTGACAGCACAAGCTGTTTCAAGGCTGCATTTTCTGCCTTCAAGTTCTGGAACTCAGTGGATAGCTCCTGCATACCCCGTAAGAGATCCTGGAGAGCGGGATCCATTTTGGGCAAGGGGTTAAGTTGTGGGCATCTCAAACTGTCGTGTTCAGGACTTTGGCTCACCTGTTGAGGCGTTGGTGTTCTTCTTTTTGTGGTTTCTGGTTTCTCCCTTTTTCGTGACGAGCTGGTCTCATGAAGGTAAGGATGTGAATCCCCCGACGCCACCCTGCTGAGTAGTCAGTTGGGGCTCCAGCCCCGGGTGAGTATGGTTATTCCACGAAGTACACCAAGTCCCAGAGGCGTCACAGGAATTGGGAGGAATAGTTGAGGCCAGTAAGAAAGACTGAAGGCCTGGGGAGGAAACGGTTGTGGTCCAAAGGTGACCGCAGAAGAGGTAATGACACGGCAATTACAAAGGTAACAATACTGGAGAAGGACCATCCAGGAAACAAGAGAATAGAGGATTCCGAATTGCACATAGCACAGAAATTACTGAGCGTTGAGACGCGCTGAACCGCAGGGGCGGGGCACTTATCAAGTAAACCAGGAAGTCTCGGGAACTAGACCTCAGTTTCCAAAATGTATTCGCCATGTTGAGGGGTCCGAAACTTGCTGTGACACGGCGCAGGAGAGACAAAGATGCCCAGAGGGGGTGGTATCACGGTTTCATGACATCCACAATAAGGAACAATGATGTCCGGATGTTCCAAGTGAACCATATTCTCACAAAACTGAGGCACGCCTGCCTACTTTATTGCTGGCACTCCATACCAGTGGTCAACACACACCTTCAGACAAAGGATCCAAGAGTCCCCCTAAATCCATACACTCTGCCTCCTCAAAGACAGACCCATAGCCAATTTCAGTGTTCTCAAATCTCCTGCAAACAAAACTCCTGCTACCCTCTCTCCCTGTACATCATACCCAGTATTCCTGATTGGTTAATCCTCACAGTCCCCAGTTCCATGACAGGCATCCATAAAAGACTGTGATGTGCACGTGCCGTCCGCGGACTACCACAATGTCCACCGATGACGCGGCTACTTAAAGGGGTGGTGGGGTGAATTTAAACTCAATCTCAGTTATTTATTCTTTAGTGGTGGCTCTGGAAAGAACCTTTTTTGCTGTTTCATTGGGTTTGTTAACTAACACCTTTTTAACTTTTTTTTGGCTTTTATGTACAGTAGAACTATACACTGTACATCCTCCTTTACAATTTTCTTAAACAAATGTTTTCAATGCATTTCTAACATTGTGAAGAAAATTGTATTTGTGACATCAGTAAAATGAACTCCATCTTCACAAACAAATGGACATCATAAGACGTTACATTGTAATTCTGAAAAGATGGCATTCCTGCAGAGTATTAGCTTTATTGACAACATGCCTTGATGCTTTAATTTCTGGACTGGAAAAAGTTGGACATCTCCATGTTTGCCTCCAATTCATTTCAGAAAAAATAATCTTTGCAGCAGGATACAGTTACATTAGGCTTTTCAAGAAGTCCTTCAGGGCAACGCCAAATACATTGGAGTAATATACAACAAACTGTCCCCTCCATACTCTGACAAAATGAAACAAGCTTGCCCAGTTTAAGACAAATACTGCATGCCACAAAACATTCACTTCTGCCAATCCAAAACTTCGAAAGATGCCATGAATTCAGCATTCACCTTCAATGACTGAATTGAATAATCTCCCAAAATCCGCACACTCTACTTCCTCAAAGCCATAGCCATCTCCACTACACACAACAATCAAAACACCTAATACCCTCTCTTCCTGTAAACCACAAACAGAACATCTTGTGTGCTACTCTCCACAGTCCCCTTTCCATGCCAGGCATCCTTAAATGACCCAAATGTGGCACATGCCAGCTGTGGACTATCGCGTTGTTCGCAGACCCCGTAACACAGGGGAAGCCCTCCTACCCTTTCCACTTTCATGTTCTCAACACTCCCTCATTGGCTGCTTTCAAAGAGTCACACATCCATCCACCAATCACATCCCAAAACGCTACAGCTAAACATGTATTCTCAGTTCAACCCAAACAACACTACTCATACTGCAAGTGTTCTAAGAACAAACCTAACATACTTTAGTACACCATCCATAATACAACTTTATTAACTCTTTTTCACAACTACTCCTCCATCCTTCATAAACAAAAACCTCTCTTGCTAAAAGTACTTAACCATTACCATATATACCTACTAACTTTCTTTTACAATTACAGGAAAGAGAAACATTTCCAAACACACCTACCAAAAAGAACACTCTCCATATCCTACAAAGTAAGTACATGAATACGGTATCCATCTCTGTACTAATGCAACAATGTAGTGTCACTATATATTAGCTTAGAGTATTTATTTTCAAATCAACAACATTTATTTTACTCTTACTCATTATATTGTAACATGCATGAAATTCACTGACATTTGTGATGTTATCTATGGTGTCCTGGGTGCAAGGTGGTGGCGTAAATTGCAGTCGCTTAGTTTACCATAACTGGTGAATTTCTGGGGGTTTTCCGTTTTACTTGCAACCATCATTTTTTTAAATTGAATTTAATAGGTTTTTATTAGTGCAACTTAAACATAACATCCCTTTAACAACGTTTTTTTTCAGTGAATATTACATGGCCACTCTAGTGGCCATGTAGTTATGATGGTTAAGTTGCTGTTTCCATAGCAAGAGCACTTTTTGGGCGGCTTATAACTCCACTCCCCCTGGATGAATCCTCTCCAAACTTCGTCCAGGGGGAGGGGAGTTATAGGGGGGTCCCAGAAAATCTTTTTTCCCATAGACTGAATGGGGGAAAAACTTTGCGCACGGCTACAGGTGAAACTGCTGGACGGATTTTGATGAAATCTGCGGCAGGTACAGGGGCTTGGTCCAGAAAGCGTGCTTTTGTAAATGTTGTCACCATACATGCAGTACGTTCATTTATAATTATGAAAAAGTAGGTCTCAAAAAATTAGTGATATCTATGTTCGCTCTGCGGTCACACTTCCCTGTTCGGTCGACGAACAAGAAACCGATTGGCTAAGGGGCTGCCGGGGCTGCCATCATGACCGCGTACACGCAACGTCTCTGTCCATTGGCTGCTGCGAGACGTCTTCTGCGTCAGATGGTTTGGATGCACCTGACATCTTGGATCCACGGAAAGCGGAGTAACAAACAGCGTACACATGCTTTTTTCATTACCCTATTTTGCTGTGGCACAGAGCATTGGGAAAGGTTCACACAGTAAGAAATGGGTGATCTATGCATTTGTTCCTCGGCCATCATGATGTAATTTCTAAGGACACCTTGTACGTACAGTAAATGTGGGGGATAACAACGATAGCACTTCAGTCCATATAGTGGGCAGGAAATTTGTAACACTTGACTGCATGTAGTGGATAGGACATTTGTAACTCTTGAAAGCACACAGGTATAGGTAGGCAACATTGAAATTGACAAAATGCTGCGACAGTATTATTTTTCGTAATGCCTATTATTACAATCATTAGTACGCCGCCATGGGTGGCACATGCTACGGTGGTAGTGGCTTGGGGCTACAGTCTTCACATATGGGTGATTAATGCACTTGTTCTGGAGGTCAGCCGTCATGATCTAATGTGTATGGACATTTTGTACGCACAGTACACTTATACCTACTTACTGACGTATGTTCTACGGCCTCCTTGTATGCACAGAAAAGGAGGTGTCCAATAACGGTAGTATTTGAGGCTGTGTATTGCACGGGGGAGTTGTTACATTTGTACGGACATGTCTGGTGTTAGGGAACATTGAAATTGCCTACATGCTGTGAATACATTACTGTTTCCAATGCCTATTATTATATTCATTAGTACACTGCCATGGTTGGCACATGCTATGGTGGTTGTGGCCAGGGCCTAGAGCGTTGGATGCATGGTCGAGGTGGTTTTGGGGACATCCTGCACTCTTGGGTGCAAGGCCAAAGGCCATGCACCCAATAATACACTTTTACGTACTTACTGTTTCTAATGCCTATTATTATATTCATTAGTACACTGCCATGGTTGGCACATGCATGGCTGTCGGCCGAAGGCCGAAGGCCTTACTTCCAAGACTGTAGGCCCTGGCCACAACCACCAAAGCATGTGTCAACCATGCATACACCCCTTGTGTTGCATTTTTATTGGCAAGTTGTGGAGAGTGCGTGCAGTGTTGGGTGCATGGCGGAAGGCCATATACCCAAAAACAAAGAGGTGGTTTGTGGGGACATCCTGCTCTCTTGGGTGCGAGGCCAAAGGCCATAATACACTTATACATACTTTATGACGTATGTTCTGTGGCCTCCTTGTACGCACAGAAAATGAGGGGTCCAATAGGGTCAGTATTTCAGCCCGTGCAGTGCACGGGGGAGTTGTTAGATTTGTAGAGACCCATGCATTACTGTTTCCAATGGCTATTATTATCTTCATTAGTACGCTGCCATGGTTGGCACATGCTACGGTGGTTGTGGCCAGGGCCTAGAGTCTTGGATGCATGGCCGTCGGCCTTACTTCCAAGACTCTAGGCCCTGGCCACAACCACCGCCGCATGTGGCAAACAGGCATACACCCCTTGTGTTGCATTTTCATTGGCAAGTTGTGGGGAGTGCGTGCAGTGTTGGGTCCATGGCCGAAGCCCATGCCCCCAATATGAAAGTGCTAAGTACGACACTTGGAAGACACTGCACACCCATCCCATTTAAGATCTACAGACATACACCTAGGAGGGAAGCCTCTGGGCAGCAGGATAACAGACCTATAGAACAACCCCCACTACCACAGATCACCGAGGTGGTTGTGGGGAGACCCTGCAGTCTTGGGTGCATGGCAAAAGCCCATGCATGCAATACTGAAGTCATAAACAGTGGAGTTCCAAGTTAATATGGGTGTGGTGGATTCTGGTCATTGTTTTGATGCCCTAGTTTCTTCACTTCATGGCTGCAGACGATGGTCCGAAAAGTACATTTATAAGCAGTTACTTTACAAGGACCATGTTTCACATATGCAGTGATGGTTGTGGACAGGACCTGTACTCCTTGCAACTTGTTTGTAAGGCGTAGGTGGTAGGTTACTCACTGCAGATGAAAGGCCAGCCTACAGGCACTGCAGCATATTACTACCACACATTAGGCGAGTACATTCCCATGTGTAGAAAATGCCTGCCAATATACTTACTCCTTACTTTGTTTAGAATCCAGAAACATGTTTTTGTGTTTGGTTTTCGTACTTGGCGGAAGTATCACTTTTTCCATTTCTGTGATGAATGAAAAATGTGTGTTAATGTTTGCAGATTTTCCACATTTACCACATTTACCACATTGCTTAATAGACAGTTATTTTTTTTTTAGACCCTCATTTTTACTTTACAAAACCAGTGTACTGTGCATTGCGCTCAGTTTCTGTGTTTGCTTTTCTAATTCTTGGGTCTGGGGAAAAAAATCATTGTGGGATTAAAAAAAAACTAATTTCTTATGCAACTAAGTACTTAATTTTTTCCTTTCAGTACGTTCTTCATTTTTCTGATCAATCTTATGTTTGTTGCCTTCCTGACCATTTTCAACTACAGTTGGATACCTATAGGCATATTCTACCTGTTTGTTTCCAACGATCTGAGATAATCATTTATTTGTGTCATTCTTCCATCCTGTTGAGTAGTTAGATACCTGTAGACATATTCTAACTGTGTGTGTGTTCCTACAGATTTGTGATACTCATTCATTTGTGTCGTTGGCATATCCTGTTTCCTGTATCTTTTCCATTAATGTTTTCGTTGTTGCCTTCCTGCCCATTTACAACTACAGTTGGATACGTATAGGCGTATTCTCCCTGTACATTGGTTTCCAACAATCTGTGATAATCATTTATTTGTGTCATTCTTCAATCCTGTTGGGTAGTTAGATACCCGTGGGCTTATTCTAACTGTTTGTAGTCTTTCACTTACTTTGTTCACAATTTTGAAGTGCACATTATTTCGTAAATTTTGGCTTCAAGAAAATTAAATACACATTTGTTAGGTTAACTGGCAACCTCTGCTTTAGAGTAATGGTGCTATCATTACATTCAAACCATCCACAATTATTTTTAATGTATGCAGTGTAGTGACCTGCATTGGTTGTAATTCCTGCATGGTAGATTATTCCTACTGTTGTAAAGGTTTTCTTTCCAAGTGACACTTGACCGTGTGTAAATCCAGTGCGTTTGCAGTTGTTTTTGGTGCCATCTGCATTATAATATAGAAGCCTGAGTATTATGTAGGCACTATGTGATTGTATTAGTAAGGTAGAGCGATTGTCTGAATTGCAAATACTACATAATCTGCAATGGTTTGCATTTTGTACAAGTTGCTGAAAAGGAATGTTCTCACAATTTGGTATGGAAATATACACAAATCGCTCATTTGGGATTCTTCGTGTATCACTTTGTTACAGAGAGTGCATGTATGTTTCCACATGTACGAAATTTGGAAGATTCCATTTACAGGTATAGTTTTGTTTTCCAATACTAATAGTATGTACATTGGAAATTCTTGTGGATCTTCTTGTGAGTTCATAGTGAATCTTACCATTCCAGCACAGTCGTCCAATTGTTGCCTTACTCCATGAACACTGTATGTGTTGTCAGGATTGCGTGTTGCATTTCTATGCAGTACTAACATTTGCAAACACAATTGGTCTGTGCTGTGCAGGTAAATATTGTTAACAATTGGTGGCATTTGAAATAGAATATTCATTGCAACATTTGCATAGCAACTTACCCCACTTTCATTTGTAAATTTGAATGGGCCAGCAAGTTCTGTACCTGAGTGCATTTTTCAGTTTTTCTGTTGTTTCTTTGCCTCCGTGCCTGGTTCACATTCCCTAATAGGTTCTTTCATGTTTGCGGCAATTGATTAAACTTTAGCTTTTCTTTTTTTTGCAGAATTTCCTGTTGCATTCTGTTGCATTTCTGTTTAATTTACTTTTCTTATACCACATTTCACTTTATCTGGAACAGGGTATTGTTTCAGATGAGGGGTGTACAGTGAACACAATCTATTGTACTCTAGAATGCAAGGAATATCAGCTTTGACTTTACTTGAATCAAAGTTAATTAACAAAAGACCGTCAAGTGTACTTAAGCGTGAAAATGCTACGTAGCTCATGCCTTCCTTAAACACTGTCTTTCCTATATCTATCAATGCTTTATCTAGGGTAAGACCTCAGGATTTATGAATGGTAACTGCATATGCAAGAGTTAGAGAAAATTGCTCTCTACGTACATACATGTCTTTGAAGAGAAGGAATTGAGCCATTGAGCGCCCTATCCTTTTTACCTCTGAAACTTTATCAAAGCGAATATTTACAAACTGAATGCTGTCATCACGTGGGTATGATTGAAAGCCAACAACTGTGCCCAGTGCTCCATTAACTAGCCATTGCTCTACGTCAAGGTTACGTTTAAGCATTACTCTACAATTTAATGATAGTTTCAATACTTTTTCCAACCCAGCTGTGTTGGAGATTGAATGTTCTAAACTATTTAGTCTTGTTGTGGCTTGCTCACACATGGGTACTGTCAAACCATGTATGTCTAGTTTGTCTGTGGCGCTAATTTCTATTATTGCTTGCATTTCTTTCTTTAGCATTGTTTCATTGACTTTGAAACTGCTTGCAAGAGTTGGCATTAAGGCCATTCAATTGACATTTTTGTGAGCTATTTGTTCCATAACATCAGTTGCGCATGGATTATTGCCATAAAATGCATGTATATGCCGCTTTTTCAATACAGCTTGTGCTTCTTGCGATAATACACCAACTCTAATACTTTTTAAGATGTTAGCATAAGTGAGATCTGCAGATTGCCTCATGTTCACAGTTAATTCTCTGTATTGGAAATGTTGCCAAAGGTTAACATTACCTATGCTACCAACAGTTTTCCGGCAGAGTTTGTGGCCTAAGGTTTTAAAAATCAGTTCACCTTTTACTGGTGTCAATTGTAGAAGATCTCCGAAAACGATAATGTGTTTACCAGCAAAGAGTTCTTCCTTATTACTTTTAAGTACTTCTTGCAATCTGAGATGAATCAAAGCCAACATTAGATTGGAGACCATGCTCACTTCATCTATTAGTGGCATTTTCATTTGCTTCAATTCTCTCCGTAATTTCATTGCAGCTTCTGCAGAAAGTTTGTAGTAGTCTAACCTATTTTGATGCTCTACTGGAAGCAGTAGTAATCGGTTTAATATCACACCGCCTATGTTGGAGGCCGCTAAACCTGTGGGGGCTGTTACAACAACTGACAGTTTGTTGTTTGTCAATTGCTGCAGGAACTTGCCAATAATTTTGATTAAGAATGTTTTCCCTGATCCAGCTTCCCCACTGACGTACAGCAGTATAGGTTTGTAATTTTGGCAGGTACATTCTTTATTTTCGTGCTGTACGCCATGTACAATTTGGTTTGTTACCTCTTCAAAAATGGTACGCTGATCGTTGTTAAGTTTCCCTTGTTGCACAGTTAAGACCTTTGTATCATCTTGATACTGATACATGGTGTTCTCTACTTCTGCCATAGCAACCTCAGCCTCATTTGCTGTCAGTGGTTGTCCTAATGGCTTTTGTTACAGAAGGTTGACTACTGTCGAAAGAGGCTTTATCTAGTTGGGCCTGAATTTCTTCTTCTTCTTGCTGCTCATTGTATAACATTGTTTTGTACTGCGTAAAGTTTACATCAGTGATAGTGCTTTCATTTGCTTTGAAAGCATCTTCATTGCACTCACAATTATCTAGTCTTCCTCTTTTCTCCATGATTTGAAAAGTTGTAAAAGAGACATGTAATATAGTTCTTTCTGTTGAGGAGTTTTTAATGACAACTTCACATGATTAATTAAGCTTTGTTTGTTAAGTTTCACTAAACTCTCTTCACAATCGGTTACTCTATATCTACGTTTACTTTCATTGGGTTTTACATTATTTTTGTATGCAAAGTTTTCAGCTATGTGGTACAGACACATGCTTTCCAGAGTGGTACTCCTGTTTGGATAGTATGTGTCCAGTAAATTGTTTTTCAGAATGTCGTGGCTGTTGGGATCATTTCTGGCAATAGTTTCTATTTCCTCATATGATTTTAGCACTCTTTTTCTAGATTTTGCAGGACCAAGACTGAGCCATACTATGTTGTCTGATTTTCCATACAAACGATCTGCTGCTTCATAGGCCCCACATTCTCTATGAGAGAGCATTTTTATGCCTAGGGTGTACAATTTCTGTGATAATGTTTTGTCTGATGCTAGGAGATCTTGGAGCTCTGTATTTTTTGCTTTTGTTAAGTAGGCTGTAACATATCGTGCAACAGCAGTTGAATTGTCTGCATTGTACTGCACATCTATGTTTGCATTCCCTAATAGGGCAATGATTGCATTATAATCATTGATATATTTTGATTCTTCACTTCTTTTTATGTAATACGTGTTTTTAGGTGATTTACCTTTAACACTATGTCAAACTGAATGTAACCCTCACCTGACTCCCACGGGGGAGCTGGCCTGGTTTGGATTGCTGTGGCCTCTTCTAGGGTGATGCGCAGGACTCGGAAGATGGAATGGACCGGACTCCCAAATCTGGCTTGTCTGGATCGTAGAAATATCCTTCTGTGTGTGAAAAGGGAGTATTAACAATCTGCTGGATAATGCGTAGGCCTCCCACTCCCCTTCACACCCTCCACGAAACCCTTCTGCGATTCCCCGTGAAGTCTCACCTTAGGGTCTGAAAGGACGAGCTCTCCATCCTGCTTCTGATGCAGGGGCGCGTTGTTATCCAGTTACTTCACTGGATCTCGGATTGGTGAGAGTTCAAGTTCGCTTGACTTTTCCGATAAGGTATCGTAAGAATTCTGTTGCAAGTTCAAGCTTTAAATAACCATTGTCTGTTTTCTCTATTTCAGGTGCTGAATGAAGATTCCCAGTTAGGGAATGGAACCGTCGAAGGAAAATTCTGGTGAGTTTTTGATGAGTGGTTCCTCTAGTGTTCTTGCATTAATGCACTAATGCTTGTGTCTTTTTCCCCTTAGGGGCCGGGATTCGAAAATGCCGAAGATACGGCGCCGACCCGAAGTGAGAAGAGATGTCCCAATAAATAACAGGTAAGTCTTTGATGAGCGTTCCGCTAATGTCCTTGCATTCGCTCACTAATGCTAATGTCTTTTTCCCCTTAGGGGCCGGGGTTCGGAAATGCCGAAGAAACGGCGCCGACCCGAAGTGAAGAGGGATTGACCCAACAGGTAAGTCTGATGGTGGAAATTAAGCCTTTCTTATTCTCTTCCCTAGCTCACCTTTGTTCTTGTCTTTTTCTCCTTTAGGCGCTGAAATGCGGCGGAAGATCCAGACGGTCGCTGATGGGCAAGAAGGCGCCTAGTAAAGGTGAGTGGAATGCTGCGCTGCAGCGAGCTATGCAATGTGCTTTTAAAATGAATGTCTTCCCTTTAGGATCGTCGGCGAGATGACTCTCGAATGCGGATTAAGCAGGTAATGTCTCTTCTTTCTCCTGTTCTCCTCTCTTCTCCCTTTACAGGTGTTCCAGGATGCTGTCGGGCGTGGCTAGAGTGCGGATGCAGGAGCAGACACGGTGAGCGTCCAGCTGCTAGGTGCAGAACAACACGAAGCGTGAGTTGCTGCTTGGGCGTGGCTTAAATAGCCTTCAAAGTAGTTCCAGGTATGTATTCTTCCTCTAAGGTATGTATTCTTCCTCTGGCCACACCCGTGTGGTAAAGTAGTCCCATAGGTAAAATAGTCCCATTCAGGCCTCTAGGTGGCCTGGATGTTGCAGCACGGTCTGCATCAGGTAAGTTCACACCAAGCACTTCTTAACACAAAGTCATCCTTTATGAGCCTGGCGCCTATGGCGCCTGGACTGTTGTCCAACATGAGCCTGGCGCCAAAGGCGCCAGGACTGAGTCCAAAGGGCCCCTACCTGGGGCCGCTGGGACTTCCCTCGGGAACATGATGTCTGCCTCGGGTTGCTGGGCCCGGTCTGGCTCCTTGGGGGTAGGCATCATGACAGTACCCCCTCCCAAGGCCCCTCCCAAGGTTGTTCTCTCCGGAGGTTTCGGTTTGTTTGGGAATTTCTGGTGGAATTTCTGTATTAACCGAGGTGCATGTACCTGGTCGCTTGGTTCCCAAGACCTTTCCTGAGGCCCATATCCTTTCCAATCAATTAAATAGAAGAGTTTGACTTTGACACCTTGGAATCTAATATGTCTTTAACTTCGAATTCCAGCTCCCCATCTACTTGAATTGGTTCTGGTGGTTTAATTAGTCTGGTTCCAGGTTGTACTGGTTTCAACAGTGATACATGAAAAACGGGATGGATTTGCATGTTAGCTGGTAGATCGAGTTTGAAGGCTACCGGGTTGATTATAGCTTTGATTGGGTAGGGCCCTACATATCTTGGATTGAAAGTTTGCGGTCCTTTGAGTGGTAAATGTCTAGTCGCTAGCCACACTTGGTCCCCTATTTGGTACGGAGGTGCTTCACTATGATGTAAATCAGCATTTTCTTTGTACTTTTTCTTGGCTTGCTGTAAATGAGTCGTTGCTTCTTTGAAGGCTCGAGTTATCGTGGAATGCAAATGATCTACAGCGGGCATTTTAAGACTTTGAGGGGAGTCAAGGTCAGAGGTTCGTGGGTGATGGCCATATAAGGTATAAAAAGGGGTTTGTCCCATTCCAGAATGTACAGAATTGTTATATGCATATTCAGCGATCCAAAGAATGTCTTTCCAATTACATTCAGATTGGTGCAACATACACTGAAGATACTGTTCAAGGGTCTGGTTTGTTCTCTCGGTTTGACCATCGGTCTGGGGGTGGTGACTAGTGGATAGTCGTACATCGATTTGTGCCAGTTGACAACACTTTCTCCAAAAATGGGAAATAAATTGGCTTCCTCGATCAGAGACCAGTATGGATGGAAAACCATGTAAACGAACGACATGCTCAAGAAATTCCTTGGCCAGGATGGAGGCTGAAGGTAACCCCTTTAATGGGATAAAATGGGCTATTTTGGAGAAGAGGTCCACAATCACCAGGATAGTGCTGTATCCATACCAAGGAGGCAGGTCTGTAATAAAGTCCAGCGACAAGGTGTGCCAAGGTGCCGGTGGGATGTCCAAGGGTTGTAAAAGGCCGGCTGATCTTTTCTTTTGACCTTTATTTTGGGTGCAAACTCCGCAGGACATCACAAAGGATTTTATATCCTTTCGCCAGGAGGGCCACCAGAATTGCCTTTTGATCTTTTCTTCAGTTTTAGCAAAACCAGGATGTCCTTCCATTAATGTATCATGATAATGGGCAATAACGAGTTCTTGCAATTCCTTATGAGGCAGAAATAATCGCCCCTGGAAGTAGGGTAGATCATTATTGACGGAAAAGTGTGAACCCTTTTGACTCCATTCTTGCAAGGCTGTAGGGTCTAAAAGTTGTTTAACTCTAGTTTGAATGTCCTCAATAGTTTGTAAAGAGGTCAACCCCAAAATTCTCTGTTCAGGTATAATCGGTACTGGTTCTAAGCTTGAATTTGTTTCTCCCATCCCAATCCGGGATAAAGCGTTTGCTTTGCCATTCTTGCAGCCAGGGCGGTATGTGATTACAAAATCAAACTCCGCAAAGAATAAAGCCCATCGGAGTTGACGTGATGATTGAGCTTTGGCCGTTTTTAAATATTGCAAATTTCTGTGATCTGTAATCACTGTGATGGTGTGTCTTGCGCCGAGAAGGTAATGACGCCAAGCCTTGAAGGCGGACTTAATAGCTAATAACTCCTTGTCGGTGATTGCATAATTAACTTCAGGAGCCGAGAATTTTCTGGACCAAAAGGCTACAGGGTGCAATTGGTTAGTTACAGGATCCCTTTGAGACAGGACAGCTCCCATGGCTAAGCTGGATGCGTCGGTTTCAACAATGTAAGGGAGATCTGGGCGCGGATGTTTCAGTACAGGTGCAGAGGTGAATTTAGTTTTTAGATCTTGAAAGGCCTGTACTGCCTCATTAGTCCATTTGAAGCGTTTATTTTTCTGTAAGAGTGCAGTGATGGGTTGAACCACCCGAGAAAATTCCGGGATAAATCTTCGATAAAAATTGGCAAAACCAAGCATGCTCTGAACACCCTTCACAGAGCTAGGAGATGGCCATTTGAGGATGGTGTCCACTTTTCGTGAGTCTATTCGGACTCCCTTTGGTGTCAGGATGAATCCAAGAAACTCAACTTCTGTGGCATGAAAAACACATTTTTCGAGTTTTGCAAACAGTTTGTGCTGGCACAATTTCTCAAGAACTGCCTTGACATGTTTTCTTTGATCGGATTCTGAAGAGGAGTACACCAGAATGTCGTCAATGTATACGATGACACAAACATCGGTAAGTTGCCGAAGAACATCATTCATAAAGTATTGAAAGGCAGCAGGTGCGTTGCACAATCCGAAAGGCATCACCTGGTATTCGAAGAGTCCATATTTGGTGCGGAAAGCAGTCTTCCATTCGTCGCCTTCTTTTACACGCACCAGGTGATAAGCTCCCCGAAGATCTAACTTGGTGTATATACAAGCATCTTTTACCTGGTCGAGAAGTTCAGGGATCAGGGGCAGAGGATAACGATTCTTAATCGTTATTTGATTTAGGGCGCGGTAGTCAATACAAGTTCTAAGGTCGTCTTCTTTTTTTGGCACGAAGAACAGAGCTGAGGAAACAGGAGACCTTGACGGGCGAATAAAACCATTGGCAAGGTACTGATCTAAATACTGTCGCAAATGAAGATTCTCAGGTTCAGTAAGGGCATAGATCCTACTACAAGGCAGTTGAGCATTGGGTACCAGTTCGATTTGACAATAGTACGACCGGTGGGGAGGTAACGTGTTGGCCTGTTCTTTTTGGAAAACGTCTTGGAATTCTTGGTACTCAGGCGGCAGTTGCATTGTGGCGGAGCTTACTGTGGCCAGGCCCATGTTTGGATTTCTTGGATAGCAAGTTTGTGTACAATCAGGAAAGGTTATTCTCTTTGCTCGCCAGTCAATTCGAGGATTATGTGTTTCTAACCAAGGAATTCCTAGAATTACTTGAAACTGTGGGGCCTTGATTACATCAAACACAATAGCTTCCAGATGTCCATCCTGACCCACTAGTGTCATTTCTGTAGTAGAATGTGTTACCGGCCCTGAGGCAATTTCGGTTCCATCAACTGTGGTAATGACATCCTTGTTGGTTTTCGGACGGAGAGGGAGATTAATCCTGGAGGCCAATTCACGATCAACATAGTTTCCGATAGCTCCACTGTCGATGTATGCCTTTATAGCATGCAACCGCTGAGGCTGTCTCGGATCCACGAGGACCATTGGCATGATGAAATGCGAGGTCAAAGAGTTTGTTTTCAAGCTCGGCAAGCGGACCTCTACGCTTGTCGGGCTTGGTCGTTTCCCGAATCAGGTTCCGTTAGATTGTTGTCAGTGGCTCCAACCACCTTCTTGGGTGGTTTTACCGGACAATCTCGTAAAAAGTGGCCAGAAGCCCCGCAATAAAGACATAATTGCTTCTGCCGCCTTCTTTCTCGTTCCTTCTGAGTTAACGGTCCTTTAACTCCACCCATTTGCATAGGTTCTGAAACGTCGGTACCCTTGGGGTTAGCGTGAGTTTTGATCAACACTCGGGTTTCAAACTTAGACCGATCTGCTATTCTATTCTGAAGTCTGTGATCAAGTTGGACCACTAAGACTATGTATTCCGCGCAGGCTTGGGGCGGATTTACAATTTGAGTTAGAATGTCTTTAAGTTCTCCGCGCAGGCCTCGATGAAATAATGTGATCCTTTTATTTTCTGGCCACCCTGTTTCCACAATCAACCTATTAAAGGTGGCGATGTAGGATAAGAAATCCTGGTTACCTTGTCGTAAGGATAGCAGTTCGTTTTCCAGGGCCTGTCCCTGGGAGTGTCGAGCGAATAATCTTTCCATGCTTGCCTGGAAGCCTTGAAAATCCTGGAGAATTGGGTCATCTTGACTTACCAAAGGAACTAACCAATCGGCAGCACGGCCGCTGAGATAAGATAATACAAAAGCTACCTTGGTTTGGTCATTAGGGAAGGCCCCAGGTCTGCATAGAAAGTGTAAGCGACATTGGTTCATGAAAACGGCATATTTCTTGGGGTTCCCAGCAAAACGTTAAGGCGGGGCCAGTGGCATATTTCCAGGTAGATTGATTTCTACCGGGTTATTCGAAACCACAGGAGTGAGATTACCCCCGTAACCAGGTAACGGAGTTTGTCCTGCCTGACCTTGCAACAGCTGTTTGGCCAGGTCATCAGTTCGTTCCTTGGATAGGATCAGTTCTCTCCTGAGAGCGTTAGTCTCCTGGCGGGCGGAATGTACTTCTGCCCATAATTCCCCCAAAAGTTGGGCCAGCTGGTCTGTCTCGGAAGTATCCATAGCGCCCGGGTAGGAAATTGTAGGTAGGCTTCGCGTTCTGTAACGCTCACCTGACTCCCACGGAGGTGCTGGCCTGGTTTGGATTGCTGTGGCCTCTTCTAGGGTGATGCGCAGGACTCGGAAGATGGAATGGACCGGACCCCCAAATCTGGCTTGTCTGGCTCGTAGAAATATCCTTCTGTGTGTGAAAAGGGAGTATTAACAATCTGCGGGATAATGCGTAGGCCTCCCACTCCCCTTCTCTCCCTCCACGAAACCCTTCTGCGATTCCACGTGAAGTCTCACCTTAAGGTCTGAAAGGACGAGCTCTCCATCCTGCTTCTGATGCAGGGGCGCGTTGTTATCCAGTTACTTCACTGGATCTCGGATTGGTGAGAGTTCAAGTTCGCTTGACTTTTCCGATAAGGTATCGTAAGAATTCTGTTGCAAGTTCAAGCTTTAAATAACCATTGTCTGTTTTCTCTATTTCAGGTGCTGAATGAAGATTCCCAGTTAGGGAATGGAACCGTCGAAGGAAAATTCTGGTGAGTTTTTGATGAGTGGTTCCTCTAGTGTTCTTGCATTAATGCACTAATGCTTGTGTCTTTTTCCCTTTAGGGTCCGGGGTTCGGAAATGCCGAAGATACAGCCCCGACCCGAAGTGAGAAGAGGTGTCCCAATAAATATCAGGTAAGTCTTTGATGAGCGTTCCGCTAATGTCCTTGCATTCGCTCACCAATGCTAATGTCTTTTTCCCCTTAGGGGCCGGGGTTCGGAAGTGCCGAAGAAATGGCGCCGACCATAAGTGAAGTGGGATTGACCCAACAGGTAAGTCTGATGGTGGAAATTAAGCCTTTCTTATTCTCTTCCCTAGCTCACCTTTGTTCTTGTCTTTTTCTCCTTTAGGCGCTGAAATGCGGCGGAAGATCCAGATGGTCGCTGATGAGTAAGAAGGCGCCTAGTAAAGGTGAGTGGAATGCTGCGCTGCAGCGAGCTATGCAATGTGCTTTTAAAATGAATGTCTTCCCTTTAGGATCGTCGTCGAGATGACTCTCGAATGCGGATTAAGCAGGTAATGTATGTTCTTTCTCCTGTTCTCCTCTCTTCTCCCTTTACAGGTGTTCCAGGATGCTGTCGGGCATGGCTGGAGTCCGGATGCAGGAGCAGACACGGTGAGCGTCCAGCTGCTAGGTGCAGAACAACACGAAGCGTGAGTTGCTGCTTGGGCGTGGCTTAAATAGCTTTCAAAGTAGTTCCAGGTATGTATTCTTCCTCTAAGGTATGTATTCTTCCTCCGGCCACACCCGTGTGGTAAAGTAGTCCCATAGGTAAAATAGTCCCATTCAGGCCTCTAGGTGGCCTGGATGTTGCAGCACGGTCTGCATCAGGTAAGTTCACACCAAGCACTTCTTAACACAAAGTCATCCTTTATGAGCCTGGCGCCTATGGCGCCTGGACTTTTGTCCAACATGAGCCTGGCGCCAAAGGCACCAGGACTGAGTCCAAAGGGCCCCTACCTGGGGCCGCTGGGACTTCCCTCGGGAACATGATGTCTGCCTCTGGGGTTGCTGGGCCCGGTCTGGCTCCTTGAGGGTAGGCATCATGACACTGAAGACATGAAGTTGTTTACTTCACCTGTTTCTGGAACTGGTCTGGGGAAACCAAAGTGGCATTTGGTGTAGTATTTATCTTTGTTTTTGTATTTACGGAGACAATATTTGCCCCATTTGTGTCTTTGAAATAGTAAAATCTGCCCATGCAGCTCACTATGATTCTGTTGTGAAGGGATTTCACATGTGACATATTTTTGGATAAACTGCAAAATAGTGCTATCACTGTTGTAGCCAAATTTCAGTGCACCTTTAATCCATAACAGCATGTGAATATGTGGTGCTCCTCTCGCTTGATATTCTTTTCTCCAAAAGAAGTGTTGCACTTCTCCAAGGAGTGGAATACTTTTATTGCAAATAGGATGTAGCATTGCAATGAAACGATGATGGACATATCTTGAGACATTAACTGGATCTAGAGAGCAAAGTTCTCCAGGTGTTATTATATCTATGTTGTTTTTGTTGCTGTTTGCTATGCATAGGAACTCATGCAAATCTTCCCATGCGTACAACTTAGCGTAACAAACCAAGTTGGTAGTCCAAGGTTTCTGATCATGCAACGCATGTCTCCGTGCCATCTAAACCAGTATTCCTTTGTACCACGCTTGTTTGCAAACAAATTTGTTATACTTGATTGTAAAACCTCATCTTTTTCTTGTATATTTTGTATTAACTGCGTAGCTGACATATGCGTTCCAGATTTAAGAATGTGTGCAACTCCATAGCATAGTGTTGCTTATTCACTTTCGTACAGTAGGTGGAATATGTATTCGACATTTTGTCTAAATCTGGGATCTTGGGAATAGATTCGTAATGAGCGGTATTCTGATGCCCCAATCTGAGTGGGTCTATCATCGTACCTCCCACCTTTGCCAGTAGGAAATAGCAGTGGAAAAGCATTTGCTTCTATACTTTTTTCCCAAATACTCATTGGTGACCCTTTGGTTTGTCGCATTGGTAAGTTTCTAGTGCATCATCTATACTTTCATTGGAATGCAAAGGATGAATTGTGTAATGGTCTAACAGTGTGGATACTGTAGCTGGATCCAGAAGTTCGAATTGTCCAGTTTCTGATGGCTCTTGAATTATTTCGGTTGTTTGCCTTAAGCTTTCATCAATATTTATTACCTTGTAGTACTCATTGCTGTTTTTTAGATATTGCAATGCTTGTGTATCTTTGTGTAAGTCTACTAATTGTTGCCAAATTTTTGTGTCCTTTGTTGGTACTCCATTTACCAAGACTATTAAAGAATGCTCTATTGAACGTTCCACTCCTAGAGTGTGTACATTTTCTGTTAGATCTAATGGCAAGTACACTACTTTGCCACGAATGCCTTTCACCAATTCAGAGGGAGGTAAATTTGCTGTTTTTGGATGAAGGCATATAATTGCTTGAAATGGGTGAGCTGTTTCAATTATTATGCTCTCATACAAATTGAGTTGTTGCAGGATTTTTGGTAATGGAAACAATTCAAAAGTATTTGTAAGTGCACGTGAAGGAGTTTGGTCGTTGTCTAATTTTTCAGTACAGTAACTGCAACATATTAGACGTTCAGTTACTTCTTATTTTCTTTCATCTAAAAGGTACAAAGCTAATTCAAACCATTTAGAGTCTTCATTGTTTTCTATTATGTATGCTATGTCCATATTTTTTGTGTTCCTTTTGTAAAACATTCTGCAGCAACATACAGACACATGGTTTGGTACTTCAGCCGATGACCTTTTAAATGTTAGTATTTCTTTTCTGTATGTGTGTAATAGAAGGTTTCTATGTGCATAATTGTCACTACTATGCTCTAAAACTGTTGCATTTTCTACGTGGCCCTCACTTCCAAAATAGTTTTTCTGAATACGGTCCATTTCTTCTTGTAAGTATTTGGGTGTACCATGCAGAAGAGTGGTATTTAAATTGCCTAATTCTGAAGCTGGACTTTTTGCACAATATATTTTATACACTAAATTTCTTACTTTAGAATGATGTACTGATATTCTTTTGATATCATGGAAGGTACTTTTGCAAATAGGCCCAGAAATGCAGGCTAGTGAATGTTCTTTTAGTCCTGTGTGTTTTCGCACTACACAAATATCCATATTTTGCAGCCCTTTGATTTTACTTTTGTCTTTACCTTTTACATATTGATTGAGGAACACACGTAAAGATTTGAAAGCTTTATTTGGAATGGCACACATTGATGTGCATGGCCATTTCTATACTGGACGGTGTGGTTCTGCTGAATCGAGAGTTAATTCTGAGTTTTCAGAAGACAGTTTTGTAAGCAGTGTTTCCTGTTCCATGATGGTAGTATTGATTTTCTCATACCCACGTCCACTGCTATGGATGGCAATTGTGTTTGTTTGATTTTGTTTGTATGCTTCTTCATTGAAATATATCTCTGTGGTTGTTGTGTGACTCCATTCACCACTACAAATATGCAAAAAATTATTTTTGTTCACATTCCATTTATTGCTAAGTTTCATTTGTGGTTTGGTACTTACTTTTGTTGGTGCTTTCATCCTTTTTAACACTAATATAAACAACTTCCTTTTAAGAAGGATTCCACTGTCCACAAGTGCTTGCAGAATTAACTTTCTACGGTACGTTTTAAGGGGTCACGATGACTTTGGTCCTTTTCTTGGTAGATTCTGAAGGACTCTGTGACAAAACATTTTTGCTAAAATACTTTTTTTACTATGGGTTCTTCTTACACTATCAAGATTATTAGGAACATTGTTAGCTGTACTGGCAGCCGTTTCTTTGACATCATTTCTGTGTTTTGTGATACTTTTTGATGAAGGATGTAACCTTCTATGGATTTCCTATGTCATTTCAGTACCAAGCACACAGCCATTTGTCAGCCATTGCACCTGTTAATCTTTGTCCTATAAATGGATATTTGTAGGCAGAATGGTTTACAAAGAATGCTTCTTTTGGTGCCCAAAGTAAACAAATAACCCACACAGCCTCTTTAAGGAGAAGTTCCAATATGAAGGTTGTACTGTACTTACTTTTTTGTGGAAGATGCCAAGGTTTCTTCGGATTTGTCGTCTGCAGTGTAGATGTTGTTGATTCTCAGCAGAGTAGTCTTCTCTGTGAATTTCAAAAACAATATGAATTACTTTGTGCGTTTGCAGCCGTCATGATACTGCAGCCTTTACTTGTACTTCTTTCGGCATACAATTCAGCTTTCATGTTTCAACCCAATCCACATGCACATTTCACTTCTTTCTGAGCACTCTTTGTATACTACTTTCAATATGGTACTTCAAAGTCCTTCAAAATATTTATCTTTTTTTAGGGGTTTGGAAATGCTTTGTTCTTTACAAACTGTACTATGCATAGGAGACAGCTTTGTAAGCGATAGGGCAACGTAGTAGATGGGCAAACTTTTTGTACTTCTTAATGCAAAGCACGATGTCCAAATATCGGGAGACCCTCCGAAGGACATGTCAGCACCACAATCGGGAGCGATTACTATTGTCATACAATCACATTGCAAGTAGCATTACTATTGGCAGTACAAAGGACAAAACTGTTCCATTTTCACATTCAAAATTAAGGTCTGCCCTAAATTATACTTCTCAACTCACACGCCTTGTAAAGGGCAGACTCACCCACCAAGCCTCCTTCACGGCCATTCATTCCAATGGGTGTGTCACCCGCCAAAAACAAAATCAGCTAATTTCACGCACACTTCACACAAAAATGGTTGAGAGCTATTCCTAAATAGGCATGCTTGCAACATATGTACAGGTTATGCCGAAGAACGTAAGCAGTCGTGCAAATTGTTAATGGCAAATCGGCATTCTTGCACTTTACAAGGGGGGGGTTGTTATGTGCTTCCTAGAGAAATTTACCGGCATTATATTGTCTATTTTAAATTACAAGGCTTCCACATGTACTCTGATTAGAATGAACATACCTGCACTCTATACTGATGTATGTGGTCATGCATGGAGCTGTATGTAGAAATTCGCAATCCTTGCACAGTAGCTTGTCAAGTAGGTGCTTTGCAATGGTATGAGATTTCCATTAAGAATCATTGACAGTAATTTTGAAGTGCGCAATGATGATGACGGAGTTAAAATTTGCGAGGTTCTATGTGATTGGTGGATGATTGTGCACCCGCTTAGTTGTGGCCAATGATGGTCTCGCTTTGGTACCGCTGTAGAAAGGGTGGAAGGACTGGGTAAGAGTTACGTGCCAAACGTAGGCAACGCTTGTCGGCTGGTAGGGCGTGTCACATACGGGTTTCTACAGCTAATCCTGCATGGAAAGACGACTGTAGCCATCAGCCAATCAGATGTTCACATTACTCTTTTGTGTCGAAAGACGGTGCACACACTGAAAATGGCAGAGGTGCAGAGGGTCTGTGTTTTGCTGCTCAGAGACATTTTTGTGCAAGGTTTACAATGCTATGCTGAGAGTAGGCATGTGGCACAACATTTTGATGTGCGAGGAGTGGAGGTGGTCTAGAGCGCTGACACTGATGCCAATGCTGCGGCAATTCTGCAAGTTTGCAGAGACATGCGTAGAACGAACACTCCTCATGTGGTAATTTTTGCACTACGGTGCTTGCCATTTGGGATACCTGACTTCACGTACTTTGTTGGCAGATTTGGCACAGTTGGTTGAAGCAATCATGACCTTCTTCCCAACATCCAAAGTTATTTTTTCTGCTTTACTCCCCAGACTACAATGGACCAACACTTCTGTTTTCTGTCCAGATCAAAGCATCGGGAGGTGCATCATCAATTGCGGCATGCGTGCATTCATGCTGCGAGTTGGTATGTTTTTTTGTAGCCACAATAACATTGCTCCCAGCAATGCACATTACTTTGAAGGAGAAGGCGTTGCACTATCCTCTTTGGGAAATGCGATGTTCTTTTGGAACATAAGGCATGCTTTAGAGAAGGTTCTGTAATGTTTGCACTGTAACTCAAGCTCAAGTAATCTTGTACCTGCTGCGCCCGGCTACCCCTGGGTTTGGAGCGCATTATCAAAAAATTAAACATGAACATAAACATAAACTGAAGAGTAAAGCAAGGACAAAAACTACACAAAAATGCATAAAATACCACATGCCTGTACGATATGTGGCCAAAAATTTTTAAAAAACGGCTCTTCTCAGAGCCTACCTTTAAGGGAAAAAGGGGATTAGTACTTTAATGTACCGTCGTCACGCTCTGCTCCTCTACATGTCCGCGAACATGGTGGTAGTTAACTGCCAGCACATATCACCACCGGGGACTGAGGAGTAGAGCCGCATGTAAATGAGAATGAGCGGCGCTAGGGATTGGTCCATAAAGTTCAGTAGGTGTGTTCTGATCAACGTACTTTAGTAAGACCGTCTTCTCCCTCACAGGACACCACACAGCCATGGCTTTCTATGCTCAAAAACAGATTGTCTGGATTGTGGGAGACTCATGGATACATTGGTTGAAGGTGCATGCCGAAAGCTGCAGTTTATCTACAAATCTTGGATTTCCACATGCGGAACTGGCATGGCGTGTGCGGCATGGCGTGCGCGGCATGAGATGGCTGGACTTGGTGCCTCGTTGTGTTACTTTACAGACAGAGCGTCCTCCAGATGTCATTCATTGTGGCGGAAACAGTTAAGGCCATGTATCTGGAATTTTTTTACAATTTGCCATGAATGAAGGACTCGCGAAGCTCATGGACATGTTTCGAAATTGTCAAATACTTTTTTCCCGTATTGCCCAACGACAAATATGGTTGCGTTCTTCTGCATTTGGTCCACAAATGGAGAAGGCGAGACACAATGTGAATAAGGCTGTGTGTGCCTTTTTAAGAGATGTTGGTATGTCCTCTTTCCACAATGAAAACACTTAGTTTCGTAGCAATTTCAATTTCCGCAGAGATGGAGTCCACCTCACATTTGCAGGCAATCAGATGTCTCTTCACAATATACAAAATGCATTGCACCCTCTTTTGCAATCACACTAACCTATCTGACAATCCGTTTCACCCAATCCACTCCTTTTCAACCCACACAACACACCACCAGAAGGCTCTTTTCAGAGCCGCCACTTACTCTCAACGTACACTTTATTGCGTTTGCTCCGCTTGCACCCTCCCTTTTTGCCCTGTCCACAAACTTTTGCTGAACTCCGCAGGGCTCTACGGCCTTCACTTCATAGTTCTATTGTTACGCTGAGAAAGACGGCTCTGAAAAGAGCCTTTTCTTTCATTTTTGTTGTTTTTACGTTCATTGATTAACAGCACTCCACACACTAGGAGAAGAGGCGAGAGGAGGGTAAGGAAGGGACAACCGCCACGGGGATAGGAAAAGGCAACTGAACAGATACATATTAAGGGTGATCTTTATTTAGGTAAGGAGCAAATCTTCTAGTGCTCGCTGACTGCAGCCTCAAAAGCACTTTCGAAGACTCTCCCCCCTGCAGAGTACTGCGTCACAATACATGCACACTACTGTCACCTTCAAAAGGTAAGGGTCCACAGCATTGCGAAAGGCTTGTGAAGCAGCTGGAGGGAGGCCCTCCCCCACAGGAGTGTCTCTTGTGGTGGGAGGATCGGATTCCGACGATGCTGTGGAGGAACTCAAATGACTATGCTCTTCACATGGCACCACCTTGCAAATGTCCGCAGTGTGGAACAAAGTGAGGTGGCGCTTCATGGTTGTCGTACCAAAACTGTAAGCTCCAAATCTCACGCCACTCAACACCACATCACACTGGTTACACTTCACCATGTTCGCACGTGCTTTTGGTACGTTCCCATAAACGGAAAACAACCGCCACACCCACGACTCCCGGTGAGTGCTCCTAGTGCGGAGTTCCTCCACTTCATTCTCTTCCTCCTCTTCTTCCTCAATCTCTACATCCTCATCCAAATATCTCTCTGCAGGCCCTTGGTGAGGTGGTGATGGTGGCGGATTTGGGGGAGGTGCAGAGGCTAATAACAGCAACCATGGAAACCATAGTAATTTGTTTCCTTTTCGTCACTACAGCACCTCTATCTGCTATAGCTAGAAGGACAATGAAGATGTGTTTCAGGTGTTTCCTTTTGGAGGAGTGCAGGGGTTGCTTCGTGACCATCTTCATCCTTACAAAGCGGTACACTCAATTTTACACACCAACTCCTGAGGTGGCCTATTGTTTGGGATGTGTGAAATTATATTTTTCCACTCCACAATACTTTGCCTTGTGTCTACAAGTTCATTTTTAGTTTTGCAGAAGCACACAAACTACAGAAACTAGTCCCCACGCTCAGCGTAGGTGCGGTCACAAGATGACGTTCTGAACACATCCGCCTCCTTCATGAAAGTCCCCTGGACAGCAAATGCAAACAATCACACATGCGCATGAGCACAAGTGTCCTACAGACAGTGTTTGTGTTCTCAAAGTACTTCAAAGTGCGACACAAGTGAGACAGACAATTAGGAACTGGTGCAATGTTGCCAATCCTTTCGTTTGTACTGCGCATGTGCTCACATGCTATGTTCACTGTACGGACAGTTCCAGTGTCCTTAGGACAACTCCATTTTATTTCCCTACTACCTTGCCGCCCACAATGCCTGTTCTACGGACGGCACCATTTTGACTGCACCCAATACGAACCGCTATACTGTCCTTCACACTCCCTTTCTACTCATTTACACCCATTCCGGACATATTGTGTGTTCTACCACCATCTATTATCTTGTTCCCAAGCAGTACACTGAGTTAGTATATCCTTTGGACACTCCTTTCTGTTTATGTACGCACATTGTGAAATATGGTGCTGTCACACATCACATCCATCTTACTTGGCATTAGACAGCACCCACAGTCCATTGTTTGCGGATAGGTCTAACAGGTGCACTGTTCGCGAACATTTTACGTCTTTTAAAAAAAGAAAATGAAACACTTAACTCTATCTCTACAACTACTGCACAAAACCATTTACTATATACACAAACACACATCACTTTAAAGAAACAGCAGGGGAAGCGGACACTGAAACAAATATGGGGGAATTTTGGATTTAACACGGGCTGGTTATGAGGGGAAGATTTGTGATGTCATCTTTGATGTCCTGGGTGTTAGTCTTAGCAATGCACGTAGATGGTGCAAGTTATGGTGCTTAGCTTACTATAATGGGGGAATGTGCAGTGGTGTTTGGCTGCACTGTGAAGTGTAACATGCTTTTAGTGACATTTTTTTACTGAACGTACATATATATGTATGGCAGGGAAGGTAAAGAAAGGGGCTAAACAAGTGATGGTGTCATTGATGTCATCATTGACATTTGAGATGACATCTTTCATGGTCTGGGTGTTAGTGTTAGCAGTGCACAGGGGTGGTGGCAGGGTTGGGGGCTTAATTTACCATAAATGTCGAATTTCGGGGGGTTTTCGGCTTTAATTTGAATCATAAAGGGGAGGGGGAACGTTTTTTTTAGTGAAGTGTACAGGTTTTTGTTGGGGCAAATTAACCATAACGTCCCCGCAACAAAGTTTATTTTGTAGTATATATATAAATATTATAAATATATTTACGTAATGTTATGTAGGGTAATTTTTAAGTGGGGGAAGTATAGAGTTTGGGGGTAAGTGCTAAGAGGAATGCTAAGTAGGGTTAATTGTTAAGCAGGGAAAGGACAATATATAAAGATGGCAATTTTGGGTAGAGGAGTTGTACTCTGGTGTGAGGTAGTGGGAAAGGGTGGTGGCCTGCCTGAGGCCAAATAGCAAGAAGGGACCACCCAGAGAGGCCATCTTCTGGCCTCACACTCCATGTGAGTGGTACCTGAGTTCAGGTACGGGGTCTGTTGCAGCAGCCTCACCCAAAGAGTCCCTGAGACTGTTCCAAGGAAGAATTATACATTAATCAAAAGGAGATTAACCAGTTGATCCAGGGAGGAGGCCTCCATAGCTAAAACACTGAATGGAGTATCTGGAAGAACCTTATTCCTGAAACCAAGAGAGGCCCTGAATCCAATGAGGAGACCCTCAGAGGCCCTCCCTCCTAAACTAAGCTTAGCATTTTGGGAATGAATATCAAATCCCTCAACAACGGGAGGAGAGAGTAACCAAGTTTCTTGTAAGAAAAAGCAATCTGCCTCAGTATTCGTGAACAGATGAGAATTTCCCCTGGAATTCCAGGAAAGAAAAATAAATTCATTTGGGACCTTAATATTGATAAGAGTACCTGGGCAATCAAAAGAGTGCTCATTTCCACAAACCTGAGGTGACCTGGGCCCAGTTTCTAGCATTCCCATTAAATCTGGGCGTAAATTGCCTCCGTTGAGGCTGTGAGGCTCTTTCCGGGAAATAAACCATATTCAGGTTTCCCCTATATTCGTCACACCCACCATTTTTTCCAGAATGCTGATAGGGTTGTAGCAAATTTGCTTCAAAGCCAAGCTGCATTAAACCTTCCATTTGTCCCATTATAAGTTCTAGTACCACTCTAGATTTCAAAATAATGTTACTCATATCCACATGTCCTTGAGTAGGAAAGAAAATCCTTTCCATGTCGTAACTAGAGATAAGTTAGAGTGAATGAAGTTGGTCGAAGATTTTTAAATATTTCCATGATTAAGACAAATAGGCATATCTTGACCCCATAAGCTAATAAACTGCAAGATTTCGATAGACTCTTTAACCTCAGTTGATTGGGGTAAAGAGTCAGTAATACTTTTTGTAAATTGACTCAGAGAGTCAGCTTCCAGATCAGTAGCCCTAGCGCCCCTTAATATAGTCCTATTTTGGGTAACGTGGGGTCCTACAGGAAATCTTTCATGCAGATTGGGAGAATTCCTATTTTGGGTAGGTTCCGGTCCAGTGGGAGGACCTACACAGCCACTTGAGGGCTATGGGTGAGCAGAGTTAGAAGAGTTGGGAACATAAAGACCCTCCACTGGTCTAAATCCCATAAGACGCTCTTCCATTATAGACTCTGTGCTGGTCAAGTGACCATCGGAATGGCAGAGTAGGTGACCATCTGTGGTAGGAAAAGTTGTTATGGGAACCCTAACCTGAAATAAGCCTGAAGTCAAATTAAAATCCACCCCAGTAAGAGAGTTTGAGCTCACAAACTCCTGAAATAGTTGTTTCACCATGTCAAGATTGACAAGATTCGCCGTTACCGGAATGGAAGTGGGCTCAGAGAGGGTAGGGTTTAAACCAGTTTGGGAGTTATCTATAGTAATAAGAGGATCTACAATCAAATCAGGTGGCAATGGATTACCTATGATTTGTGTATTTATAATAACTGGAGCAATGTTATTTAAAGACTCTGGTTGAATAATTATCTTAGGTTGGCATATATCATGAGTTTCCTCCCCCTGGATTATATTGCTCACCTCCTCAGGGGGAATAATATCCTTTGACATAGAATTCCCAGGCAGAGCTTCGGGCTGACCAGAAACAGCCGGAATGGTCAGAACAGAGGTGGAGCCGACGTTGACAACAACCTCATTAAAGGTAGCGGTATCAGTTATCGCTGATTTCCCCTTAGTCTGAACCCACTTTGGGGGGGAAGAAGTTGTAACACCCAAAGGATCACATGCCATGAACAGATTTTTAAAGAATTTGATAGAGAAAGAATTAATTATTTTCTTTTCCAAGTTCTTCTGATTTTTAGTTTTCTTTATTTGTTAGATATGTTTTTTATTACCTCTATGAACCAAGCCCTTTAAGGGTGCCGTTTCCTTAGTGAGATCGATACAGTCAAGAGGCTTCTCCAAGGGAAGTTCTAATATAGAAACTGGAAGCGGGGCAGCAGTGTCTCCTTTAGGTTGTTCAGCCACTTCTGATGTAATAGATTTACCATAGGGTCCCTGAGGAGTGGAGTCAGGGAGATTAGGAGTCGACCCCTCTTGGTCTTTTTCCACTAAAGAATTAGTAATCACTTTTATAGGAGTGAAACAAAGTTTAGCATCCAGGGGAGGATACACTACAAAGCCCTCAGGGATCGACGGGGGGGTTAAAAAAGATTGGTCAGCAGAGCCTCTGTCCGAGCAAGGAGGGACAGTATTGACTTGAAGCATATTAAAAACGACCCCCGGAGTACAGTCTTTCTCCACATTAGGGACTTTATTAACCAGAGGCCCTTCCATATAAGGTTGCCAATGAGGAGTAGGATCTGGGCATTGGTTTATTATTGAGAGGTTATCTTCCTTAATAATTTTAACCAACTCTTCAAATCTATCTAGACCTTTTAGCCTAGAATAGATTTCCGAGAGGAGGAGAGAGTGAGATCTAACCTCTGACCGAATGTTATCATACATACTCACAAACGAGCTGAGAACCATATTAAGTGCAGATAATGTAGGTTGAGTTAATTATATTCTATCATCTGCCTCTTTAAGGGTATGATGTACGAACGACTCACTTACATGATCCTTTTGTATATCTGGGAGTAAACCCCTTTCACTAAGCCATTTTTGCTTCTCTGTGTACTCATCAATAAAATTTGTGAGTTCTGAAGGGGAACCCAAATAGGTGGCATCACAAGTTTGCTGGGTTACATTATTAGTATTAATGGAATTCAATTCCAAGTGACTCTCAGCTATTGCCTTGTCTGCACATGCTATAATACTAATAGCATTGATATCATTATCAGCAAGATCTTCAGTCTCCAATTTCTTTGCTACATTCTCAAGATGCGTAAGATCCAAGGAGGCCACTGTAAGGACTGAAAGTGAAGGTTTAATAAGAGTACTAGTGGCAGTCCTTTTACCAAAGAAATTGGAGATTTTTTTCCCTTGAATAGGTATACCCATAGTAGGTTTTGTTTTGGGTGTAGGAAGAAAAGATTTTGTGAGTGGAGTTTTGAAAACAGTGGGTTTCATTATCGAGGTAAGAGGAGCAGGTACAGAGTTAGCAGAAAGATTAATATGAATAGAGGAAGTGTAATTGGCCTCCCCATAAGAGGAGGGTACCTCCGGTATTAACTTGACAGAAGGACCACCCGGGTTCCTGTAGTCCTCCAATGGGGGGATTATAGAACAATCACCTCTTTAGATAGAACAGGAGGTTCTATGGAGTTCCCGACAGGGGCATCCATCATTGATATAGGCAGTGGCAACCTAGGCTGTAAGTGGGTGGGGGTTGGGTGTATATTGTTCACCATACTATTATTCAAATGCTCCATACCCTCCCATGCCCTAGATCGGGAGCCAGCTTCCTCCAAATTCAAAGCTATAGTAGCTGCTATTCGTTCTTCCTGTGCATTTATAGAGATATCTTGTTTTCCGAAAAAGATACAGCTCTTATTGATTGGGGTATGAGGAACAATACCCATCAGATTGAGTACAGCAGACCTATCATTTGAATGGATTTGGACTTGGGCCACACTTTTTTGTAGAGAGCTGACCAGGGGGTTCTCTACTAATGTATGTTGTGGCTTACCCGGAGGGGTAGTAATAGGGATCATAGATGGGGTAGATTCTAACAAAGTAGGGACAGGAGCCCCCTCAGGAGGAAGGGTAGAATCAAAAGAAGCCTCCATGGTGGCCTGGCTCCTGAATCCCTTGCATGTCACCCAAGCAAAGAGAGTGCCTGGAGGAGTAAAAGGCAGAAAACTGGAAGCAAGACGGCAAGGTGACTCAGAGAAAACTTTGATGCTAGAGGTTATGAATTAATGTTTGAATAAATATCACAGAGAGAAGAGGTCACAAATACTAAGAGCAATGAAGTAACAAACGGTAATTCTTAAAATGCACTGAATAAGGAGAGCGTCAAAAAGACACGTAACAGTACCTCAAATACAAATTAAATGTAAAACACAGAATAATAAGGGTCCTTTGTTAAACTCAAAGTAAGAAATGTATCCCAAAAATAGGCCCCTAAAATATAATATTAAAAGTCATAGGCTGGCTAATCATTCCAGGAAATCAAGAGACGACTGAGGCTGCACTCAGTATCAGGGTAAGGAACGCCCTACAGCTTGAGGAGCTGCCAGAGTCCGTCTCTCCCCCCCTTACCCTGAGTACTGATTAGAGTTCACAAAAAAGGAGTAGAAACTTATAGCCACAGTCTATGATACTCACAGGGCTATTGCATGGGCACAGTCACAGGTCACAGCCAAACAGCAAAACAGCAGCTCCAGCCCTTACTGCCTCCAGGGCTTAACTCAGCAAGGTTGGCTGGACTGGCAATTTCAAGTCGATAAAAGTCACGTGATATGTCACGTGTTGCGGCTAAGCTCCACCCCCTTAAGGAAGTGGCCAGGCAGCAAGAGCAGCGCTCGCAGTGCTGCTTTGGGGGATAGCCAGGAAAACACAGGAGCAAGCGTTCAGGTAACCAAGTACTCCTTCACAGCAGCAAATAACAATGAGTTTGTTCAATTACTGTTGCCTTGCTGGTGGGCCTAAAACAGTTGGGCGTTTAGGAGTACTCTAAGACTTGCAGATCAGGGTTGCATGCTCTTTTAGGATCCCTGAACCAAAAACATACTGTGACTATGGTGGGTACTACAGACTATGCCATCAAACATGACAATTGATTGGTCTTAGCTCCCCTCTGTATTCAGGTCTGTGTCAACGAGAAGGCAACATAATAGACAGGATCCTCAGTCAATATTTCCATGGTCTTGGAATTCCAGGGGTCATTATAATTTGGTTAATAATGGTAACTTTTGTACATAATTAAAGAGGGGGTAAATCATGTTTATTCAGGAGACATGGTTTACCTTTGACGGGGCATAGTGGAGCAACCTTATGGTTGCCTAGTAATTGCCATATGTTTGGCTGGGGGTCCGAAGTATTCATCTTTGACAACTCTAGATTTGGGATTTTGGCCATCTGAACATGTCATGTTTCTTCTTGGTTTGATATTCTATAGAATAATATATATTGGAACAAGGCCAATTCTGATTTACATGTATTTGTTAAACATCTCTCTAATATTCTGTAGAGATGGAACAAGAGTTCAATCAGAGGGGAAGTAATTAGGGCAGGTGATTGCAATTCCAATAGTTTAACCAGCTCAATCCTTTCAATGGTGTTACTCTCTATGCTCCTCTCAAATAATTCCAATTATATAATCTGGTGTTCCTTCTGGTCGTAAATTCTCTGTACTCCTGTCAAAAAGATAGTTTAGTATAGATTATGGCCCTGATTCCCAGAGCATTTTCCAGTGGGGTTTTGCCATTATAAATTGCTTCTGTGAATTAGGCCCTATGTCTTTGTACCAGAGGCTTTTTTCCTTAACTATACATCTTTCTTTTAATAACAGAATCACAGTATAGTGTCCAAAGCATTTTTGATGCTTTCTATCTAATTCCATGCGTCAGGTAGCTATGGAAATTGTGTCTGGTATAAACTGCCTAAAGTGACATTCAGAAAATATTTCTGAGATTTTGATTTAAGTACTCTTGAATGGAAAATTAACACATTCTTTTAAACAAAATGTTCAACTTTTGTAACTGAGAAACAGGGGGTGCTGTATACTAGCAACAATTCATTACGATTGTCAAGACGCTCCCATGTCTACAATTGTGAAATTCAAGAATACAAAAAAAGAAATGGGAAAACAAATTATAGATATTACAATAGTAATAACGACTGGGCTGTGAAGATCTGTACTATAAAACAGACCTGTCAAAAGGTACACAAATCACATTAAACTGCTAAAGCACAGGTTGCATTAAAAGCTGTGGAGACTATACTATTTAATAGACATTTTTGGACATTGATAAATAGCACAGAAAGAAAATAAGCCCCTTGTCCAAGGGAATTCAATTCCAGAATCAACCTGCTATTAGCACATTTCATCTCTCTACAAAGAGCCAAGCATCTGCCATGATTGCAAATCATCAGAGAACATGTGGTCCCTAGCTTTCTAAGTGGTGGACATTTTATGTTGTATAAAAAAGGCATGACTCTAGGTTGCCTGCCCAAATCGTATGTGTAATTAAATCTTTAAGCAAGCACCAGATTTATTGACAATATTTTTTTGTATCTTCTTTCAACAACTAGTGTGAGCTAGGAAAACCCCAACATCATGGAAACAGTCATGTAGAGCCTTTTTTTTTTTTTTAAAGGTGATATCTCTAGGTATAGGCCCATTGGCCTTCTGGACATGGAAAGTAACATATTGTTCTCACTAATGCTAAGGGATTTGCAAAAACAGGCGAATGAGACAGGACATTTGAACACATTTCAAATGGGGTTTCGGCATGTAGTGGGTACTTTGCTAAACTGTCACATTACAGATTGCCTAAAACAAGTAGCCTGAAAGAAAAATGTGACATCCATCTATATTGCTTCTATCAACTTATCACTGGCATTTGACCTGGTTCACAGGCAACAGTTATTGCAATAATTTAAAAAAGATGTGGCCTTCCGCAAGGACTTGTAAACATCTTGTTCTTCCTCCACTGTGAACCTTATTTAAACCTTATTTAGAGTAGGGTTCAAAAATCTGCTGGGGCAGTTATTGAATGATATTCTGACCATAGTGGTTTAAGACAGGTGTGCATTCTTGCTTTGTCTGTTCAATGTAAACATTCCCAATATGGATGAGACTGTGCAAAAGGTGGCTTTTATATCTTTTGGAGAGACATTATACTGTCTCCCGTGTTGCGTTGATGTGGTCCAGATTGGACTGCAGGGTCACATAAATGCTTTTGTCGAATACAACAGGTCAAACGATTTAATGATAAATGTCAAATGTCAAAAAGTCCAAGATGATGTGCTTTTCTCCAGGGAGTAATCCTATAAGATTCACATGGCATTTTAAATCACAGAAGTTGGAAACAGTAAATTAACTGAAATATTTGGGTTTCCATATTTGTGTGACCCATAAGAAAAAAACACTTTTTGAAAATCATCAAAAATAAAACAATTATGTTATCCTCTCAGATGAAACAAATTAATAACAGATATAGGAAGTGTCCTCTTCTTCCTGTTATTAAGTTCAAAGAAGAAAAATTTGTGCCTGTATTAATCTGTGGTCTAGAGATATCTCTTTTTGAAGAGTCCCACAATTATATGGATAATGGCTCCACCCAGTATGTTCAGAAGTGTACGTTGTTCTTTGATCTAATTGGAGGGTCTTTGAGCTTACAAATTTAAATGCTAGCATCATAAAGAAATGTCTATGGCAATGGTGTAACTCAATCAGTAAGAATAGGAACTGTGTGCCGTTTCAGCAGCTGCACCACGGTCCCTCTAATACAGGAGGGAATTGAGGCTGCGAAACAGGACCCTTGTCCTGCACTGGTGGAGGCTATGACTGACACTGCTGATGCTTTGGCTTCTATTAAATCATCTGTCACCTGAAACCCTCGTCCCTGTGGTATTCAGATACTCTTAGGTTGCTTAAACAGGCCTGCCATCATGCTGAATGCAAGTGGCGCATAAACGTTAAGCCTTTTGCCAAGCAGATATATAAATCAACTTCGATGGAGTACCAAGCTGCCCTTAAAGCTGCCAAAGCTTATTTTTTCATAAATCGTATATTGACAGTTTCCTGCTCTTCTCTGGAATTATTCCTTGTGGCAAGGGACCTCTCAGCTTCTGTGCAGCCGTTGGCTGATGCTCTGCATACGCAAGCTCAATGTGATATGATTGGCTCCTTCCTTGCTGAAAAGATATACATAATTCAGCAGTCCTTTGGGGTTGCCTTACTTTGCCCTTTGAACTTGTGTAATTTGCCTCAGTCTATTACAGGGAGTTCCCAATTTCCACCAGTGACTATGAGCATGGATTTTACCATTCTATCCAAACTTTGGTCAGCCTCCCCTACAGACCCGATTCCTTTGTATGTCAACCAGGCCCTTACTGAGGAGGCTATTGCCTTAGTTGCAGCATCCTTACAGTACTCTTTTGTGACTGGGACAATTCCCAAGTCTCTAAAACATGCAATTGTTTCCCTGCTATTGAAGACGGCCCATCTTGACCTTTCTTTGGAGGACAACTATTGGCCCATTTCACTCCTCGCAGTCCTCATGAAGTTGATGGAGGCAATTGTCAATCCACAATTTTCCCAATTTCTTGAAACCAATTGCCACATTCACCCATTCCAGTTTTGTTTCCGTCTCCTTATGAGCACCATTATGATTTCTATCCTTGATGACATCTTCTTGCTTCAGGATTGCAGAAAGATCAGAGACTTGAGTCTACTTGAACGTTCCACGAATTTTGATACCATTAATCACAGGATTCTGTTACATATTCTAGAAGGGATTGGTATCCCAAGCTGTTCACTTTTATGGTTTACATATTTTGTATCCAATTGATTTCAAACAGTTTTGCTTCCTCAATTTAAATCCTCGTCTTGGCATTAACATGTGGCATTCTCCAGGGTTTGGTCTCATCCCCATGTTCTTTAATTTGTATCTTGTGCCCATTGTCAGTACTTATTGCTGACCATGGGGTAGGCTTTTACACCTATGTAGATGATATGCAGGTTCCTTTTTTTGGCATCAGATCCTCCTTTTAAACTGAGCAACTGCCTGTCTTCCATTGGAGAATTGATGGCCTTGAATTCAATAAAGTTAAATGGTGACAAAACTGAGGTCCTAGTGGTTGGCTCTGCTACCACTGAGGCCTCACAGAGTGTCAACTATTGGCCTGCCTCCTTCCGGGCTTGTCCTGAGCTGGTGAAAAGCCTAGGGGTGAAACTTATTGCTTCAAGATCCAGAGAAGCCCTTATCTCTTCTGTGTGCCAGATGGGCTTCGTCAAGCTGAAGTGTTGAGTAAACATTCTTCCTTTTCTTCTGCCTGAGTCTCGGAGCAAAGTGGTTATCTCTTTCATCATGGGCTCCATTGATTATTGCAATGGTATTTGCTTGGACCGCCAAGGCTTTCTTACTCTTTAGTCGTGCTTCCCCAGCTGTACTGCCTTCCGATTGGCAGCAGTTTAAGTTTAAGTTATCATGTCTGGTACATTGCCCCATTCATGGTACTGGTGCAGAATATCTCTGCTGTAAATTTACCATATATAAGCCAGTTACATTGCTTTGTTCCTCCTCACAAATCCTGCTTAAAATCCTGAGTTACTGCAGTGCATGAATGGGAAGACAATCTTTTTCTGTTCTGGCTCCCACTATGTGAAACTCCCAGTCAACGTATCTCTGAGACATTGTTGACCATCTGCAGTTTCAAAAGGACCTGAAAACATATCTCTATTGAGTTTGGACTTGAGTAGCTCTTCCTCCCTTATCAATGGGTTTTAGCACATTGATGCCTTTGGGCCTTCTATACTTCTACAACAAATCCATTAACAATACAACAGTACACAATAGAATACAATCTAAAAAGTGAGGAACATTACTTTGGTACCTAACCCTATTCCCTAGGAAGGCATTGTTTTCCCTGCCAAAAAATGCCTGTATATCTGTCACAATCTCCCCCTTCTGGAAGCTCTGGGATCGATGGAAACGCTGCCATTTGAATGTTCCATCACACATGGATCTCGTTACGATTACAGCGGTCTAGTCTTCCTCCAAATTAGCCACCCCATTCTACTTATTGGCCGTCTATGCCCGTTTGGAGCATTGCAACCCTTGTGATTCCTCGGGGTAAGACGCTGTGTAATATCCTTCTTAACCTTGCTTCCGCACTAGTACGTCAAGGCCACTGTTGTCCTCCCTGCTTCTGTTTTTGAATTGCTTTCGCCACCGCCTTCTCTTGCTTGCTTCTTATACCTCCTTTCCATGGACCCTTCCGGTTGCTCCTCCGGGGTACCTTCTCCCTGGCCCCCTTTGCCATCCTTCATCATAGCCAGTCCACGCCCAGGTAGCAGCAATACGATTCTGGAGTCACTGATTCTGATTCTGAGAAAGACAATGCTATTTTATATTATTTATTGGGTATTTATAATGCGCCTATACACAATGTGTTTCGAGGTGCAACAAGAAAAGGGGGGGCAGGGAGGACAAAACAAACAGTCCTACTAGGCCTTGTGATATTCATATCATGCAAGTGCTGTACCGAGAAGTGCAGGGAAGAGGGAAGTTGGGGAAGTGCTGGTCTGAGAGAAAGGGCACATGAGAAAACTGAGTGCCAGGGAAGGCCAGGAAGGCACTGCCAAGGGAAAGCAGAGAGAGCAGGGGAGAGAAGGTCCATGAACTAAGTGTGAGGTAAGGGGCTGGAGAGATATAGGAGTTTAGGCCCAGCCAGGCTAGTCTGTGGAGGGGCCCGGAAGGCAAGTGTAGGATGAGGGGGGGGGGGTCAGGGGAGACCACATGCCAGGGTAGACTGGACAGGGAGGGTCCTGGTGCCCTGTAAGAATCTGATGGGACCAGGCAGTCAGTAAAGAGGCATACCAGGAACATTAGCAGGGGAGAGGGTGTCGGAAGGAGGAAGAAAAAAGCAGGGTCTTAAGAAGCTTCCGGGAACATTAGGAGATCCAGCTCAAGTCTGAGAGTGGCAGGGAGGCCATTCCAGAGAGAGGTACCTGCGGAGGAGAGAGATCTACCCTCACTATCAGCTTGGAAAGCGTATGATCTGAACCGATTTAGCACTAGAATAGTGAAGGGCTTTATCTGGAAGGTATCAACCCTCAACCGAAATATCACCTTGTATTATTATTATTATTATTATTATTATTATTATTATTATTATTATTATTATTATTATTATTGAAGCTAGCAACAGAGCGATTTACAGAGGTATACAAACAATACAGATACACAACAGAGCGCTTCACAGAGGTATACAACAGTAGAGATGTTCAACAGAGCACTTTTCAGAGGTAACAACAGAACAAATATAAAGCAGGGGGTAGGATACAGAGGGTCACAGAGGAGTGGTACAGCTGTACAAGTTGGCAGAGAGGAGAGGGTCGGACGGCATCTAGAGAGTCAGGTGGTGCGGTGGGTGATGTGATGGGCGGTGGGTGATGTGATGGTGTAGGTGTTGAGGAGGAGAGACTCCTTGGAGAGGTGGAACTTGAGTTCTTTTCTGAATTGTAGGAGCAAGGGGGTGAGCTTGATGCAGACAAGGAGAAGACTCCATAGTCTTGGGGCGTAGGTAGAGAAGACATGTTTTCTTGTCCTGTCCTTTTGGCAGTGGCAGATTTCAAAGCTGCATGGCTCCTGGCTTCTGGTGGGGTGCTGTCTGCTATGGATGCTGAGTTTCTCTGTGAAGTAGCTGTGTGATAGGAGGACGACTGCTTTATAGATGATGCATCAAGAATTGAAGGTGATGCATGCATGAAGTGGGAGCCAGTGAATGTCAAAGATGGCTGGGGTGATGTGGTTGTATGTACGTAGACCCTTGATGAGGAGTGTGGCCACATGTAGGACACTTCTCAGGTGCACAAGGGGGAATGATGAGAGGCCTTCAAGGAGGGCATTGCCTCCTTCCAGATGGGATAGCACCAGTGCTTGAACAGTGGCTCTAAAGCTGCTCAGAGATAGGAAGGCCTTCATTTTCCACAGGAGGGAGAGCTGATCCCAAGTATTCTGAGTTTTCTTAACCATATGTGTCTTGAAGGAGAGGTGTTTGTCGATGTAGAACCCGAGGGACTTGGTGCAGGAGGTGAGATCTGCTGTGAAGCCCTCAGGGTTCATGCTTGATAGCTAGGTATGTATGACTGGGTGTTTTGTGTTCTTAGCAAGCAGTAGGAATTTGTTTTGTAGGGGTTGCACTTCAAGTAAGCACTGGACATCCATGAATGAATCAGCGAGAGGCAGATTTTGAGCCTGTGGATGTCCTTGATGGAGTCGATCTTGAGGTGTTGTGAGTGGCTAGGAGGGCTCCCAGCGGCTCCATGTATAGATTGAAGATCACTGGGGAGAGGATGGGACCCTGCAGGACTCCACAGGTGATGGGTAGCATTGGCTATCTAGAGGTGTCCAGCTGAACAAACTGCTGGAGGTTTTTGAGGTAGGACTTGAACCAGCATAGGACAAGGTCGCTGATCCCCATGCACCGATTTAGGGTGACAGTGAGCGCCTGGTGATCTACTGTGTCAAAAGCGACAGAGAGATCGAGTAGAACCAGGAGGCAGGGGTGGCTGTCATCAAGGATGTTGAGGGCATTGTCAACCACCTGGATCATTGCTGTCTCTGTGCTGTATCTGGAACTGAACCCAGATTGGTAGGTTTAGTGGAGATTCTTGGTGTTGATGTGTTGCTGCAGTTGCGCGGCTACAGCTTTCTTGATGATCTTACCTAGGAAGGAAAGATGTGTGAATGGCTTCCCTACACCTTTTTTACCTATTTAAGTGTCTCAACTGTGAGGCACCTACAGAATTGAACTTAAATGACCCTCGCACTTTTACAAAACACATGTTGCTCTTTTGAAGGTGCTCAGATAAACTAGAACATGAGCGAAGCTTCCTGCAAGCAGATGGTATTGACAATTCTGCTGCATAAAAATCAGCAAATCTCGGATTCAGCACAAAAATACATTTTGCACATGCAAAAAAATGCTGGGTGTCTGGCAGTGCAATATTGTGCAATGATTTAAATATGGATAGAATTGAACGAAAATGTATTTTTTTCAAGAAGATATGATGCATTTACACAAATAATCTAAATAACTAGGAAAATCCTTTTACGTGTAAAAAGAAGTGTTCATTAGCACTCGCAACAGCAATCAATAAAACATTATTTAATTATAAAGGTGGCAGTTAGTAAATGAGCACTGATACATTTGGGAACAGTCTGTTGTTTTGCACAAATGTAAACCATCATGAACCTTCCAGCGCCTCGTCATAGCAACTTGCTAATTTGCAAAACCCATGCAGGTATACCGGAATTCAAACATTTGCAACACTGCATTCAGATTTTGGCACCATTGTGAACTGCCCGTTTGTTCTGATCACAATTGCAGATGTGCGTGTCATACATATCTAATAATTTTGTGAATTCTGCCAACTGGTGCCTTTCTTAATCCTTCCAATGTGAAGTATCAAATTCCACATCACTCAGATGCAAAAAGTATGAATTGAAGTTCAGGTTCATCTAGATTGTATTTCTGGGGTTGCACTGGAACTGATATATTTTGCTCAGCAATCGACATATGGTCTACCTGATAGTAACAGTTAGAAATGTGTTCTGTATCTATATAATCTTTTAAATCAATGTCAGGTCTGAATCACTCAACAAAATACCTTCCTGCCCTCATGCAGCCGTCAATGTCGTGTTTTTTCCTGCAAAGAATTTGGCCTTCGTGCATTACAAGGAATCCGAACGCCTGACCTATTTGTGTTGGGAAATAGGGTATGTTCCTGTCAGGGAGCTAAAGCTACAGTATTCCTTTAGCTGTGCCAAATGTATGACATGGTTGAGAAACTATAAAAAGCTGGGTTGTATCCTGCTATTAAAGAGAATTAATAGTTTCTGTCATGTGTTCACCAAGGCTTATTTTTCTTCGCCCCTATTTTCTTTTGTTAAAAGCAGAGTGTTGTTTTTTTTTATCCTAGACTGCCAAACACTCACACGTGAAAACGTCAACAAGACTTTCATCTTATATTCATTGTGTTTAATGCACTTGGACAGGCTGCAAGAAAAGAATGGATTTCCTATGCAGTACGGTTCCCTGCTCCATCATTAGTGCAGTGGGTGTGTGTTTGAAAGAAATGGCGTTTGAGTTTTTCTTTTTTTTTTAATCACAGTTCATACGTCATCTGTTAGCTTTATGGTGCTACATCAGTGATATATGTACTTTAATCAAACACACTATATACAATAACAACTAAATAGAAAACACTGCAAAAACCCACCCGGTAGGAATAACACTGAATATGCAAGATAGTAAGATGTTCTTCAATTTCAAAAAGGATTCAAGTGGCCTTGTCAGTATCAAAATGGACAAGGTGCATATGCAGACAATATGACCTTGGCAGTGTGTTTACAATGGGACAACAGTGAATGAGGCTTCACAGCACTGTCCGATGGTTTGAGTTAGTTTGAAATACAGCATTTGTGGGAGTACAGCAGCTAACAGATGTCAAGCGGGGTCAAACAAAAGAAGACTGCAGTTTAGAATGATGCTCTAACAATGCAGATGTGTTTGTCACCAGATCAGATTTAATGGCTGAGGTTTAATGGTGGATGAACTGATGACAGAATGTGCAAGTGAGTCGGTTTGATGCAATGTCCGAAGAATGTGGTTCTGAGAGAACACCAGCGTCAGTTCGATCATCAACTGGGTTGTCGATGAAACAGATTTGTGGCTTGAGGAGAGGCTTAAGCAATGCAAGTACAGCAATGCTTTTTTGTTGGAGCAGAGGCAATGACGCACTTCAGATGGCACGGTGCAGCAGCAAACTGGTTCAAACATGCGTAATTGCAGTTCGAAGGTGAATGTCAGTGCATGCTGGAGACAGCTCTGGAGGATCATGTAGGTTTTAAACAGTGTTGAAAAGCTTTAATCATGTCTTGCAGCGGTTTCATAGTGAAAGAGCAGGGATACAGTCTGTCATTGCTCTCGGGCAAGCGTATCCCTTATCTCACACTCCCAAACAAGGGGGAAACAGGTGCACACTTTTAGGGGTACTTCCACTTGGGGAGGTTTGGCTCCAGGAGCAGGTCACCAGCAATGTGCCCTCGGGATGGTTAGAGAACAGAGCTTGCCTCTGCCTTGAAGTACCTGTCTTCACTTGACAACTGGAAGATATTGTAAAGGACTGCCTCTGAAAAAGATCCACCAAAATCTTCTTGAAGAATGTTTAGCATCCAGAGATGATTCAGAGAAGGAGTCTAAAACCCTTCTTTTAAAGGCAAAAGGCTACAGGTGATTGGGCATAAGAAAGCCTGCTTTAAGGGTTTAATCCCTGTTCTTGAAACAAGTGGTCTTTATACCTTCTGACATCACACCCACAGTGCTTTGTGCTATCGGGAGTGGAGGGGACAGGAAGAAAAGATAGAGGCACAGAGAAGAAAGACAGCAGAACCCTTTTCCCGCTGTATGTCCCTATGTCTACACTAACCCTAACCCCTTTCCTGCTCAATGGAATGAAGGGCCTGTTTTGAATGCAGCACCCTGGTGTGAGGCTACTCCTTTTGTGAATGGGTGTGCCCTTTGATTCCTGTCCACAGGGCAGCTCCCTGCAGAGTGGCTGTCTCTCTTGGGAGGGTGTTACCTGCCATCACAATGCAACAAATAGAGGAAAAATCCCAGGGATGCAGTCTTGCTGGAAGCATCCGAGTGCTTCCATGGCAGTGCCTGTCCTGTACATTGCGCTCTGTCCCCAGAGTTTTCCCTCCCAGCCCAGCGAATGTGTCAAGTAGAGATCGTGACTCCTGCCACAGGGCAGGGAATTAATTTGTTTACGCCGACCCTGAGGCCGAAGTCCCTATTTGAGACCATTGCCCTTATATTTTCTGGGGATGGAATAAAGCGGGGCATGGCCTTCTCTTACGTCATGCAAAACAAAAGAGGTGATGGTTGTAAGGTTTGGAATTAGTCTTATTCTCTGCCATTTCTCCGGGAAACGCTCCAGAACATCGTTTTCATCTGCCAAGCTATTGCAACCGGAGAAAGACCATATACAAACCAGGCTTGGTCCCACCCCAAAAGGGGAAATTCAGCCCAGACTGCTTGGTGCATGGCTTCTGCACAAGTCCACAATCATCCCGAGACCAGTTTTGGCCTCATTGGGCAGAGGAGTAGCTTGGGTCTCTAGGTCCAGCAGGCACGGGACCCACGTCTGGGCATATCTGTGCCACTAGGGGTGACAATAGCAAAAAAAAGAGGTGATAGCTGGAAGGTTTTGAATTACTCTTAAACTCTGCCATTGCGCTGGGCAACGCTGCAGACCATCTTTTTTTGCCTGTCATTACCATTGTTCTGCTATAGCATCATGACGTCATCAGTGTATAAGTCATGATGTCATTGTGCATAATATTCCATCATTCACTCATTTAATTTTTGAATGTTTAGTTTGCTTTAAATTCCAGTGACCTTCTGAACATTTCCTTAATGGTTTGGTTTGGTGGGTCTCCTCCCACAAAGATATTTGCTTTGCTCTGTGATATTGGTATTTAAAAACTGAAAACATTGTCTTTAATGTTTCCATGATTTCTAGGCATGTGATACTTTTCTTCTCGTAACCCTCGCAGATTCTGTGGTTTTTGGACCAGTTTGTATTATTTATGTTACTTTATTTATTCACGATTTGTTATTTGAAGCTTTAAAAAGCATTTCAGAAAGAGGCGGCCCAAGCATAAACCCAGCATCAACGATCCAGATTCTCCCGCAGAGCTAAGGTGAGCATTACAGCGGGCAGGGAAGGGGTAATGGGGTGGTGCAGTCAGGGCAGCAGGGATCTGAATAAGTACAAGGACGGCAAAGGACTTCACAGGCACAGTGAATCTGTGTGACTCTGAGGGCAACCATGCAGCCCTTTAGGAAGAGCAGAACAGATAGATTAGCAGGGGGGGGGGCGAGAAGGAATAGGAGAAAAGGAGGGTTGTGAGAAGATTTTCAAAATTCAGGCGGTCTGGCCCAAGTCTGATCGGGGTAGTGAGGCAATTCCAGGGGGAGGCACCAGCAGAGGAGAGAGATATACCCCCAAATGTTTGCAAGGAATTGGAGTTAGCTGAGCAGAGGGCTCTAGAAGGAAGGTATTTAGGAAGAGAGAGTTGGATATAGTGAGGACCATAGCCCCAGAAAGCCTTGTGGATGGTATAGAGGGCCTTGAGCATGATCCTCGTGGGCAACGGGAGCCAGTGGAGACATTTCAGAGCTGGAGCGATGCAGTCCCTGGGCTTGAGGTCAAGAATAAGTCTTGCCGGGGGGTGCTGTTGAGCAGCCTGCAAGATGGCTGCCTAGCGTGAGAGCTCCGTGCTCAGTCGCCGCTTATCCGCTGACATCTGCGGTTCTGCCTTCGATCCTGTGTACCTGCTATGATCCCTGCACTGCGGCCATTGAGCCCTATCCGCACATCGAGTTCTGGGAGAAATCGGACTCTCGGAACTGGAGATCCTTGTCCTGCCGTGCCTCGCCACCATTAGGCCTACACTGGGCCCTGCTCTCATCGTGCAATGACCGGGTGACCCTCATTGGACTCGCTGCTGGCTACTCTGCCCTGACACCTGGGGCACAAACTACACTCGTGGGCCGGCTCGCTCCCGCCCCGGTCCCGCCGGACGGTCCTTTCCGCTAGGGGCCTAGGCCGCTGATGACCGAGGTGTGCCGGCGCCCCATCTGCGACCGCGGGGGGCCTGGACTGGGCTGCCTGGCGGGAGCCGGCGGGGACTGCTATCGTGCCCTCACAGGATCCCTTCCATACCCGACTCACTGGCTTCATCGACCGAGCTTTGTCGTGCCCTCTGGTTCCGGCCATGTCGAGTCGCTCCAAAGGAGCTGCTAAAGGGGGTGCTATGGACAAATTTGCTGGGGGATCCAGACCTTTCCCCTTACTTCACGGTGGAGCGGGCCCCCCCCCCACGACCCCAACCTGGCGACATCCCCAGACCCATTATAGCCAAGATTCTTGATTATTGTGACAGGGATCTCATTCTTCGCCTGTCGCGGGTGAAAGGGGCGCTGCGACTGGAGTCTCATGTCATCAGGATCTTCCCAGACTTTTCTGTGGCAGTACAGCAGGAGAGATGCCAATTTCTTGGCGTCAAGAAAATGCTCAGGGAACGCAATGTACGTAGGCCATCTTATTCACGGCTCGTCTCAAGCTCACTCATAATGGCAAATTGTACTTTTTCACAGTCCCGGACGAGGTGGTGAAATTCATCGAGATGCGAATACCGCTTAAGGGCTCTGGAGAAGGCTGAGTGGACACTTCTTAACTGTGATTGGCGCGGACTGTGAACACTTATTGAACTTGTTTACTCAATGTGCACTGTGGTACTGGTAAGGCTGCTCTGTTTACTGTGACGCTCTGCCCCTGCAGTCCTTGCGTGCTGCAGCGCTTGTGCGCACATCCTCACAACGCACTTCACAGAGCCGGTCTCACACTGTTCTGTTGTCCTACCTTAATTTCTGTTCTCCTATCGTTCAGGTCCTTAATCTCTCAGTTATACACTCCATTCCCCGCATTTGAGATGCGGGGATGTACGATATTTGACTGTCAAAACTGTTTTGGTCTATTTCGGAATCGCGGGGGCTCGTGTGCGGTACCCGATTACCCGCTTAGGGGGTGGGGCCTGTGCCACCACTGCTAGTTTTGCAACTGAGACATTTGGCTCCAAGCGTGCTGGTGCATGGCAAAGGCGCACCCCATTGCGATTGCACTTTTTTTTCTCATTTTTTTGGTGTGTGTTGGCCCCAGTTGGACCTCGGGGAAAATTGGGCCAGGTTGGGGACAGTCCAACTGTGCGTCGTTAGGGGTGGGTGATCTTTACACTGCTGATCCAGGGTTAGTGGTGAGGGTGGGGGGTGGGAAAGGGGTTGTTTTACAAAAAGGCACACAAGGTTTTGCAGCGCGTATGCTGAAGGGCCCCACGCCCACTTGCTGTTCCAACACTGAGAGCTCATACCATCACGGGAGCGGGTGTTCACTGATTCATGGGTACTGTGTCTGTAGATACCTACCTCTGACATGGCTACAGTCATAATGTCCTGGAACATTCAGGGGCTGAGCAACCACACTAAGGCCCGGAAGATTGTTGCATATGCTAACAGACACAACTGTAAGATATTGCTTTTACAAGAGACACACTCCGATGGCCTCATTCCGAGAGCTGTTGCCCCATCATGGGGTTCTGCCTGGTTCTTTACCTCTTACTCCACACAATCTAGGGGCGTTCTCACAATGATCCACAAATAAATTAAGTTTGTGCTGCATAAAAGCTATGTTGATCCCGAGGGCCGTTATGTTATAATACACTGCATACTGGTCAATAAAGAGTACTTGCTGGTTAACACTTACTGTCCCAATGTAGATTCTCCGGAAATCTTTGATACCGTAACTACCATACTGCTGGGCTTTGTGGGAGTGCAGATCATATGGGGGGGGGGGGCCTGAACCGTATACTGGACACGGCCCTGGACAGAACTGCCACTACACCCAGAGCCCTGTATAGCGCGCCACGCAGGCTGCATGGCCACATGCAGTCGCTCAATATTTGCGACGCCTGGAGAACACTTCACCCCCAGCAGCGGGACTACACTTATTACTCGTCTGTACATGATAATTCGTCCAGGATAGACCTGTTTTTGGTCTTGAGAGATGCTATGGGCAGGGTGGAGGATACACGCATTTTGCCCCGCACATTCTCAGATCATTCTCCGATCATACTGTCCTTAGGGCTGGGAATTCCCATCCCAACACTCTGCACCTGGCGCTTTAAGTCCGAAGCTCTAAAAAAGACATTGAGTCCTTCTTTGAGCTTAACTCTCTTCAAGACACGACCGCCGCGGTCAGATGGGAGGCATTTAAGGCTTACATTAGGGGCATGTCTATTTCCCGAGAGGCAGGGGTGTTGAAAGATATTAGGGTTGCCTTTGGACGATCTGAGGCCAAACTGAAAAGGTTGGAGCAATGTTGCTCCTCCGGATCTGACCCCACTACTCTGGCCCAAATCTCTGACGAGCTCCAGGTGTTCAACACTTTAGCGACCTGCGAAGTTCATTATTTCAGCCGCCCGCAGGCCGCTAGGAAATATGGAGAGGGGGCCAGACCCGGCAAGACACTTGCGACACTTGTGAGGGGGGAACGGGGCTGCACACAGATCACTTCCATAAAAGATCAGAACGGTGACGCTCAATGGGCGGACCATCGAATACTTCATATATGCACCAAGTTCTATAGATCCCTTTATTCCCAGCCCTTAGAGCACACTGAACAACATATGCGAGAATTCCTTGACCAGATCCCCACCACGGAAATTTCCCCACAGACCCGAGACCAGCTGGATACCCCGTTCACGCTAGACGAGATAGTATCGGCTATCTCAGACTTGCCCATAGGCGAGGCGCCGGGACCTGACGGCCTCACGGCGGACTTCTATCGAGAGCATGTGGCTATTCTGGCCCCCCGGCTGTTGGAGGTATGGAATGAGGCACTCCGAGCCACTATCCTTCCCCCTTCCATGCGGGAAGTGGCCATCACGGTACTGCTCAAACCAGGTAAACCTGAGGACGAGTGTGGGTCCTATAGACCTCTCTCCCTCATGAACCTAGATACAAAGATCTTTGCTAAAATCATTGCTAACCGCTTTCTGCCCATCATGACGCACTTCGTACAAGAGGACCAAGCAGGCTTTGTCCCCGGTAGGTCCACCTCCCATAACATCAGGAGACTATTTAATGTCATGTCCCATATAGACCAAGACGTCCAGCCCGTAGCGGTTATGCTGGACGCTCAGAAGGCCTTCGACATGGTCTCCTGGAAATATATGTGACTGGTCCTCGAAACAATGGGCGTCGGCCCTAACATGATAGGGTTCATTAAACTCCTGTACACTTCCCCGTTGCGCGGGTACGAGTAAACTCACTAACATACGAGATGTTCACTCTATTCAGAGGCACCAGACAGGGCTGCCCCTTCTCCCCGATCCTTTTCGCATTGGTGATAGAACCGATGGCAGACTTTATCCGAGGACGGCACGCGCGTAAAGGAGTATGATTGGTTGACGAGCCTGAAATAATATCCCTGTATGCTGACAATGTCCTATTATACGTCAGAGACCCCACAGCCCATCTGGATCCCATACTGGAGGCAGGAAATTTCTGATGAATTGTGGGAGGATATGTGCTACCACACACAAAAAATGTCTCTCAATTTCCGTTTTCGTGCCATGCAATACAAGCTCTTCAATAGGCTTTACTATACACCACGCAGGACATCGGGGTTTGCTCGCTCTGAGGTGCACCTCTGCCTGCGCTGTAGGGTGGTGGATGCTGATCACTTGCATATGTTCTGGACCTGTAACAAATTGTCCGGTTTCTGGGACAGTGTCCTCCATACACTGAGTGCGGTAACTGAAACTGTAATTGATCCCGATCCTTTGGCGGTTCTGTTTGGGGTCTGGTTGTCTGACGAAACTAAGCGTTTGAAAAAGTGTTTGAATATTAGCTGCATGATTGCCAAAAAATGTATACTTCAGAACTGAAAGCGCTCCTCCCCACCGGCCTCTCATAAATGGCTGGGTATGCTCACATGGTCGCGGAACTGTGAGGAGGAATACCTGACAATGCTGCCCGCCCAGTCTCGCCCCAGGAACATCTGGAGCGAATTTAACACATATCTCAACAATCAAAGTGAGAACACGCCCGGTTCCGGTTTATCTCCGTCTCTACTCATGCACCGTGATTATTGCTGTGTATTTCTGTATTGTTGATGCTCTATATCCACTGTTGGAACTGTATTCTGTAACCATTACAATGTTTTATGCTATTTTTGCTTTAATTATTTGTTGCCTTGACGTATGTGCCTTGTGAACTTCTGCCGACAAAAATAAAAATTAAAAAAAAAAAGAATAAGTCTTGCCGTCCGGTTCTGGATTAGTTGAAGAGGGTGAAGAGTGGAGTTGGGAATACTGAGAAAGAGTCTGTTGCAATAGTCGAGCCTGGAGAGAACCAGAGCTCTGGGGACAGTGAATTTCTCGGGGAAGGTGAGGAAAGCTAGACGACCTTTGAGGAGGTGCAGCTAGAGGTGGGATTTCTTGGCAAGGTCCATGATGTGAGGATAGAAGGAGAGTGTGGAGATGAAGATGACACCAAGGTGTTTTGCCTGACAGGAGGGTGGGGGGAAGAGGTACAAGGAGGGCGGCCAGAGAGAGAGATAGGGAAAGCAGGAGCAGGGATCCCAATGAGAAGACTCTCTGTTTTACAGAAATTAGGGCAGAGATCTTTGGAGGTGCACCATCCCTGAGTAGAGGATATACAGTCAGGAATGAGCGAGGACAGAGCAGAGGATGAGGGGAGCCTGAAAGAGTGATTTGTGTGATCCGTGTAACACTGTCAGAGGAGAAAGTAGAGATCATGGAGGCCAAAGGGGCCATATAGACATTGAAGAGCCAGGGTGAGTGGATAGAGCCATGGGGAACACTGCATGTGGAGAGAGTGGTGGTGGAGAGAAAGGACCCTAGTTGGACCTGGGAGGGTCTGCCCAAGAGAAAGGAGGTCAGTCATTCCAGGGCCTGACCCGTGATACCAAGGTTCACGCTGAGATGATTGATCAGGGTGACATGAGTGACTGTGTCAAAGGCAGAGGAACGGTCAAGTAGGGTGAGGACAGTGTGATATCTGGAGTCAAAGTTAGAGAGCAGATCTTCACACATGTTCAGGAGAGCAGTTTCTGTGCCTCTCGACGCTCTGAAGCCAGACCGATGGTCATACAGATAACCAGCAGATTCAGTGTGTTCCTGCTATTCCTCTGCTGGTGGGGTCACCTAGAAAAAATCAAAATGTCTATTAACTCAGTGATCCTTTACCCACTGTTGATTCTACTGATGTAATGGTCCCCACAGTTTCTTAAGGATCTTGATAAAATAATACTTTGCTTCTTATGGAATGGGAAAAAACAAGATACTCACTGAATAGAATAAGCCTTCTCCAGTCCCAAGGAAGGGGGCGGGGAGGATCCCTCACTTCAGGAAAATATACAAAATAATTCACAATCCACTAGGGTTGAAAATAGTCCATGGAGGACAATGTCTGCCTCAATGCCAGCAAAACAGAGATTCTCCCTATTGGGTCTCCTGCACCATACTTCTTCCCTGCACTCTGGCTTTCTTCCATGGCCCTCCTACCCCCTCCACTGTAGCTAGGAATCGTGGATTCATATTCGACTCCTCCCTCTCCCTAATCCCTCATACTCAGGACATTGTGCTAGAAGTCCCACTTCCAGCTCTTCCTTCTCAAAGCGACTCTACCCTTCTTCCCCTTCCTCCAGAGACTCAGCATTACCTGTGCTCTGGTTATCTGCAAGCTAGACAACTGCAATAGCCTCCTCATTAATGTTCCTTCCTCCACAATGCAACCCCTCCAGCTAACCCAGAATAGGACAGCAAGCCGTATCCACGGCCTCAAGCCCAGGGACAGCATCTCTCCTGCTCTAAAAAGTCTTCACTGGCTCCCGGTCTCAGCACATATTAAATTCAAATCCCACTGTTTTATACACAAGGCTATCTGGTGCCAGGGACCACTCTATCGTCAATGCTTCCTGACCAAATATACTCCTGCTAGACTCCTCTGTTCCTCCGGCACCAACTCCCTGCATGTTAAGCGCTTTGCTAAACAGAGAGCTGGTGGGCGATCACTTTCCTGAGCTGGCTCCCCTGTGGAACAGCCTCCCTCTCCCTCCACGTCTTGAGCAAGACCTCCTTAAGTTCTGAAAAAGTCACAAGTCCTTTCTCTTTACTTTCTCCTTCTCCTCCTCTCTTCCCTGCTAATCTTACAGCAGTGTGACTGATGTACAGTGCCCTTATGTGTCCTTGGGACCTTGACCCCCCACATCTCTCATCCCTGCCACTGTCTTTCTACTGTACTCGCTCACCCACTCATCGGTGGTTGACCTTACGTTCTTCTCCTCTTAGTACTTACCCTGAGCACTTCTCCATGAGCATCAAAGATCCATATCCCCTCCCCCTTTGCACTTGCACTTCTGAACACTCACAAGGCATAGTGGGTTTGTCTCCCGTTCCCTTCTCTTCATTCTCATTAATGCAATTATTTATCCTTCTGTAATTCATTTTCTTCCTCTGTCCCCACCCTGTGTGCCCTATGGGCACTTTGAAAATGTTTTGCTAATTGTATAAGCGCCTAATAAGTGACCAAGTTGACACTACCATTTAAGGACGCACACTTACCTCACCTACAATTCAAGTCCCTCTCATTCAGGCATCAATTAAGGCACTGCACACCGGCGCACAGATGGGGAGAGGAGAGCAGGACAAGATTCTAGCCAATCTGGTTCAATAGAACCAAAGGCCTTGTTAAACCGTAAATGAAATTGCATAGCCCGAATGAGATGAATAGTATGTTGGCCAGAAGCAAATCTCATCATGTGACAAACATTGCTAACCGTGAAACCTGAATGTGACTATTGAGAGTCAATTTTGTAAATGCCAGCCATTTTTTGTTTTTGTAACGCTTTGCAAATATATTCTATGCTTCAAATCCACACACGGTGCAAGGCCACAGCTTGCACTCTGAAATGCTAACATAGACAGGAATGTAGAGCCGTACAGAAATACACTGTTTGCCTCTCATGGAGGCCTTGAAGCTGTGCACAGAGCCGTGCCTAATCAGTAGTCCAGGTGCCGGTTTGTCTTGCAAGCGCTGTTGTAAAAGGCAGTTAAATGTGAAATATATGCAAAAAACGGTGCTCTTTCACAGAGAATGGTATTTTCTCTGCCTCAGAACTGTCTGGCCCTTAGCTCATGAGCCGCAGCGAACAGATAACTTTGGTTGGAATGTCTCCCTGCTAGAACATGATATCTTCCCGTGCACCAGTGCCCTGTGTTCCTCATAACAGAAAACTGCCTCTGCAGTCTTTGCTAGAATACTAATGTTTAGACTGACTGAAGTTACATGATTAACTGTCAATTACTGAACCCTAGCTTTTTCATCATGTATAAGGGTGGGCCGAATGATATTGTAAAGGATGATGTATTATGTATATATATGACTGCTTTAGCGCTGCTCGCTCTCTCTCATCTCACAGTGCCTGGGAACACACGTTGTGAGGCATTGAGACCCGGTCAGCCGACTGAGATACTTTACGAATAAACCAGACTTATTTGGAATTCAAACCTCATGACTGGCGTGTCATTTAGTATATGGTTATTGTGCCTTTATTCCATAAATGGTCTAACAAAGATGGCGCCTGAATGAGAGCATTGAGGCGAGGGTCCTGGAAGTGAGGCAAATTGTGCCAGACACGTGGTCATGACGATTCTTGGTTGCATCTGTATATGGGCGAGTTGCGTCCTGAGAGACGAATTGATTGATCAGGTGAGTCGTACCCCAATTCTTAAATGTCCTGATATTGGTTGAGTGTTGCACTTGCAAGTACAAACGCCCAGGGTAAGAAGAGGTAAGAGTTAACCATGCCTGGGAAATTTTCGTCCTGTTTAGTGAGATTTTTTCACTGCAGTAGACAGTCTTTGGAAACTGGCCCGGCCGCACCCCCCAAGGGATCGCCGGCACATGATATGTACATAAAATACGGAATAGGGGCAATAGTGTTTAATGCGGTTTGGCATAGGCAGACCAGACATGTATCAGAACTTCAGTGGCCGAATAATGGGAGCTTCGAACTAGCGCATATAGAACATTTAGAATCAGTTTTGCTACGAAAAAAGGCCAGACCTGCAGCGTTCGACATTGTAAGAGACTGGAGGAAGGAAGCAAATCTACGCTTGAAAAGTAGAGAGAAACATGCACGTAGACATAAATCAACTGTAGAGAATGCGCTAGAGCATGATCAACAGAAGCAGACAGAAGCCATTAGGAACATGGATAGGGCCTTCCAGTTAGACATACAGAAAATATATCCTTCACAAGATTTGCATACATCAGACGAACTGATTAATAAAATACTAAAATAGCGAAGAAATGATCATCCAAGTACTGACCCAGTTGCACCACCCCTATGTACCTCCTGTTGCTATTCCCACGATTCCATCTGCACCTGCAGTAGCCGTCCCATCTGCGCCAATGACATCATTCTCTCCACCTCCTACAGCGCATGAGTTATACGCTTTAGCTGGCAGTTCTGCATCAATAGGGCCAGAAAGAGGAAGTATTAGACTGACTCATAGTACGATTAGCAAGGAACGGAAAGACGAACTGAAACAGTGGGCTGAGACGTATATTGATGATGGCAATGAGGTGGCTGTGCAAAGTTCCATATCTGATCGTAGAGGCCTTGGTGAACAGCAGGTATTGTTAGAATGTATGGGACATTACTTTGTTAATATATGGAGTGATTTGACTAGCACAATGGTACCCCAAGAGTTGCGTGATTTGATTTCCCTTTCCAAATGACAAGATAATGAGGTGAAAATACGAGAACATGTAGGGCGAATATTTGTCTTTAAGCAAGAACTTGATGGGTTGCATAAAGAGATAATGAATAAGCGTGAACTGCATATGTCATATGTCCAGAAACAATTTCGTCCACTGTTGAAACCTGTTAGAGAAGAGATGTGAATTGTGCTTGGATGGATTACGGATGCCGCAATTTCCCCAATTGAAGCAAACGATATGTTTAGTCAATATACACCAGAAATGCAGAGGAAGGTAGGTTATGGTTGAGTATTTACAGGATGAATGCATGAAAAAGAAGGTTTGTTGTCCTCCTGATTTGATGACGATTTATAAAAGAGCATTTTCGTCTGACACTGGAATGACTGTTTTTTGCCTTGATTTGGCTTTGTTGCTTAATAAACAAACAGATGTAGAATCCCCTACATTGCAATTACCTATGAGGGAGTTGCCTCCCACGTGTGTCCCAAAAGTAGAGGTTGCTGCTGATGGAGCGATTCCAGCGCGAACGGTAGAAGCCCATTTTATTGCACAGTTTGTACATTTTCCCTTTTCTAGGCAGCAAGTGAACACTATAAAGCAGACGGTCCCTGACGTTAGGAAAAATAATGCGGGTTTCTATAAGGAAATCGAATCTGTTTTAAATTCATCTGTTTTTACACTGAGTGACATTGATTTATTGTTCCCTGTGATACTTCCTGCGGACATATGGAAGCAGATTACAAGTATAAATGATGCTGCGATGTTAGGCGATACATGGGAAACTTTGATCAATGTTGATAGTGAGAGAAATGCTGGGGAGAAACCTCGGCAAGTAAATTTAACTTTGCCTTCAGGAATAGTAGAAAAATTGAAAACTTTAATGCATAAGAAGAGAATAGTTTGGGACAAATTGACTGCTTGTCTACAAGGCAAATCAGAAGGAGAGACAGATTTTTTTTACCAGTTTGAAGATGTATTTGCAGATTTTAGTGGTCAAGAAATAAGTACCTAACCTGGGAAGAGATTATTTGTTGATAAGTTTGTGCGAGGATTGTTACCAGAAATTCAGACATTGATAATGACATCTGAAAGTGCATGGCAAGCATAATCACAAAGCAAAGTATTACATATGGCTCAATATTATGAGAACCGGGTAAATTCAGAAAAGGATAAGGAAATAAGAAAGGAGACTTGAAAACAAGAGTGTTACTACAGCAGGTAGCCAAAAATAATAGAGGTGGCGGAAATGCACTGCCTAGAGTCCAATTTGCATTATCATCAATCATGCAAGGGGGTCCAATATGTATAAATCAATGTCCCTTTTGTAGACAAGAAGGCCATTGGTGAGCACAATGCCCACAATTACAGAATAGGAATGGGACTATGCCAAGAAGACCGTTTGGAGGTCGGCCAGGAATAGCGGGCCAGAATAGAAACCAGATGCGGCCACAATTTCAGAATAATCAGATTAATCAGAATCAACAACAGAACGCCTTGAATGGTGGAAATGTTTTTGATAATCTCTCTCATGCATATTCCTCTGGAGACTTTACATCTGATGATGTACTGTTCCCCTAGGATAGTCCGAAACAGGGGTTAGAACCAGTGCCTATTCCCATTGACCAGAACGGGCCCTTCGTAGAAATGAATGCTGGGAATAGGGAGCACATTTTTCTAGTGGACACAGGTGCACAGAAATGTTCAATCGATCATCAGCAGGTTCCAGATATACCACTGTCAAGGCATAGAAATGTGTCAGTAGGGTTCTCAGGTATACCAGTTATTAGTCCAGTTTCACAACCAGTGCCAATCACACAGGGTCCATTTACTGAATCTTGTCCATTTCGTTTGACGACAAATTGCGGGAAAACTTTGTTGGGATTGAATCTAATAAAGAAATTGAATGCAGTAATATATTGTTCTGATGATTTTGTCACAACAAACTCCTGTATCGCAATTTGTATCTTTGCCATTACCAACTGAATTGAGTGAAGTGCCGACTTGTATATGGGCAGTGCACAATAATGATGTAGGATGTTTGAAAGTAGAACCAGTAAAAATTATATTAAAGGAAGGAATTACTTTACTCTGTATTCCGCAATACAAAATTTCGAGTGAAGGTGAAAGAGCGCTGAAATACATTGGGTGTCATTATGAGTTAGGAGGCACCCATGCTGCTACGGCATCGCTACCCCCTTACCGGGTACTGTGTCCGGGTTCCTCAAATGAGGAATTACCGGGCCATTCCAACCTTGGAGGGACCAGTAATTCCTCATTCAAGGAACCCGGACCCGGTACATCCCCATTCGCATTCGAGCCCCCATAGGGCTCAATGGGAATGGGGAGCATGCTAACAACGGGAATGTTAGTAACAGGCCCGTTGTTAGCATGCTGGTCTCGTAGCGGGACCCGCTAAGGCCTTACCGGGTCCCGCGAGGAGACCTCATAATAGGGCGATAAGGGGTTGACGGCTCCGGCACCTTTACCGGTGCCGTTAACCCATTACCGCCTAACTCGTAATGACCCCCATTGTGTCAGATTTAATTGCTAGAAATGTAATTGAAGAGATTTCTGGTAGTACTTGCAATAGCCCGATTCTTCCAGTTTACAAGGTGGGAGTGAAGTCCCTTACCATTTTATAATTGATTTGGTGAAAAAAGTAGTAGATCCCCATTTCCCATTAGTCCCCAATGTGACCACCATTTTAACTATGATTCCAGCTTATGCATAGCACTTCAGCGACATTGACTTGAAAAATGTGTTCTTTAGTATTCCCGTTCATCCAGACAGCAGATATTTATTTGAATTTACATTAGGAGGGCGCTCATTCACATTTACATGTATTCCCAAAGGTTACACTGTATTTACAGTAGAGCAGTGAAGGAACAGCTAGATATGCTTGAATTACCAGCAGGGTACATATTATTGCAGTATATCGATGACCTGCCTATAGCAGCAGATTCCGAGGACATTTGCAAAGAAAGCACTGTTGCACTATTGACACATTTAGCGGCACACAGTCATAAGGCATTGTTGAAGAAATTCCAGTATTGTCGAGACTAGGTAGCCTATTTGGGCTACCTCCTTTGGAAGAATGGAAGAACGTTGATACCAGAACGCATAGAAAGCATCTCTGATATGCCTATTCCAAACACACAAAAGGAAGTCAGGGCTTTAATTGGCATGGCTTCATGTTGTAGGCAGTGAATTGCTATTTTTTCTATTATTGTGAAACCCATAGTGGCATTGACAAGGAAGGATGTTACTTAACCTTTGCTATGGAACATGGAGTGTCAAGAAGCTTTTGACCTGCTCAGAGATGTGTTATGCTCAGCTCCGGTTTTGGCACGCCAAATTATGAGAAGTGTTGTGTATCATGTATTTACTTTGATGACGTCACGCGTTACGCATACGCGTGACGTCATCACGTTGCGGGCGCCATTATGAATGGTGGTTTTGCCGCGATCATGGCAAGAACACTGTTGAAGGAGCTGAAAGGCAATTCTGCATACCCGTAGAACTGGTGCAAGGGATTTATCCCTATAATGGAGGTATATACTGCTGCAATTTAACTTGGTATTTCATAAAATGTTTATTTGGGGTCATATGGCGCTAATAATTGACTAATGGGGCCACAAACTATTTGATGCACCAAGAGATAAATAGTATCTAAGTCAGTAGAAATGCCAATTCTCACTTTCCCATATCTTAACCTTACTAATCAGGCATCATCCTAGTTTGTAAAATCACTTCTTTCAAATGAAAGGTTTTTAATATGAAGCCATTTCTTTTTGGGGCATTGTATACAATATACATTATAAATAACAATCATTACTGATATGGGCATTATACCAAAGAATATATCACTTGCTTATTTGAAATTATATTTCTCACAGGCCATCTAACATCATATATACCAGAAATGGTCCTATGAAACATAAATTCTTTCAATCTACTATTTCAAAATAAGGTAAGAGATCCAATGTGTGAGCAGCTTGTAGTTCTGCCAATAATAGACCATTACAGACTATTACATACACTTTCCTTCACTACAGATGAACTAATAATCCACCCTTTTGGAAGCACACTTGATGTTAAAGTGGGTTCATGAGAAATCCACAACCGTTAGTCGTAAATGGTTTCGGATCAACTTTAGGGTGAGTAGGATTCTGTAATAATTTAAGTATACAGATGGCGTACCCAGACTGATCAAAGACACTTGTTATATTGTCTAAATCGGGTACTGTTTTTTTAATATCTCACGAATACCTCAAATGCTGATCAATTATGCATTAATGGATACATCTCTATGACCATGAAATGGTGTAAATTAATACAATGTGAGGCAACATAAAATTGTCAAATTGCTTAATGCAATTCTACCTTTCTTTATATTTTTTTTGCATTGAATTCTCATCCTGCACTGACTCCAACCCTACAACCCTGACCTGGTGTATGATGCAACATGGTATGACCTATCCATTTTTATGTTTTTTTGTTATATTTATTTCTTTATGACTCAATGTTAATACTTCGAATGTTATGTATATCATTACCACTGGTGTCATGTATCAATCATGGTAATTATCAGCCTTGACAATGACCAGGGATCGATACACGTGTCGGCTGTTTCTTTTATTGGAAAATAAAAATATTACATCTCACATGATTTGGACATCTGCAACGTCTGTCTGAAATATTTTCCATATTGAGAGGACTGACCTTGAGCACAAAATATTCCCCCCGAAGCTTAATCTTAAATGTTACTGTTATTTACAAACTTGGTGGGAAGTTGAGGGGGCAGGGTTTATCTCGCTGCCAGGGTCTCTGAACCAATGTATAGGTTGGGTCTTAGAATGAATCCAGGGTGGTCTCTAGCGCACCAACAGGGACCGATCCCACAGAATCGATTTCTTGTCAGTCACTATTCGGTTTTTGGTGCTTGCTGAATTCCACTGAGCCAACATGGCAGATTATATGAGTAATAGGGATGAGAATAGAGCAGCACTCTTTGCCCCAAGGGGTAGTACAGCTAATCCATTCAGGACTAGTTATAACACAGCAGAAACTCTGAGACAGAAATTCATCGAACTTGAACACTTGTCCAAAAAAGAAATTAATAAGTACTGGGAACACGCTTTGTTAACCAATTATTTGGAGAATGGGATCATACCTAGAGGATTACGGGTACTCATTAGGCTGAATTTTGATAATGAGGAAGATTGTGACTTGGCTGAGAGTTGGGAAAAGAATTTAAATCAAAGTTCAAAAACCATGTTGGGACTCTTAATCACACATGCTACACGCAAACACAAGAGAGTGATAGCACAGATTACCACCGTGAAAGAAGAGATAGCCAACATGACAAATGCTGAAACCACTAAATCAAAGAATTATGAGAAAATGAACGAGATATTACGTGAATATCAAGACGATGTGAAATTGAGAAAGTTCAGGAAATTTTACAGGGATGACAATGACTATAGAAAAGCAAGGGTTTACACTTTTCAACCAAAATATGACAATATAATCATTAAGCACCAATCTAGTTCATCCAACACTACCCCAGTTAGCTCAGACCCAGAATCAGAGGAAGACAGCAATCCTTTAGTCAGTGGGGACAAAGAAGTGTCAGAAACTGTCTCTCAAGGAGGTCAAAGTTTTTTAGAAGAAATCAGGAGGTACAAAAAAAGAAATCAACGATTTACCAACAACAAACAAGTCAGATTTGCAAATCCACCAGTAGCACCTACTCTAACACCAAACACCATACCAGGGGCAGGAGAGGGCGGAAGCGGAAACGGGAGCGGAAGCTCAGATGAAGAAATCTCTCGTCCTGGGATTCTAACCCATTCAACCAGCAAGAAGCGATCGATAAAGTGACATAATCAGACTTGGTAATCAATTTGTCAAACAGGCAGCTTAGTAAAGTTGAAATTGCAGTTTTGAATAAAGGTTTGTCTTTTGCACCCAGTATGGGCACGGATTTTGTTAATTTCCAAATTGATCTCTTTAAATTTCTGAGAAAAATAAAATTGAAAAACATTTCTGCAACACAATTACGCACATTTGAGCGTAAAGCCTCACTTGAACCTCTTAGCACTTACACTATAAAAGATATTAAGAATATTTAAACTCTTATGTCTCTTAATCCAGAAAGTAGTACAGACACTCAGGCCATCTGTCAGGATTTGGGAATCAATACTAGACATATAAAGATCAAGGAATGCAAGCCCAAATCTAAATTCACACCCCAGTTTAGATCAGATAATGTCATTGAGACCTTTCACAAAGCCATTACTAAAGACATTCATGAATATTTAGACAAACATGTTCACAATAGGAATAAAATCAAGTCTAATTTAAGTCAAGAAGAATCCAAAGCCTTAGAGGACTTAGCCAGGGACAAATCAATTACTGTCAAAGAAGCAGATAAGGGTGGGAACATCGTGGTAATGAACACCTCAGATTACATTAGTATGGCCATGTTACATTTAAACACACCAGGATGTTACACCCCACTCAAATCCAATCCAACTATGAAAGTGGTTGCTGAGCTCTTGGAATTGGTCAAATTTTGGTATGAGAAAGGTTTTTTGTCAGGTGACGAGAGAATGCTTTTGATAAATACTGAACCTGTGATGCCCACCCTGTATTTCTTACCAAAGATACATAAAAATGATATCGATCTTCCACCTGTAAGACCAATAATGAGTGGTATAGGGTGGGCCACAGAAGGCCTATCACAGTATTTGGACAAATTGCTTAAACCTTATGTCATTACAATGAAATCATATGTACGAGATAGCATGCCTGTGTTACAAATTTTGAAAACATTGCAATGGGAACCTGACTATTTGCTAGCTACGCTGGATGTAACAGCTTTATATACTAGCATCAATCATAATTTGGCAATACGTACCATTGACTATATCTTTCGTGATTTCTCTGCATCCTATTTAGACCATGTCAACCTATTGAGAAGCTTTTTGAAATTCACACTTGACAATAATGTGTTCATTTTTAATGATCAGTATAATGTTCAAGCCAAAGGAGTTGCTATGGGGGCGAAATGTGCGCTCTTTTTATGGCACAATTTGAAGATACCTATATTTATACTAATGCTGAATACAAGACCAATCCGATTGCTTGGAGGCGCTATGAAGACAACATAATTATTGTTTGGAAAGGAGATTTGGGGTCATTTGACAATTTTGTGCAATTTGTCAATAGGAATGATTTTGGGCTCAATTTTGTTGGCTCTACCGATGCAGATTCCATTGATTTTTTAGATCTGCATATATTTATCGAACATGGTAGAATCCAAACCAAGACCTTTCATAAACCAATGGAAGTGAATTCTGTACTTCAGGCGCAAAGTAGTCACCAGCACTCTATAATTGATAACATCGCTTCGGGGGAATTTTACAGGGCCAGAAGAAATTGTAGTAAGGACACTGATTATAAAGACGAAACTAGAGTTCTTAGAGCAAGGTTTTTGAGCAGAGGATAAAAAGCAGCATGCATCAGCAAAGCAGAGAACAAATACCAAAAATACAAACAGTCAGATTTACTTGCTGATCATTCTAGTTCAAAACCAGAATCAAAACACATTGCAATTATTACTCAGTTCTCAAAAGATTCATCTACTCTCTATCGTTTGGTAGAAAAACATTGGAACATTTTGAAATTGGACAATGACTTGACTCCCTATCTTTCTGAAAAACCTAAGTTCACTTACACACGAGCTCAGACAATCAAACAAAAGCTCCGTCCTTCTTTTCTAGAAACCAAAGTGGATGACTTAGGTGGAGATTGGTTAAAGACAAATTTGGGTTTTTTTAAGTGTGGAAACTGCAATTATTGCAAGTACACTCATAGCAACTGTCAATCTTTCACAGACATGAATGGCAATGTGGTTAAAATTAATCAATTCATCAATTGTAGAGCGACTAATGTTGTATATGCCATTATATGTGTCTGTGGCAAACTGTACGTAGGGAGCACAATTCGACAATTGAGAGTCCGTTTCAGGGAACATCTATCAAGTTTAAGAAACAATGACCCCAAATCACTGTTGGCCATCCATTGGAGAGAATGTCATCAAATGAGTAACAGCTATGATATTCATTTTATTGGTCTAATGAAGGCTAAGTTAGGCAAAAGAGGAGGCAATGTTATGCTCAAGTTGAGGCAACAAGAGTGTAAACTAATATGTTTTCTAAGGTGCACCCAAGTGGGTTTGAATTGCGATCATGAAATGCATGTGTTTCTTTAATGAGGACCAAGGACAATGGTTGGTTATATAATTATCTTTATGTGGTCGTATGATACCATTCTTCAGTAACCCGATATCAGACACTTCATGGCCATTTCCTTATAATCTAATATATTGATTAAATTATTGTGGGGACCCCATTTTTCTTGAAGAGCCCTATCTCTCCTACACAACAACTTTATCAATTACATGAGTGTAATCCACCAAGCAAATCGCCTTTACCAATATCAAACAACGTCATATATATTTTTAATAATCTGTGACCACTAATAGGCTGTTAATTAATCATTTAATCAATCCTTACTGACAATCAATAATTATTTCACTGGGCTAGCGATACACAACTCACCTGCAAGTTCTAAAGATAATATGTGACTTTTACTGTATCACCAATCTTGGTGATCCAATTATTATTTATAACAGTCATTATTTCTCATATATTTCATAATATAGAATTTATCAATAATATTTTGCATATTGGTACTTGGCCACATGTCATTAATATTGCTCATTCTTTTTGTTCATAACTCAATAGTACTGATACGGAGCATTGCATGAGACCATGGACCTTGTGCAGTCAAATACGCTAACATAAATAGAGTCACTAGTACCAATACCGAGCGTGCATTCAAGTATTTTAATACAAAAAGGAATTGGTTATTCTCATAGCACTGGTCATGCTGATAGCTTTAAACAAATCGCGCTGATTTTGCGCGTCATGTATTTACTTTGATGACGTCACGCGTTACTCATACGCGTGACGTCATCATGTTGCGGGTGCCGTTATGAATGGCGGTTTTGCCACGATCACGGCAAGAACACTGTTGAAGGAGCTGAAAGGTGATTCTGCATACCTGTAGAACTGGTGCAAGGGATTTATCCCTATAATGGAGATATATAATGCTGCAATTCATTTTTTACTTGGTATTTCATAAAATGTTTTTTTGGTGTCATATGGCGCTAATCATTGACTAATGGGGCCACAAACTATTTGATGCACCAATAGATAAATAGTATCTAAGTCAGTAGAAATGCCAGTCCTCACTTTCTCATACCTTAACCTTACTAATCAGGCATCGTCCTAGTTTGTAAAATCACTTCTTTTAAATTAAAGCTTTTTAATATGAAGCCATTTCTTTTTGGGGCATTGTATACAATATACATTACAAATAACAATCATTACTGATATGGGCATTATACCAAAGAATATATCACTTGCGTATTTGAAATTATATTTCTCACAGGCCATCTAACATCACATATACCAGAAATGGTCCTATGAAATGCAGATTCTTTCAATCTACCATTTCAAAATAAGGTAACAGATCCAATGTGTGAGCAGCTTGTAGTTCTGCCATTAAAAGACCATTACAGACTATTACATACACTTTCCTTCACTTCAGATGCGCTAATAATCCACCCTTTTGGAAGCACACTTGATGTTAAAGCGGGTTCATGAATAATCCACAACTGTTAGTCGTAAATGGTTTCGGATCAACTTTAGGGTGAGCAGGATTCTGTAATAATTTAAGTATACACATGGCGTACACAGACTGATCAAAGACACTTGTTAGATTGTCTATATCGGGTACTCTTTTTTGAATATCTCACAAATACCTCAAATGCTGGTCGATTATGCATTAATGGATACATCTCTAAGACCATGAAATGGTGTAAATTAATACAATGTGAGGCCACATAAAATTGTCAAATTGCTTAATGCAATTCTACCTTTCTTTATATTTTATTTTGCATTGAATTCTCATCCTGCACTGACTCCAACCCTACAACCCTGACCTGATGTATGATGCAACATGGTATGACCTATCCATTTTTATGTTTTTTTGATATATTTATTTCTTTATGACTCAATGTTAATACTTTGAATGTTATGTGTATCATTACCAATGGTGTCATGTATCAATCATGTTATTTTTCAGCCTTGACAACGACCAGGGGTCGAAACATGTGTCGGTTGTTTCTTTTATTGGAAAATAAAAATATTACATCTCACATGATTTGGACATCTGCAACGTCTGTCTGACATATTTTCCATATTGGGAGGACTGACCTTGAGCGCAAGATACTCCCCCAAAGCTTAATCCAAAAAATTATGAGAAGTGTTTTATTTTATTTTTGCATGAAAATGATGGATGTGCTTTGGCTGTTTTGACTCAGGAACATGGGGGCAGAAATAGACCATGCGATTATTTCTGTTCCACATTGGATCCTGTTGCATGTGCTTTTCCACCTTGCTTGCGTGCTGTTGCTGCAGCTGCCGCGTCAGTAAAACAAACTCAGGGGATGGTTTTAGTTCACTCTTTAGCTGTGATGGTACCATATTCAGTAGACATTCTTCTAAATGGAACACAGACGTAACATTTCACATCCACACGACTAACGAGGTATGAAATAATCCTATTTGCACCGCATATTAAGAAATGTTGCAGTTGAATCTGGCTGAGTTATTGCCCCAATCCCAGTGAAAAAAGGAGTGAGAAATGATTGTCACATTAAGAAATTAAGAAATGTTGCAGTTTGAATCTGGCTGAGTTATTGCCCCAATCCCAGTGAAAAAAGGAGTGAGAAATGATTGTCACATTATTGCTTAATTATTACTGAGCAAGAGACAAAAGGAAGAATTGATTTAACCGATACACCCCTGAAAGAGCCAGATGGAGAACTGTTTTGTGATGGCTCTTGTTTTGAATTGCCGAATGGCAGATCAACTGCTGCTTATGCCATTACTACACTGAAAACTATTGTAGAGAGCAAACGTATCCCATATAAATCAGCACGAGCTGCAGAAATAATAGCCAGAGTATGTGAAATTTCTGAAAACCTTAGTGTGAACATATACACTGACAGCCACTATGCTTTTGGGGTGGTACACAATTCTGGTCGATTATGGGCTGAAAGGGGCTTTCTGATGTCACATGGAACTAAGATTCAACATGGCACTTTCATAGTGAGACTGTTGTTAGCACTTGCGCTTCCCAATCTGTTAGCAATAATGAAATGCAACGCACATAAAAAAATAACGTGTACTGTAGGAAAGGGAAACGCATTTGCAGACCGAATCGTGAAACAAACTGCCACTGTTTTGCACAGAAAAATGTATGTTGAAACAACAGAGAGAGTGTTCTGAATGATAGAAGATGGAATTGAGACATTTAAAGAGATACAAGCAGTAGCCACTCCTGAGGAAATCAAACAATGGTCCGAGGGTCCAGCAGAATTAGATCCTGAGGGTTGTTGGATGGACAAAGAAAATAATAGATGGATGTTGCCAAATGCATATGTTATGGCAATGGTTATCATGGCCCATAGTCCACCACATGTGTGTGCGAGAAAGATGTCTCAGCGCTTTGATTCTGTATGGTACAATGGCAACATTAAGAAAACTGCCGAGAGATTGGTTCAAAATTGCATGACTTACTTACAACATCGGAAAACGGACAGTGACAGCAGTAGGAAGTTTTCGTCCTCCCTCTATGCCATTTGAGGTCATTCATTTTGACTTAATAGAAATTGAAAGATGCCACAACTATAAATATGTCCTTGTAGTGGTCTGCGTATTTAATAAATGGGTGGAGGCCTACCCCCTGAAAGTTTGTTCAGCTATGTCAACGACGAAATCCATGTTAAAGGAGTATTTCCCAGTTTTGGACTGCCTCGTGTCATATGGTCAGATAATGGGCCACATTTTATACTGGCCATGATATTACAGATTTGTGCAGGGCGCGGAATCGATAAACGATTCCATTCAGCTAGACACCCGATGAGTGCCAGTCTGGTGGAACATCAAAACGGTATTTTGAAAAATAAGTTGGCCAAGATATGTGCCAAAAAAAATTTGAAATGGCCCGATGCATTACCACTGGCTTTGTTGTGTGTGCGCACATCAGTGCAGGCAAAGACTGGTCTCTCACCATATAAAATAGTTATGGGGAGACCAGCCAATGTCTTGAATGTGTCACGTCCGAGAATATTGAAGGATGTTGAATATCCGTTATTCACTGACTATTGTAGACAGTTGACTCAAAACCTGTGTTTGATTCATCAGCAGGTGCAGGAGGTTCTTCCTGTCAGATATACAGGCCCAGGACATATTCTGCAACCTGGAGATTGGGCCCTCGTGAAAAACGTTGAAATAAAATCTTCACTTGCACTGTGTTGGAAGGGACCGTACCAGGTTCTTCTGGCCACGCAGACTGCAGTCTGAGTGAACAGTCAAAAGCATTGGATCCACGCAACACACACAAAAAGAATCCTGTTTCCTTTGCCACATGAGAAAGAGACCGATAATCCTGACTTGCAGAGAAAACCAGCTGTGATCGATCACAAGGACATTGACGAAATTCAGCCAGAACTGCTTCTTAAGCCCAAAAAGGGGCCTGGGAAGATTGCAACAAAAATTGAAACATCAGGTTTACCTCAACTTTGCTCATCCACTGAATCATCATCACTGATTGCATCGCCGGTTGGCACTGTTTCTGCATCTGCTGCAAACAACGACAATGCATTGTTCATCGATCACACTGTACCTGGAGCTTTCAGGTACAATCTGCGTCCATGAAATCGGAAGTAATTAGCAGCCTTTGTTTTTAGCTCACAGACGAAGCGGGAAACAGAGGCCTAGGGAAAGGGAGCGTATGAGCTGTATCGGATGAGAGCTTTGACACATGATTTCCCGGTGCTACAGTTTAAAGTGAAGGGCTTTACAAACTAGCGTGAACAAGCGGGGGAAAAAGGTACCAACACTATGAAAAATTGAAATTAATACTTGCTCCTGCCTTTTTGGAGCTGTTGAGGTAAACACCAGCTTGCTGCCATCTTTAGCAGGCTGAACCAAACTTGTTTGAACTTTGCTGATGACACGTGTGTTGCCATGGAGAACTTTTCTGACAGACGCTGAGAAACTTTTCTTGAAATAAGCTTTATAGATCATGCCTGTATACGCTCCTGCTGCCGCCTGCACTGATGCTGCCGTTGATAGAATCATGGACACAGACATTGAATCTGCTCCAAGAAAGACTTGTTCTACAAAGAATAGCCTGCTCCTGATCAGTATACCCATCTGTATTGTATTTGTACTAATCCCAATGTTTTGGTACTTGGAAACTATGCATCCCATTAACCCCATATTTCCAACTGGCTATGCTCCCACTATGACTACCCCATCATATGTGCTTTCCTACACTCTCCCGTCACAAGATGTGAAACACAGAAAAGGTTATGATAACAATACACTATTATTGATTATGAATGCTATCTTAAATAGATCCAATTGCTGGGTGTGCTTGCATTTACCCCAGCATGGGGAAAGAGGAATGGGTTGGTATATACATCCTCTACCCCTTAATGCTGCCTGTTATGCATCATTAAGAACTCTATTTTTTGGAAGATGGAATGATAGTGTCACTGGAATCTTTGATGGAACGAACATAAATTAATTCGAAAGATTGGTATTAACGGCGCTGGGCTGTTCCGTGTTTACAAACAAGAGCAAAATGAACACTGTATCGACCAGTCCCATTGATAGACTCTCTAGGCCTTACCAGTCCCTAATTACTTTCAAAATGGCTCTGGTTGGTAACAAAGAAGCCATGCCCCCCCTATACTATTAATCATAGTCCACATTCTGTTCCATTTTGTTTACGGAAACAAGGTTCCCACCTGGTGGGAACATTTACCAGATGCATGAATACTGCTGTACTTGAGCACAAAGAGAAACCATTATATATAGGAGGTTCTGTCTATTTTGTGTGTGGAGATCAAGTTTATCCATGGTTACCTAGAAATTGGGAAGGTACCTGTTACTTGGGGATATTATTACCTGGTGTATTCCACGCCAAAACTTCTGAAATAGCAAAAATATTTAGATCTCGGCCAAGATGAGATGATACTGCTGGGCAAATTTTTGGATACATAGCTAAATCCTTTATACCTTTCTGGGGACAGCAATACACTCATGGTATATTAGAAAACTGTCTCGGGTGTTAGAAAAAACAATTAATGGAACCACTGACATACTTTAAAACATAACACTGGAACAAAAAGCAATCAGGTTAGTTGCACTTCAAAATAGAATGGTTCTTGACATTATTTTGGCTGACCGTGAAGGTGTATGCAAATTAGTGGGATCAGCATGCTGGGTATTTGTAAGTGACTGCTCTGCTACAATATTCAAAGCAATTAAGAAATCACATGTCCTAAATTCTGAAATTCATATTCCCACAGGTGGCTGGAATTTAAACATAAGTTCATGGTTCTGGGAACGGTTATGAACCTGGGGATGGAAACTATTTGCAATTTTTGTTATGATGTTCAGTATCCTCATATTCTGCTGTTGCTGCATACAATATTTGCCAGCAATTTGCTCCACAATTACAAGTGAATGTGTACAGACAATTAGTACAAAGATGGTGAAGCCCACACCTCATATGATAAATGGTGGTCTCATACATGAAAATGAGATAATCAAAGAGTTTGTGTAAAACAATATTTCTGATGATTATGGTGATAGCGACATGGGTAGTTCGGAAAGTGACACTTGATCTGATGAAGACATAAGGTTTGGATAATGATGCTATTGGCTTAAGGCCAAAAGAAGGTTTTTTTATACCGTAAATGAAATTGCATAGCCCGAATGAGATGTTGGCCAGAAGCAAATCGCATCATGCGACAAACACTGCAATCCGTGAAATATGAATGTGACTATTGGGAGTCAATTTTGTAAATGCCGGCCATTTTTGTTTTTGCAACGCTTTGCGAATATATTCTCTTCTTCAAATTCAAAAAACGGTGCAAGGCCACAGCTTGAACTCTGAAATTCTAACGTAGACAGGAATGTAGAGCCGTACAGAAATACACTGTTTTCCTCTCATGGAGGCCTTGAAGCTATGCACAGAGCCGTGCCTAATCAGTAGCCCTGATGCTGGTTTGTCTTGCAGCGCTGTTTTAAAAGACAGTTAAACGTCAATTATATGCAACTAACGGTGCTCCTTCACGGAGTATGGTATTTTCTCTGCCTCAGAACTGTCTGACCCTTAGCGCATGAGCCACAGCGAACAACAGATAACGTGGGTTGGAATGTCTCCCTGCTAGAACATATATCTTCCCCTGCGCCAGTGCCCCGTGTACCTCATAACAGAAAACTGTCTCTGCAGTCTTTGCTAGAATACTAATGTTTAGACTGACTGAAGTTACATGCATAACTGTAAATTACTGAACCCTAGATTGTTTGTCATGTATAACGGCTGGCCGAATGATATTGTAAAGGGTGATGTATTATGTGTATATATGACTGCTTTAGCGCTGCTCGCTCTCTCTCATTTCATGGTGTCTGGGAACACATGTCGTGAGCTGTTGAGACCCGGTTGGCCTACTGAGATATTTTATGAATAAGGAAGACTTGTTTGGAATTCGAACCTCACGACTGGCATGTCATTCAGTATATGGTTATTGTGCCTATATTCCATATATGGTCTAACATCCTCAAATGGCCTATTGATGCACTGGCCCATCTGGCTCACACTGGGGATCCAATATGATAACCAAATTTAGGAGGGGGCATGAGGTGCTCATTCCAGATGCTCCAAGACACATACAATTTCCAGATGGGACAATTTTGTAAGATTACATGTGTGCGTAAATTGTTTATTTATTTATGTTATCCTTCATTTATAACACGCTTTATACCAGCGAGTGCTTTTTAAGGGCAGGATCAGGATTCGAACCTGTGTTGCGCTGCGTTGTCTTGCTTCCAAGATAGCCCCTGAGCTATCCTTCCTCCGCCAATATCAACCATCATCCAAGATCCCTCAGTCTCAGGGATTCCGAACCCCTGCACCGAGTTCAGCACCTGGAATATATAAACTCTTGGCCAAGAGCACCCAGATCCACTCCAAGAGTGCCACTGAAAACGCATGGGCTTAAGATTGCAAAAACAACATTTTGGAAGCACTATGGCCCTTCATTTAGAGGAAGATAGACACACATCCGCATTGGCCTCAACAACTCAAACTCTCTTTGTGGTCTATAACAGAGCAATGTTCAACCCTCACTGACTAGGGAGGAGAGACCCAAACTCTCCTTCCTCCAAGTGCTCGTCTTGTCATAAAGAAGTGCTGTACGAGTGTGGATTTGTTATTAGCTTTTGGGAATCCATCTGGCCCCTAATACTAAAAATAAATAGCAATATGTCTTTAGTGGAAGTGTCAACCCTCATTTGGAAGGAGACATGGTGCAGGGGAAGCTTTCTGTCACACTAGTAGTAATTGTTTTCAAGCCGATCACATCAAATTCGAAGTGTGCAGACCGATTGTAGAAAAGGCTCTTGGTGAATCAAGTTGCATCCACTCACCATATGGAATCTCAACTGTCCAAAATACAAGTGTGCCCTCATCAATCTGCGTATGGTTGTCAATTATTGGCAAACTACCTGAATGCAGACAATGGACAGTAGTCACCAGAGCTGTACAGCTAGTGGTCCCTCCATAGCTATGTGCTCAGATGCAATGCTAAAACCAATCAGAAAGGGTACGAAAGTGAAGATTGATTTGTTTTTTCAGTCATGTCCAGCCTCTCCTTTTCTCTCTTCTATCTCTCTCCTCCCCTTCCACAGCCCGTGTCTGCACTCCTTAGCCTCAACAAGCCGTACATGTAGATGCTAGTTGCATAAGATAGAGCATTACTTGGCTTTGGGAGCCCACTGTGCTGTCTCAAAGGCCTGCACTTATTGTCTTGGCAGTTGACCACTCTTACCAGGTGATCTCTGCCAGGCACTTAACAGCTGATTGCAACTTACTTCCTAGCACTTCCCGCCTGAAACTCTCTTGTCCCTTCTCTCTCTGTAATTGCATGTTCTGAATGTTCATTATGCCCAGTAGGATCACCTCTTTCTTTCTCTTCATTGTTATTATGTTTGCCCTTCATTCCTATGTTCCTTCCCTGTTGCCCTGTGGGTGCTTTGAAACACAATTTACTTGATGTATAAGCGCCTTACAAATGCAAAATAAATATATAAATACATGTATCCAAAATCTAGAGATAATCTCAGTTGATGCAGGGATAGTGAAATAACGTATGTTCCTGCCAGGGAGATACTGAGCAGAGCCATACCAGATGTCAGTTGTTTAACCGCCTTTTGCTATGTATTTATGTGTTTGAATATGAGTTATGGCAATGCTATGGCATGTGTTTGGTATTGTAATTGTAATTCAGAACAACACACAGCATGTCAATAAAATATCTTCAACACAAAAAAAATGTAAACAACAGGTTATAATTTACATCACCACATTTCCAATACAGACATATCTTGACATAACTTTCAGAATGAGGGGGTTACAGATTCTGCTAGAGCCAACAGGTAATTTCTGCTCCAATTTCTGAACAATATTTCTGGCCTATTCTGTGAATAAATGCGCTATTTGCCCCAAATACTCCCTGGGGAATAACCCTAAAGCCTCTGTAAGATGTTTTCCAGATTCTACTTTGTGTTACTTGTGTTAATGGTCTTCTCTCCTTACTCAAAAATGCCCTATATTCCGCTAGCAATCTTGTAAATACCAACTTAATCTCAAAGTAACACCATTACCAATTTGCCTAAAAAAGATTTACACCTATACTGGATTACTGGTAATTACTGAATGCTGACATTTTATTTTTATTTTTTTTATTTTATTGTGGTTCAGTTCACAATGAATTTTTGACATATAGTATACAATATAAACATGAAATATACGTATATCAATTTAAAATCAAAGACAGAATTGAAAAAGCATGCAAGACCCTTAATACATGATATTTCCACCTCGGCGTGAGCGGGTGCTGCAGCTGGGCTGATCGGCTGGTAAGACCCTCCTGGGCCTGTGCTTTTGAAAGTTAATATTGTCTGGTGCCCCTCTGGCCCGTGTTCGTACTCCCACGTTGCCTCCTCTTCCCCGTTGACCCGCCCGTCTCCCTCCTTGTCTTCCCGCCCACCCCCCTCCCTGATTGGCTGCCTGAATCCCCCTATGCTGGTGTTGCCGGACCCCTGCGCACCTCACTCACCATTTCCACCTCGGCGTGAGCGGGTGCTGCAGCTGGGCTGATCGGCTGGTAAGACCCTCCTGGGCCTGTGTTTTTAAAAGTTAATATTGTCTGATGCCCCCCTGGCCCTGTGTTTGTGCTCCCACGTTGCCTCCTCTTCCCCGTTGTTCCGCCCGCCTCCCTCCTTGTCTTCTCGCCCACCCCCCTCCCTGATTGGCTGCCTGAATCCCCCTATGCTGGTGCTGCCGGACCCCTGCGCACCTCGCTCACCATTTCCACCTCGGCGTGGCCTGTGTTTTTAGAAGTTAATATTGTCTGGTGCCCCCTGGCCCTGTGTTCATGCTCCCACATTGCCTCCTCTTCCCCGTTGTTCCGCCCGCCTCCCTCCTTGTCTTCCCGAGCACACTCCTCCCTGATTGGCTGCCTGAATCCCCCTGTGCTGGTCTTGCCGGACCCCTGCGCACCTCGCTCGCCATTTCCACCTCGGCGTGAGTGGGTGCTGCAGCTGGGCTGATCGGCTGGTAAGACCCTCCTGGGCCTGTGTTTTTAAAAGTTAATATTGTCTGGTCCCCCCCTGGCCCCGTGTTCGTGCTCCCACGTTGCCTCCTCTTCCCCGTTGTTCCGCCTGCCTCCCTCTTTGTCTGCCTGCCCAACCCCCTCCCTCCTCCCTGATAGGCTTTTCCTTTCCCACTTAAGGCACTCCCTGGGCAGCCCCCTGCCCGGCAGCCCCAGGATAAGGGCCACTAGGCAAAGGGCGTCTCCTTACTCGAGGCTCCCAGAAAGTGTCTGCAGGTGTCCGCAGGGGATGCCAGCTGCCAGCCTACCCCCCTCGGAGTACACTGCTTATTCCATTCCATCTGCAGGCGGTTCCTCCACTGAGCTCTTATATGTAACTATCTGGATACTATACTATTGCACTGTGGACCCTAGGCCTTTCTCCCTCTTGCAGGATTCTCAAACTTAAGTGTGTCTCCCCTCCTGTCTAAACTGTGCTCTGTCTGTGATCCCCTCAAATCCTGCTTATTGTCTTGTCCCGTTGCTCAAATTGCTGTCTCACGCTATCCTGTCTGCCTGCTTTAGTTGTCCTTTCTTTGTCCATCCTCCCTCTCCCTTCCACCTCTCCCACCTACTCTATGGTGCTCACTGTCTCTCCTATCTTTTCCAACTGCCTTACTATCGACTATCCTGCTCTCCTCACTAAATCCGGTGAGAAGAAGTTCAAAAAGGACATCCTGGTCTCCAACCCAGGCCTCCCTATAGCTGACACCTACACCAGTGCCTCCTCTAAGGAAACTCTCACTGACATCCTCTTTGTCGTTCCTTCACCTGACCTATGGAACCTTCATATGGTCTCTGTGCTCTCTCCTTTCTCTTCCTCTCCCATTAATGGTGGCACCCGATGGGATGCCCTCCTGGCCTCCTTCCTTTCCTCTAAGGTAATCATTAATGTATACTCGACTGGGACCGTCTTGGTCCAAGGCCCTTAGGCCAACCTTCACCTCTTTGACAGACGCCTCCCGCGCCTCATCAACTTCCCTTCTTCTCCTCCTGTCCCCTCTCTCCCCTCCGTGACTACCTCATCTCTCCCTTCTGCCTCTTCCTCGGCTACCTTGCCTTCTCCCTCCCTCCCCCCCTCGGGGTCCTTCTACACCTCCTAAGGGCACACCTCGGACATGCACCTTTCCCCGGAAGTCCTTCAAAGATGGCAACTTTCTCCATATTGCCACTCTCAACTCTCGCTCTGCTGTCAAACACTCCTCTGATATCTGCCGCCATCTTGAAGAACTTAACCTTGATGTCCTCCGTCTCACTGAGACATGGTTCACCGGCAGTTCTATCACTAGCTTTGACACGCTACTACCTGACGCTACAAGATCCTCTCCGCACCCAGGTCCAACCGCTCTGGTGGGGGTGTAGCCCTGATTTTCCTCGAGTGGATTCCTGCCTCTGTCATTCCTATGCAGGCCTACTCCTCTTTTGAATGCCTCGTCAGCAGGCTCTCTCTCTCCCCTAGCCATTCCCTTACTATGGCTGCTATCTATCGGCCACCTGGTCAGATCTCCTCCTTCCTTTGTGAGTAGGCAGACCTCTTCTCCTCACTCCTGGCCTCAACCTCTCAACTCCTTCTTCTTGGGAACTTCAACATCCACCTGGATGCCTCCTGTCCTCCCTCTGTACTCTTTCGTGACCTCTGCGACTCTCTCTTACTCACCATTCTCCCATCTGCCCGACTCACTCCGCAGGGCACACACTGGATGTTCTGATCTCCTCAGACCTTCCCCTCTCTGTTCCCCTCTCCACTCCTCTCTCCTGGAGTGATCACTGTCTCCTCTCCTCCAACCTCACCCTCCCTACCCCCCAGGCCAAGCCACCTCCATCAATGCCACCCACCTTCTCGGTCATCCGACCCATAAAGCGCGTGTCAGCTGAGGCTTTCGCCGCCACCTTCTCACCCCCTCCTTCCCCTTTGGCTGACTCCCACCCTGACACAGCCCTCTCCACGCTACACTCTGCTATATCTGATACTCTTGATATCCTTGCCCCTGTCATGAGAATCCGCCTGAAGCCCAAAGCCAAGTGCAACTCCTGGTACGACTCTGACCTTGTCACCCTCAAACACAAATGCAGGGTGCCCGAGAGGAAATGGCGTGCTTCAAGTACATCCTCTGACAAACTTGCCTGCCGCCTGCTCCAGTGGCAATACCGGCTCTCTGTGCTAACCAATGAAGAGAGCTCATATCCAAGCCTGTGTCTCTTCGGCGTCAAACAACCCGGCTGAACTCTTTAAAATCTGGAAGGAACTGGCCAATCCTGCTGCGGTCTCTACCTCTCCTGTCCCTTCCCAGGCCCTCTGCATGGCCCTGGCTTCTCACTTCATCTCTAAAACTCAGGTCATCCTGTCCTCACACTCCTCCTTTCCCCTCCTTCCCCCTCTCCCCTGCTCTTCCTCCGACCGCAGCCTCCTCTCCTCCCTCCTTCTCTGCCTTTCCCCGTTCTCCGCTGATGAGGTTTCTAGACAAGTCCGATCCATGAAAGTCTCCTCAAAACAGGTTCACCCCTGTTCCTCCAAAACCATAAAGGACCACATTGACTCCCTGGCTCCTGCCCTTGCTGACTTCTGCAATCACACCTTTGCCACTGGAGTCTTCCCATCCGCCCTTAAGCACTCCCTTGTGCACCTCCTTCTTAAGAAACCCTCTGCTGACCCCTCCTGCCCGGCTAATTATTGCCCCATCTCCATCACTCCCTTGCTGGGCAGGCTCCTGGAGAAACTGGCCATCTCCCAGCTAAATCTCCACACTGAATCTGTTGGCTGTCTTCATGACCATCAGTCTGGCTTCAGAGATGACAGAAGCACAGAAACTGCTCTTCTGAACATCCGTGAAGACCTGCTCTCCAACCTTGACTTAAACACCCCTTGTGTCCTCATCTTGCCCGATCTCTCTTCTGCCTTCGACACTGTCAACCATGCCATCCTGCTCAACCGTCTCCCTGATAAACTTGGTATCGCTGGTCAGGCTCTGGCGTGGCTGACCTCTTTCCTCTCTGACCGACCCTCCCAGGTTCAACTTGGGTCTTTCCTCTCTGCTATCTTTTTCTCTACTTGTGGTGTCCCCCAGGGGTTTAACCTGTCTCCCTGGCTTTTCAACAAATACCTGGCACTCCTGGCCTACTGTATAGCTGCTCTCTGCCCCATCTTTCAGTGCTACGTGGATGATACTCAGCTCATTTTCAGGCTACCCTCGGCCTCCTCCTCTACTTCCCTCATCTCCGACTGTCTGTCTGCTATCCAAGAGTGGTGCACGGCCAATGACCTCTGCCTTAATGCCAGTAAGACTGAGATTCTCCTCATCGGCACACCCGCTCCCTCCTTTCCTGTATCTCTCTGGCCGGCCTCTCTTGGCCCCCTCCCTGCTCCCACCTGCACGGCTAAAAATCTCAGGGTCATCTTCGACTTTACACTCTCCTTCTCTCCTCATATCTCTGACATCTCTAAGAAGTCACACTACAAGCTACACCTCCTCAGAGGTATTCTGGCTTTCCTCTCCTTCCCCCAGAAGCTCACTGTCTCCAGAGCTCTGGTTCCCTCCATGCTGGAATATTGTAACAGCCTCTTTCTAAATCTGCCCGCTTCTACTCTCCGCCCTTTGCAACTTATCCAAAACAGAACTGTGAGACCAAAACAGAACTGTGAGACTTGTCCTTGGCCTCAAGCCCAGGGATCGTATCTCTCCGGGACTGAAATCACTGCACTGGCTCCCAGTGTCTGCGAGGATACAGTTCAAACCCCTCTGCATCGTCCACAAGGCCTTCTGGGGCCCCAATACCTTCAACTATCTCTTCCTAAATACCTTCCTTCTCGAGCTCTTCGCTCATCTGCCTCCAATTCCCTCAGGGTCAGTCGCTTCTCCAAACAACAGGCTGGTGGTAGATCTCTCTCTTTGCCTGGGGCCTCCCTCTGGAACAGCCTCCCTGCCTCCCAGAAACTTGAGGAGAATCATCTTCGGTTCCAAAAGCACCTCAAAACGTTTCTCTTCTCGTCTGCTTTTTCCCTTCTTCTCCCCTGCTGATTCCCTGGCCATCACGGGAACTGCCCTGGTTACCTGGCCACCTCCGTTTCTCGGGCCTGATCCCTCCCCCGCTAGTCGCTTCCTGCCCATCCCTGCACTTGGTGACTGTTTTCTGTATCCCTACGGTCCCATACCTGCAGTTGACACTGACGTTTGCACTTACCTCTTTCACTTGCCACCTGCTGGCAGCACTTCATTATTGTTTACTTATTGTTATTTATTTTTTGTTCTCTATCCCATATACTGTACTTTCCTCTTCCATCCCCCCCCTGCACTTCTCCTCCTTGCGTGGTCTGAATGACACCTGGCCGAGTAGGATCTTTTGTCTGTCTTCCCCTGTTTCACCCTCCCTTGCCTCATTGCGCCTTGAAACACTTGTGTATAGGCGCGTTATAAATGCCATATCATATGATATCATATCATTTCCTTTACTAGTCACACCATCCTTTTATAAATATAACACAGCTTAAAAATAAGCATTAGAATCATCAATAGATCATTTCCATTTCCCTCGACTATATTGTCAATCTGGCGCTAATCAACTGCCACATTCCCAATAGCGCAACTAGCAATGAGACACTAGTAGAGTTCAGTACTGCCAGAAATCATAACTGTTTACGGTCTCCAGATTATGCACAAATGTTGCCAGTTTAAAGTTAAATACATGACCTAACTCTTTACAAGCAGTGAGAACATGCCGATTGGTCTCCAAAATCTAAGACAATGTACAGTTTCAACAAGATCTCTTTGCCGAGGAAATTAGCAACAGTGGCCCCCTAGTAGTTAGATTGGAAAGTAATTAATTCTCAACTGCAGTATCATCTTCTAATTTCCAGAGAGGGGCATATAATTAGGTATCTCTGTGGTTTAACATATGTTTATCGTACTGACCCGTAATTTGCATACCTTATTAATGTACTCAAGTGATCATAGTTGGATCACCAATCCCATACCTCATGATGTAGTTCAAATTCAGCTTTCAATGGTGAAAATCTACATCCAAATCAGGACCCATTCAGTTGCTCTAAAAAGCTTAGTGACTAGCTTCCGACAAACAGCCCTTTTGCTATTGGCCTCATTTAGCAAGGGCTACACCAAGGCATTCAGGAGAGGGCAGGTTGGGTCTTTAATAGCTTTAATAAACACATTTCCCTCATTTGAAGTAATCCGGTTAAAGATTTCAATCCCAATTCTAATCACAAAATTTCAATCAGGACAGCTTGGGGACAGTTTGGGGAAGATTCAGCATTCGTTGACAGATTTGTCCACCTAGAATTTTCAGCCACTTAAAATCTTCTAGTGCCAATGCTTCCAGGCCATAAAGAATGGCTGGGCAGAAGCACTGTTTGTACAATTGAAAAATTCAGTGCAGGCTATAAACAGTCTTTCCGTTTGCAACCCGTTTTATTAGAGCCATGAGTAGAACTGCTCTACGCTTTTATCTGCTATTAAATCCACATATTTATTTCTCTGGCGAATCAACACCCCAGGATAGTTATATTCATTCACCAGTACAATGCAACCTTCTGTGGTACATATCAGAGATTTCCTGCAGTGCTCATCCCCAAAGAACATATATTTGTGTTTTGTTTTTTCATATTTAGAATCAGCTAATTCTCTTTAACACAACAGCAACGTTTGTTCACAGTTCTACACAGGCCAATATATGTATGATCCATTAGTATAATAGAATCTGTATAGGTTCCCCCTTCTACGTGTGAGTCACCAATACTAGGCAGACAAATACAAACTTTAAACAATCTCGAATGTAAATCTGCGATACATAGGTTGAACAGTCGCAGGGCAGGCACACACCCCTGTTTCACACCCCCATTAGTTGCAACAGGGGCTGTGCCCACACCACTCTTCAACCTTATCTGTGCCTGAGTTTTGGTATGAAGTTGGATCACTACCTCTAGCAGGCAATTTGGGATTCCATAAATGACCAATTTCTGGACAATTTTGACCCGTTTACAATATTGAAGGCAGCCTTCAGGTCTATGGATAAAACATAGTGGTGGTCCATCCTTACTCCTAGCCTTACCAATCAAGGTGTCTAATAACAAAATAGTGTGGACAGTTGCACAGCTTCTTTAAATACCATCTGATAAGTGTCAAGTATATAGAGGCTGAAACGGGCCATTTTTGTAATCTACCCAGCACAAAAGTAGGAAATAACTTGCGCGTAACATCCAACATTGAAAGAAGTCGATAGTTAAACGTCAATGTATTTATACCTTTTTTACATACGGGAATTAGTTTGGCTCGTCGTGGCTCGTCGCCAGGAATCGGGTAATACCCCATTCCTGCATACTTTCTGAAAAGAGATAATAAATTAGGCACCCAAAACTCAGCTCTTGTTTAAGGACAATATTTGTTATTTATTTATTTGTGTGTAATGTGCCGTTAGCTTGCAAGCATCGGGCGCAGGAACATGTACACGTCGGACAACGAACCTGTCACACTACATAAACACAGGACGCTTGAAGTTACCAAGAAAAAACAGAGTTGGCTAGCTGTACGAAGAGTTGAATTTATTTGAACAAGTGGGTTTTCTACAAGTGACCTTTTTACTGCCACAGCCCCATGTTTTTCCTCCTGGTATAGCACCCCTGGTCTGCCCATTAGGTAATGATATGTCCTATCTGTCCATCAGATTTTGGTAGATCTAGTCTATTGGCCAGGCTGCTAGGTCCCGGCCACTAGACCATTTCAGCCTCTTAATAGACTGTATAATACTATGCATATCGAAGGTTAGCTTAAATCATTCACACATATTGTTAGATCAAGCTCTCTCCATTGGCCAGGCAGTATATTCCTTCCAACTATACTCCCCAATCGGATGAATAGATTTTTTGGCATGATTTCCCTTGTAGGCTCCTAGGATCTCCCAAATTCGTTTGGTGACCCCTTTTCAGAGCGCCGTACACATATTTTGCCACTCTCTATTTTTAATAGAGCATTTTCATCTCTTTATCCAGTTATTGTATTTATTCTTTATTTTCCGGTTAATAAGAACAATCTCTCTTTCGTCCACATTTGTCCTGTTTATACGGTTAACCTCCTTCCTTGTAGTCTGATTAGCTTTTTTTTATTCCAGCATCCATTTTTTTCTCTGCAGATCCCTCCTTAATAATATGTGTTGCTTATCCCAGCGAAATGACCTGTTAATCGTAAAATCCATCTCTCTAGTTCATCAGGAGACACACCCTCTGCTAGTGGTAATTTTGCTTCCATATTTCTCTCTGACCAGGATATCCTGTTCCTGCCTGCATTCACCCGTCCTTCAGCAGTACACATCTGCAGCCTAGGTTTAACACCTAACTCAACATGCAGGCCTAATTCATACATGGTCACTAAAATCATTTTGCACATATTTGTAACAGATTGCATACGCTTGCTGGTGCAGAAGAAAATATTTAAAGTGACCTTCTTACTGCCACAGCACCATGTTCTACCTCCTGGTATATCACCCATGGTTTACCCATTAAACATTGCCAATTCCCACCTGTCCATCAGCTTTTGTTAGTTCTAGTCTTAATCACAATACACTTGGCATCAACATAATCACTGTTTTCTGCTTCTTTTTTTTTCGATCCACAAAAATGCATTAATGTAACCGCCTAGCAGTACCATGTCAGTTTCTTCATTTCTGTACCACTTTAACAAAAGGTCAGTGATACTATAAGAAAAATACCTTGGTATGCCTCCCAACAGGGGGCATCGTATACATTTACCAAAAATAGCCTGTATGGGGTGGCTACCATTTCAATGCATATCTCGAGAACAAGAACACATTTCTCCAAGGGGGATACCCGTACAATCTTAGCATCCATACTGTTTGTGACCCCTGTAATTAGTCCACCAATAGGGCATCCCACAGGACCCTTACATGCCAGATTATGAAACGACTGATAACCATTAAGGGAAATTTGCACTGTCATCTAACATTCCTGAAGCATAAATATGTCACTTCCCCACAGCAAGTTCAAAGACCCTGCTTGATTTAAAAGGTGGGAATGACCATGGGTATTCCAGGCCTGTATATAGTCTAGTACAAAAGAACTCGAACTAGTAGACAAAGGTAAGGATGACGGAATGGACAGGTGATTTTTAACTTGGTTTCAATTCCCAAGATTTTATTATTTTATTCAAACAAAAAATGCTATGTCTAAATGTTAGTACTAACATCACGAACGGCGTGTGCACGAGTGGCGAGGTACGGCATCAAGCCATAAACACTGACTCACGTACCTGAGAAAATCTAACCACTAGATGAACCATACACAAGGTGTGGAAAGAAGGGAAGCCTCGGAATTAGAAGCCACTTTTTCCATCGAATAAAGCGCTCAAAAACGAATTAACATCGCAGATCGTGGCTGTTTCCACTTTTGAATCAGAGGACAATCATCCTCGAGATTCCAATTAAGACGTGCTGAAATTTAATACTACATCCTGCCCCTCCTGATTCCATTGGATAGGAAATGGTGTGGCCCAAGCCAATATATGTGCCTGAAAAATGGGTTGTTTTGTCCTGAAGAAGGTTGCCGTACAGAGAGAGTATTAATGGTGATGCTTGCAGAGAGCAACTGAAACACGTGTCGACGTGAATCTGTGGGAATAAGAGAACACAGACTGTTGTGATACCCCAAATCTGTGGGGATGTTTTATAATGAATTGTAATCACATGGAGATATAACAGATGCTTAACTGTTTTTTATATACAGACCATTTTTTCAAAGAATGAATTGTGGAATGAGAGATTGATGAGAATAGTATGTATGTGAACGAATGGAAAAGTGAATGGGCCATAGTGTTGTAGGAAATGTTTAATATGTTTTTAGACATAGCATTTTTTGTTTGAATAAAATAATAAAATCTTGGGAATTGAAACCAAGTTAAAAATCACCTGTGCATCCTTACCTTTGTCTACAAGTTTGAGTTCTTTTGTACTTTCTGATTGATTGATCTGTAGAACTAGGGACGTTAAAACAGGGACCCCTTCTATTTATGCACTGTATATAGCCTATTCATGGGCACATATTCGGATTCGTTTGTAGAAAGCTGGCGAGCCAGTTCCGGCCTTTCTTGTCATATTATCGCAGAACCCCTTTCTCGACAATGCATTCTCCCCATGAAGCAATCATTTGCAGTACTTTGCGTTCCCCAATGTTTGTTCTTGACTGCCATATTTTAGTAGCAGTGGCCTCATACCCAACATCGAAGCCTAGCTCCTCATACGCTTTTATCATTCTTGCATTTTCAACTGAACTGAATTACTCTGTGTTGCATCCATACCCCTACCTTCTAAAAGTTCGATATGCTCAAAATCACTATATACTAATATTGTCAATGTTGTAATCATTTCAAAAATACAGATCTATTTATAGATTCTACCTGTCTCTCAGGAAACAGGCTCTTCACTATCAAGGGTTTACTAGTCTTCTCATGGGGTTGTTCGTTATCCTCCAATTCCTTGCACATACGTTGAAAGTGACATTCCTACCATTAATGGGAACCATGCTCACGCGTTCCGGCGTAGAGCATTTATCCACAGTGGGGACTTGGCTAGTCCCCAAGTCTGAGCCTGATTCCTCTGTTTCTGAAATATAACTTACATGGTTGGTCGAGAATAACACATTTCCTTTTAATATAATATGCAACTAGTCAGGATACCCACACTTTATTCCTCACTTTTCTTTGTTCTGTTAGACTTTTTACTGGCTTTCTATGAGCAGGGATTGTTTGTAGAGACCCGCCGCCCCTCACTTGCGATCCTCAAGGTAGGGCACTGGCCAGGTTGGCCTTTTTAGACTTGCCGTGTTCTGTAATTTAATTTTCCTCCTTTGTTTTCTAGTGAGGTAGATTTCCAATTCCGATGACTCTCCTAAAATAACCCCATGAGGGCTTATCTTTTCTCAAGGACCGCGGTTGAGGGATCTGTCTCGTTATTAGCCTCCTTTACGTTGAATGCACTTTGTGAATGCACTTTGTGACCTTATCATTCCTCTTTTATCACTGTTGCAATGCATTGTTATAGTTCCCCTTGAGAGCGAACTTCTTACCTGTGTCCTTCCACACAGTTTTAACATGATTTTTACAGCAAATTGCAAAGTTGTTATCAATGTCTGAAATGCAAGCAAATTTTAGCACCTTATTGCTTAACACCTGTATTGCTTAACACCTGCTGTACCGATAAGGCTGGCTCTAGGGCGGCAATTCAACTCCACCCATCAATATTTATGTTACCTGTGGTGTCCAGTCATACTTTCGAAAGAATACTTTCGACATGCAAAAGTGCTGAATACAAAGCATCGAAAAAAAAAGTTCTGACTACATTTTTTTTCAATTTATGGGTTTTATTTTAGTTTCGTGTAAAAAATGTTTTTAAAAAAAAAGAAAACAGGGGCTTGGGGGGAACCCCCCTATTAAACCCCCCCCCCCATAAAAAAAAATTTAAACTTTTTTTTCGATGCTTTTGTGTCAGAACTTTTGTATTTCTAAAGTTTCGCTTTCAAAACTATCACTATGAACCGTTCCCTGTACCATCTGCACGCCAATCTCAGATTGAAGGGATTACCACAAATTGATTAAGGAGTTGTTATCGATGTCAAAGAAATTTGAGATATTCTACACATTATTAGTCTAGTACTGTCTGATGCCTGTGTTTTTTGAGTTGGCGCTGCTCCAGTTTGAAAATACAATGTTATTATCCTGTTTACTTGGTGGCTGTTTTTTTCCATGCCCTCAAAGGGAGGCGATACATTATACCCTGCCAACATTGCATTACTACCTGGTGGAGATGCATTAATACCAACATTTATGTGTTTGATAGAATCAGCCGTGTTACACAAGTTATATTGCCCCTTCTTGATTTTACTTTAACTGGTCATTTTGATAGGCTAGTAAGAGTGTAATAAAACAAATTCACTTACACAATACAGCTTCCGGGCTTACCTAGTGGGCAGCAGCTCTCACCTCTCTCCACCAAGCTGCAGATTCGAAGACCTAGGCACACTTGAGCACCACGCTGTATGATGTTACCTGGATTAGGACATCACTAGGGAAGTCCACTGAGTTAATCACCACACCAAACAAATTTAATGGATTCAGCAGCAGCAGGTGAGTCCCAAACAAACTGCCGACTGGAACACTTAGGCACACTTGAGCAAATTATATTCGAAATAGTCGACGTACTACTGTTATAATTTGAGTTGCAATCACTTTACCACCATGTGAAAGACAAAGGTCTTTCGCGTTATGGATGTTTCTCACAGTTTCATTTGATAAGCCAATGTTGGTCATTGCCCAAAAAATGTTGGAGATCCCATCTCCAGTGTATCCAAAATCAACTTAAACTCCTCAAAACTTCAACTTCTTTAGATTGTTTGGGTATGTATTTGAATCTTTTAAGCAACTTAAGCTTTTCAAAGACCACTGATAGAAAACAAGTAATGATACAACTGCATGAGCTTCTTTGAGTGTGAACTGACAAACATGCTGAGTAATCACCATCCGGTATTCAAACAGACTGATCAGCCAGAACATCATCAACAACGAATCCTCCTAAAATAAACCAACATGTATCATCGTTAAGAACTGGTATTATGACCTGCAAGTTACTATTCAAAAAACATTACAGATAATAATAAGGATAAATATCCTTTATTGCATTGACTTGTCAAGAGGTGATGGGAACCCCTTTCAGCTGCACCCGGGAGGAATACCAGAGGGAAATCCAGAGCCATTCCTACCCATACAGTGAACATTGTCAGTTGAGAGGGTTCTAATTTCTATCCCCACCCTCTAGTGTCAACACTACACCTGCCTCAAGCCATGCCTCCAATACAAGATGCTTGCCAGTGTTTCTTTGCTTCATTTTGAGACACATCATCTGAGTGAGAAACCAACCAGAAGCATCAGAATGAGTATCATTATCCAGAGCCCTTGATCAGTGAAAGCTGACACCCGGCCACTAGCAAACCAGGAAACTGTATTCAGTGATCAGTAGCAGGAAGAGTGAAACCCGCAGAAAGAGAGGTGAGCTGTAGCACACATGCAACCCTATGCTACAGGGTTCAGTGGTCCGCAGTGGAGAGAAATAGACCAGCAGAGAAAAGCCACAATGTCCATGCATGGTAGGCAGAAGGAACACATAGTGCGGCCGAGGAACAATGGCAAACACTTGCAATGGCTAGCAATCTACTTAGACCACGAGGTACTAAGGTACTAAGGTAGGGATACACAATACCTCCGACATGGAACTTACCTTAAAGGTGCCAGAAACTGGGCCCCAGTACACAAACACAAACTGTTATCTTCCCAGATTACAATTTTTGCTCTGCGGTGGACCAGCATGGAAAAAGTGGGCGCAGCTTAACCTACTACTTCTGGCTTTTGTTTTCTTCCATACAACCTGTGTGTGGAAGATGAGACCAGATTAGCAAGGGGCAGAAAAGCAATACAAGAAGAGGGAGGAGGATATAAGGAAGCAACAGAAGCAAGGTTACTCAGGTGAGCTCAGTGGTGGAGGAGGTGGACGGCAAGAGACGAGCAGGAGGGAGGAATGAGAGGCAATGGGTGGAGGTGATTTCTGGAGAAGGTGAGGTATTGGCAGTTAGTGGAAGTGGTACTGCAGTGTGAGAGTGAGTGGTAGGGTGTTGGGTGTGTCAGGTGAGTCAATGGAGGGTGTGTCTATGTGAAGCATATGGAACTGGGTGAAGGAGTTTGAGTAGAAGCTGGAGGGGTGAGGAGTACTAGCAGTGTGAAAGAAAGAGCAGTAGTTTGGAGCAGCTAGAAATAGTAGTTGAAAGGATGAGGAAGTAGTAACATGGAAGAGGGAGTGGTAGTTGGAGGCAGGTGGGAGTATTTATTTAGGAGGCAGTAGTAGTTGGAGGGAGGAGGGATGAGTAGTCATGCGCACACAGGATTAGTGTTATGTTATTTTGCGCTTATAACGTGCTGTAGCCCGCAGGCATCAGGGCGCTCATTTAACAGAAGACAACAGACAGACAATGCTAACATATCTTGTACAGGGGAGAGGCTAGTGAATATGAATGGTACAGAAATATTCATGGGGAGTAAGGACGTGTATTTATTAAAATAAGTGTGTCGACAGCCTTTTCTGAAAAGTTTGGGAGTTCTTCTCTAAGCGCATTTCTACTGGGAGGTCATTCCAGGCTAGAGTAGCTAGGTCTGGGAAAGAGCGACCTCTACCGCAGCTTCTTTTGATCCTTGGGCAGATGAGGCAAAGGGTGTTGTTGATCTCCCTAAGGCTTTGGAGGTAAGAAAGTTTTTCAGGTAACTAGGTGCATGTCCATATAAACATTTGTGTGCCAGGGTCAGGATCTTAAAAGAGATCCTGTGATTAACTGGTAGCCAATGAACTTCCTTCCTAGCTTTAGTTATATGTTCTCATCTAGCTACGCCTTTGATGAAGCGAACTGCATCATTTTGAAAAACCTTGAGTTTTTGATGCAGTTTTTACTTGCTCCCCCTAACAAGGCGTTACGGATGGAGGAAGGAGCGAGCAGCTACATCAAACCTTGGCGGCGAGACCTAAATTAGTGAGAGACATCAGAGGGAGAGAACATTTAGGGAATGAGTGCGAAGAAGTGGGTAATGTTGAGGATGGAGAGCTGGAGGCAGAGCAGGAGAGGAAGAGGTTAGAGTAGACCTCACTGGAGGAAGACTGAATGCAACAGTGTGTCATCCAGGCGCAAATTCCCAAATCCCAATAGAACAAAAACCACTGGATAGATTTAGGAAAGGTAAGCTGTCCTGGTGGGAGTACAGTGAGATACAGGTGTGCTGTGTTAATGGTTTTCACTTCTATTTGAAGGCAGCATTTGATAGTTGGGGTCAATCTTCTTCATCTATTGGATCGGGATAGTGACACCTGGTGAATGGATGACAACCCGAAAAAAGGAGAAAAACTATCCAAATGACAACATAATCACTGCACCTCTTTGCAAGGGTAAACATGGTTAATTACATGCCAAAAGGATCTCTTATGGTTCCGTAGAACCAAACTGACTCAGAGCTCTCCAATTTTTGAAAGGGTTACATGTTATAAAGCGGCCAGACTGCAAATTTCCAATACTATGCATGATAATGAGTACAGTATAATCCCACCACCCTCATTGGCTACCACATAAAGAGCATGCCAATTCCCCCCTAGCCACATCTATGCTAACCCCATTCCCCTAGATAAATGGTCCCCTACATCATCACCTTCGTACCCAGGTATGTGATTGGTGAGTTCTTATCAATCGGTTAATAGATTTGGGACCATCAAGTGGTGTGCCCCCTCCTGTTTCAGACGCAATCAAAGCAACTGAAAGGGACCAACTCTGCTTTGATTAGACAATAGGCTTACTCGTTAACCCAGATGCCATGGTGCACACAAGCTGCACCCCGGCCTTGTACAAGATTTATTGGCATCACTTCTGCTCCTTCTGTCCTAAATCATACAATGTTCCAGACACGGCTCCCCCTTACCTTTTCCCAACCCCAGGTGTCCATGGATGACATTACAAGGGCCCCACTCTCAAATCTGAATTGTGAGGGCTTATTTGCTTAATTTGTGCTTCTAAGTGTAATTCATATGGGGTGTCTGCCCTCGGGTGAGTGCAGTATTGTTCAAAATCTTGAGTCTTTGGCATCTCAGAGCCTCATGCCCTATTCTTATGACTTTGTCCTTCAAAGAGTGCATCCGTTCCTGCTCTTTTACCAACTAACATTCCCTTCCCACTATGTTCAAGCCCTGCAGTTGGATACAATTAGTGGTTATCTGTGCACCATGTGTGCCTCTGACCTCAACTTCTCTCATGGGGAACGGGAAAGGTGATTTATTTATGGAGACAAACTACTGAAAGTGAGAGTGCCCAAAATTGCAAGAAAACACTCCCCAATGAGAGTCAATAATGGACACACCCCAGGAGGGAATGAGGCCAAGACCAAGTGCGGGTGAAGGTAAAAAGTAAGTTTATCCAAAAACCAAAATAGGGCAAGCAGAGAACTCTGCAAACTCTGAGAGCGCTCTGCCAAACATCAGAAAGCATCTACCTTTTGTTACAAAACCATGTCACCTATGACGTGGGAGCTAGGGATTACATGAATCGATGAGATTGGGCAACGGCGAAAAGCAGTATATACTCCATATGGTTGACGCACCAGGATTGGTGAGGCTCCACGTGCTGTCACAGTGATGCTTGGATGTCAGCTGGGTGCATCGGGGTGGAGTGTCAGATGAGGAGATGTTTGAATTCATACATCTCGGCTGCACTGACATTTGCCCTTGTGGCCACACATACTCATTCAGTGTTCATTATAATTCACAATGCCCTGTAAATCCTACAAGTTGTTAATCTAACATCACAAGAGAAATAGCACATAACTCTGCATGCTCTTATCTCATCATCATAAAAACACTATGCAATAAAGGGGCTGCTTCGTGAGTTCAGGTACCCTATCAGGGGGCACATGTCAGGGGTGCCTCTATCATTCTGCTTTGTTAGATCTAGTGGGGGACATCTTTATAGTATGTTAGTACAAGAGTAAATATACTGCCACCATGGTCAGTCGGGGTTGGGGTGAGCTTGGATATTATCTGGTCAGAGGGCACATATCTGCTTCATCAAAAAGGCAGTGGGATGAGAGGCTTGTTGCCTATATTTATTTTAACCAAGGTCTCGGGGTGTGAAACAAGTTGTATGGTGTTATTGTGGGTCTAAGGACTTAGGGGAGGGCGGATGCCTGGTGCAGGCTAAGTGGAGGGATGAGAGGTTACAGTTACAGCATCACATTGTCAATGAAATAAGGGCCTTTAGTTGTCAGCCACACCTGAGGAGGGAGGAAGGTGGGGGCTGTGCGTGCGGCACTGCAGGAGAAGGGAGAGGGGGCCGTGTTGCTTTTAGCTTGTCTACTTTACTGGGTTATATGCACATCATTTAGAATGCAAGGTAAGACAGTGTAGTTACAGATACATCAAACAATATGCAATTTTATGAACATTGTATAGTTTACACATTTACGTTCATCAGGAGTACCATGTTACAAAGACAAGTCAACAACAGTCTTGTAACTTTACCGTTTTGCATTATATACATTTGGACCCGTATGCAAATTGATCATATTTGGGAATACATGTACATTTGAAAAGCCAGTGAACATTTGGAGTGTGTGCCTTGTATTATATCAAATGAGTAAATCAACATATCATGCAGAAAGACAAGATTTGTTCAACAGTATGGGGCTTAGACATATGACCAATAACTTCATCCGCATTAAACTTAAGTGAGGATCATCTTGTTTCATTTTCTGGATTGGCAAACCACTTATTACACATTTACATGAGAGGATTTATAACCTTCACAGAGGGATTAGCAGTATGGGTGAACCAGGGTGGCACACATGCGTAGAATCCATATCTGTTACTTCAAAAGGAGACCAAGGTTGGGGGATTATCCACAGTGTATGTCATAAATGTGGGGTCTGCAAGGGAACGGGGCATGTTTGTGGAGATTAATTGTTTTCTTTAAACCCAAGCCTTTGCCCAGTCATCCACAGGCCAATGATGGACTGCGGAAGGTGAAAGATACAGTGTTTGTCATGTAGCTTGTTCACGCCTAGTCTCCCGTGGAAACAGGCCTGCTGCAGGGACGCAGAAGGGAGGAGGGAGAGGGAGATAACGGGCTTGCTGTGTGTGATCCCGAGGGGAGAGCTGCAGCTCTGCAGGCACCCTCTGTCTATGATGCCTGAGATATCATGTACAAAATGGAGGCAGGTTGTGGCACAAAATGGAGTCTGGTATCAGCTTTTTGGTCAATATGTGCATACATCTGAGTTGTTTCGCAGCCACCCCGCATCCCTGGCCACAGGCGCATGGGTGGCTGGTGGACAAATCATAATCCGCACATGGGTGTAGAGCGGAGGGGAGCGGGTCTCAAAAGACCTTGCCTCCCATACACTCCCATAGCCGCAGATCTGAACCATGGCCTGTGTTCTCTTCTGTTGATCATGTGCTAGGCCATAACATCCAAAATGGCAACACTTCTACCAAGTTAATGCACCAACCTCACTTCTACCACACTGCCTTGTTGACTACACCTTCCACTAATTTCAATTCTTCCCGCACATCATGCTATCCTACGTCACTACAATACATCAACTAAATGCCGGCCTATAATGCTGCCCTGTCTATGATCTCTGACCGCAACATTAATACAAGTGTTGCTCTTTCTGTGTTGCTATATTTAAGTATCTAATATGTATCAGACCTAACTAAGAAAATGGGCCTCATTACACGGATGGCGCTAAGGAATTACCGGCACCGGTAAGGGCACCGGTGCCAGTAATCCCTTAGCGCCATACTACGAGGTCCCTCAGCGGGTCAGTGGTCAGACCACACATTAAGGATGGGACCCGCTGGGGGACTTCAGGGCAAATAACGATACCGCTAACAGCGGTACCGTTGTTTGCTCCTTCCCCATTCCCATTGAGCCCTATGGGGGCCTTGGTGAATGGGGAATTACCACCCCGCCAACCTTGGAATGGGGTGGTAATTCACCAAGGCAGAATCAGTAAAATACCGGCGGCAACCATTACCGTGTAATGAGGCCCAATGTATGCCTACACTCTGCTCTCACAATGTTGCACTCTATAGGTTTTCCTCAACCTGAACCTTTTTGCTTGACTGGGATGCTGGATGTGCATCCCAGCCTTGTCCCCTTTAGTTAAAACTCCATGAACTAACCCTTCTTCTTCTTTCCTTCTATACTTGCTGTCCTTCGGTACTGATGCTCTACACATGTGATGTAAACCCCCCTCGGTCATATTCTTCCGGGGAGGCAGTCATAAAGGAGCACCCTCCATCTACTGCTAAATCTACCCAACTCTCAGTATAATTCTCTGGGTCTGGTGGGGGTGTTGTCAACGTCCCCAGGGGTTCCAGAGGCCACTCTATTTTCACCATTCTTGACCTGACAACCCCATCCCACCTATCAGTCTGGCTGTACTTGTGTTTTGTGAGAGGAGAAGCTTTACCTGCCCTTATCAAAATCATCATTGTGGTGCTCTTCAGCAAGGTCTTTGTGCAGCACCACAGGATCATCTGACAGGAACAATAAATTACTTAAAAAATATTATGAATGGAAACAGCATTTTTACAGCTATCTGTCCCATGAAAACATTGTGCCACACCAGTTATCTACATTCACTCCAGCTTCTTTCTCCATGGCAATCCTCAAATTGTGAAGGGCCCCTATTGAATGGGACTGTGAGCAAGTACAGAACATATTGGTTCAGGAGGTCCATAAGCCTGATGTCTTTCAATGCATTCTTCTTTATTGAATTAAGTCCCTGCTCTGTCTGGTTCACCATCTGAATCATCTCCCATCTCGTTATCTGCAGCCATTTTGCATTGATGCAGTCTGGATACGTGGCACCGGAAGGGAGGTAAAAACAAATGCCTAAACTACTGGTATTTATCCAGAATCATTTTTAGTTTCTCTGAGGAGTCTTCTGACAGATAGTTAGATCTCTTTTGACGGCAACCTTTTAGCCATCAACAAACTTGCTTAACGATTGAGGGCTTAGTTGGTTCTGGGCCCGGCACATTTATAACCGATAGCTGAGATTCAGGAACTACTAAATCCACAGAGTGTGTAGTGTACTCAGCGAGCATACACTAGTCCATAATGGTGGTGGGTGTAAATATGCATATTTTTATTTATTTATTTATTTTGGTTTATATAAACCTTTACACAATATATAAAAGAGACATTAGTTTACAAATTACAAATCTCAATTTCAATTTTTCCAAAATTACAATTTCTGTTATTTCAAAACTGTAAAACTCAAAACTTTAAAATGTACAATACAAAAAACATTAAAAGATGAGAAATCAAGCTTGAAATAAGATACATAATACGTAATAAACACCATTAAAATATAGAACTGCACAGAGAAAGTAATATATTAACAAGTCAGGCTTCATAAGAAACCCCTCAAGTTCAAAAATCTATGCTTTTCAAGCGCACAAAACTCTTTTAAAAATGTGAGAGTTCTAATTTTTAGTGACATCGATTTTCCATGTAGCACTTCGCACCATAGCAGGTCCCGATTTACGCAAGAAGTATCATTCACAAATTGCTCAAAATACTCTATTCTTTTTGGAAGAAGCTTTGGGCATATCAATATTACATGATATACATTTTCTCTTTCCTTGTCTACAAGGCAAAACCTACAAAATGTGTATTCCCCCAAGTCAGGATATCGAATATGTCTAATTTCCTGGGTGTTCATCACATTGGATCTGAATCGCATAATGCGATTCCGAATCTTACAATCAGGATATTAGGGAATGTATGATTAGGGTTCTGGGAACCATTTGCTGAATTACACAACCTGAACATATAAGTGTGAATTTAAAAGTGTCACATTGTTACCCACCCAATCAAAGGTTTTTATCAAGGCTTTCACTTTTGTAGGATTGTCGATCAGAACTTGTATTGATAGGCCCAGGTTCAATAATATTCTCTCAGCACCCTTTGTCAACTCACGAAAAAAGTAGCCATCATTATCCTGTACAATTCAACCATATCATTGATTGCTTCTACAGGTCAAACATTTTGTTAATAAGGCAGTTTTTTCCACAACATACAACTTTCCAAGGAAGACAGACCAAGCTTGATCGTACAATTTCAATTTTAAATGGAATGCTTTTTGGCATAAAAAACAGTACATTTCACCATATATTCAAATCCATAGCTTAGCCTTGGAATTATTTTTAGTGTAAAACTCGATACAAGTAAATATGCATATTGTCCACGCACCAAGTACATATCCATTAACGCTGCTGCATCCTCAGTTAGATCAGGTATGAATAAGGTTGTATTGCAATGGCTGCTTGTTCCTATGGGTAAAGTGCAATGTCCTTGAAAGCAGTAAGAGTACTGTGCTGGCCTTTGCACTTTGGCTGGTGTTTCGATTAACTCAATCCATGTCAATTTCGATACATACTTAACCCATATTTTGCCACAGTTCTGATGTATGCATGCCACCACGTCTTCAGGAAACCCCAGTAATCCCCCTGCTGCACAGCTCTCTACTTGTGCCACCCATCTGTTGGTGGAAAACAAGGCTCCTTCCATCTTCAGCAATGGCCGCACCTTGCACCACACCGGTTCATTCTTCTTGGCACATTTTTCAAAATCCCTGTCCATGATTACTGCCCTTGGAAAAGACTATGTACTCTGTACAGGGCTAAGTATACCAAAAACTGGGCTTTAAGAGACAGCATTTCTTGGGGTATAAACATCTTGGGTGCATCTATTGCATGATGTATCAAAGAGCATACTTAGCAGCTCTCATTTGACAACTCCCTTCCCTTATTGTGCATGTGATTACACCACATGTTATCCGATTCACGGGGGGTGCACATCGGCCACTGTGTCAATTACACCATCATACTGATTGTACTTTATCTGCTCCTCAGTTTCCCTCCTAATTTGTGTTCCCTCCTTCTACTTGGACCGACCCTCTCCGGTTCAACTGGGCCCGTTTCTCATCTCTGTGTCCCTCAGGGCTGTATTCTCTCGTCTTGGCGTTTCAACATCTACCTGGCCCCTCTTGCACATTTGATAACCCCCTTCTCTCCTAACTCCCAAATTTAAACAGATGACACACAGCTCTCCTTCAAGTTTCCCTCTTCTGCCTCCTCCTCTTCCTCTCTCATTCCTGACTGCCTGTCTGCCATTCAGGCAGGGTGAACTGCTAACAACCTGTGCCTTAATGCCAGTAAAACAGAGATCCTTCTCAATGGGAGCCCCCTCTCCACAACGCTGTCCTTCTTGTTACAGCTCTTACATGGATCCGAATGTAACAATACCTAGTAGGACTGTTTCTTTTGTCCTCCTTGTTCCCCCCTCTTGTCTTGTTGTGCCTTGCAACACTTGTGTATAGATGCACTATAAATACACAATAAATAAAATAAATAAATATTCCCAAATGTGTTTCGCTCTCAAAACCATTCTATATTCCCCCTATTCTACGTTATATGCCCCACCATATAAAATAATCACACAGAACAATATACAACCTGCAAAGAAAAAGCAACATATACAACATAACATATATATTACACAATGTCTGCGGTGTTGCAACTGCATAGGGAGAGAAAAAGCAGACATCCATGCAAAAAGTGCAAATCCATAATCATTGAAAGCGTACAACAATCAGCTGTAATATTTAAAAAAAAAGGACGATGATAGCTTATGCTCTTTAATCTCAATGAGCAATTGGATTAAAAAGGAAATGTGGTGCACCGAATACAGTAATGAGTCATTAGGGAATGTAATGAACAATGCAACTTATAGTGGGTCAATAATCGGACCTGTGCAAACTTTATGGAAGAATAGGAAATGTAATCCAATATGCAGCTGAATCTGTGTCAATATATAGCTCATTCTCATGGAAAAGTGGAGAGGTGTTGGGTGCCTTCCAAACATCGCATAGGTGAACCACCATAATGCAACTCCTTCACTTTAACAGCAAAGGGTGTTGCAAACACCATGATAAATGGTCCCTGGAACATCTCCTGGTTCCATCGGTAGACAACATTTCTAATATATATCTTTTCCACTGGGAATAATTGTAGCAGCAGCAAGTTTAGTTGATCAGTCACCCATGTTACTGCTGTATCTTATCTTCTAGGAGCAATTGCTTGAGAGAGCACTTTAATGCATTTTCTTAATTCATGCAAATACCCATAAAACACTTGCCCTAAAACTCCTGCTGCCCTGTGATCATCTGTGGCTGTGCACGTGGGGGTAAGAGATGTGTGCATTCTTTCTCCCCACCACTATCTCATGACAAGTGGTGGTCTTTGTTGGGCTGCATTATTGGGGTAAACAGAGCCAGAGGGAGATATTTCATCGAGTTCCTCTTTAACAGTTCAAAAGTCTGTTCATCCTTGCTACAATCCCATTGACTGGAGGGTGGTATATGTAGCAGAACTTATGCCAAATCCCTAAAAGAGATTCTGTCTCCTTTAATAAATCATTAAAAAAGTGAGTTCAATTATCTTAGTTTAGAACCTCACCCAGGAAATACTGTGAGTACCTGAAACTCCTGTTGTATCACCACCTTACCTGTAATATTCTGTCTTTGAATCAGGTCCATCGGGGTCTGCAAGCAGCCCCTCTTCACCCACAGATCTTTCTCCTCTTGGGGTGCCTGTCCCTGGAACTGAATTATTTGTGTAATTGGTACTGCAGTGTATGGAATAGTTAACTGTAAATCGTATTTGCCACCTCAGGATACGCAGTTATCTGGGTCCCTGTGAAATGCCACTCCTTTGGTGGCCTTGTCTATTGCTTGTTTGTTTGTTTGTTTTATTCTTTATATTGCGCACCAGACCCAGGGATATTCGGGCGCGAAAGCATAAGAGGGTTGTTAGGCTTAGGTTACATATGTACAAGGATAGGTACAGCTGAGGTTACAATGCTGTATAGACGACACAGTAGACAATGTAGATAGGCAGAGGGAGTGTTTGTGACATACATACAAGTATGCAACTTGTGGGTGTGTCACAAGTCGCATAGCTTCTTAATCTGATCTTCTCTCCAGTGTACGGGTGATTCCCTGATTCACCTTTCATGATGTAGCTACAATTACAAGGAAATACCCTGCCTCTTCACACTAGTGACCCTTCACCCCATTTCCCATCACACGTCCAAGCAGCAGAACAGCAGGTAATGACCCCAGCCTCTGCTGTTTGGACTAAGACTCTGTGTCAACCACAACAGATCCCAACGAATAAGCTTGGCCTGAACTTATGGATGCATTGCTCTTCCCTTATTTGTTTTCTAATCCTGTATTTTGTAGACTGTAATTGGGATATGGAGGGACAAAACATTTGGTCAGAATATAGCTCTGTGTACAGAAAGGTGGTAAATGGGGCAGGTCAACAGACCAATAATGAGGTGTTTTACTGGAGGCAGTGAATGGAATATGTGGTGTAAGTGAGCAAAAGATTGAAATTGCAGCAAACTAAACCTCTTAAATCCAATGTTTCTTACAGTGACCAATGGGGTATGCTCAAATGAATCTCAGGTAATGTGCCAGCACGATGGTTGCAAAGAAAATAGGACTCTGGGCAATACAGCAATCAGTGTCACAAGCCTTTGAAGTCTTAGTAAGACAGATCGTTTGTTTTATAGATGTGTTACTGTGAATGCATCTCTAGGAATGATTGTCTTCTCAATCCCTTTTTCTGACTCTCAGGTTACTACTCACGTTTCCAAATTGCTTGTGTGGAGCTGCCATACGACTGGAACAGCAGAATGCAATATTTTCCCTTGGCGGCGTAAGTGGGAGCTCTCAAGACAGGGTGTGAAATGGTGCAAATACAGATCTTGCAGCCGGGGCTGAGTAGAAAGGCCAGTTTGTCAATGGTCACTTGGGTTGCTTAAAAAGAGCAAAATTGCTTAATACTGGGGCACAAATCACCAACAAATACACGAACATGGGCAAACTCCACGTTTTGGAGCTCTCAGCATAGTCACAAGGGAAGTGCTAACTCAGCTGATTCATGGGTTGGTAGCAGCTGGAGCAGTCCAGGAATGGCACTCTGCCTGTGTCAAAGTTCAAGATTTCCTAAACAGTCAAGAAGATGTGCCTAATCACAGCTGTCCAAGAGGCTTCCAGAATTATTCAGGAGTTTCCGAAAGATCTGTATCCTTGGTGAAACCTGTGCAAGACCAGCAGGTGGAGTTGCAGAAGAAGGGCGCGAACCTTCCAAGCTAAAGGTCCAATGGATGGCAGATGGGCTCCAACAAGTAGAATTGTACAAGGTCATTTTTACAAAATACAAACATGGGCATCATTGGGCATGCAGTCAAATCATGAGTTGAATTTCGCACTGCAACAATTGTAGCTTAGAAGAAGAGGCCATGCAGAAGCATTCAAGACAAAGTCAGTCCCCGACTGGGTCACTCATCACGATGTGTGGGAGATGCAACTTTCTGGACTTCTGCCCCATAAATAACCCCCGATTTGTGGATAGGCACACCTTGGTACTTAATGCCCCCCACAGAATTCACAGCTGCAATGTCTTAGTAAGCTAGTAAGTGGACATGTGTTTCTAGTGGGAAGCAGGACATGTTGGAATTGTTGTGCAACAGGTATCCCACTGGAAGGTATGTTACTCTCAAGAAAATGACAGTTGTGTCAAATTGACAGCCTTGCCTTCTGTAGATATTCATTTTGTTTTACAGATGAAAACAAGAAGACACTTTGTTTATTGGCAAGAAAGAAAGAAGCAGATGGTAAGGTTACATGTTGAGTTTGAGCAGGATTGGACAGAAATGATTCCTTGAAGATTTGAAGGACTGTTAAGATTTTTTGGCACAAGTTGAGCAAATAACACATGTTTCGAGAGTTACATATTTTAGAGGTTGTATTTAATCGCGAGATGCAGGTCTTCCAGATTGCTAAATGGTCTGTCCCCCTGCGCACTCAAACTATATTATTCACTCTGATGTGATGTGTCATGTTGTTGAAGATGTAAAAGAAAGTTTTCTTACCACTACCTACTACTATTGCATCATTGCTGAGGGAAAAATTGTCTGTATTCTGGTTGGGGGTGGCACATTTAACCACTGCTACTAAGGAGGGGTGGGACAATGCCTAAATCAATCTTTCCAATAAGAATGCATGCAGTACATGCGTGATGTTTGACCTGTAAACACCACCCCTTTCCATCTGGACAACCCTGAATGTACATTGGTGGTGACGTATGCTGAATTGAAGTAAATGGTCACCAAACAACCCTGAGATGCCTCCGATGCTTCAATTAAGGCAGTTCAGCTGCCAGAGTAGAATAATGTTTTGGTAATCTTTTCTGAACAACAACCTAATATTCCCCATCTACGAGTGTTGGCAATGAGAGAGAGTCTTCCCATCCCCTAGGAGATATTGAATGAGAAACAAACACTAGAGAGCACATCCATGGAGCAGGGGGATGGGGGATGCACACAAAGGAGGGTGCTCAATCCCGTCAGTGCATGCATTAGAGGCTATATAGTAGATGCAAGTGTGAACACCATCTTAGTGGTAGCCATTTGGAACGTAGGGCCAAGCGTGGCAAAAAGCACTAAATTTATCAGCATTAGATCCCCTGCATGTGCACAGACATCACCCCCACCCTGGGCAGGTTTCAGGGATGTGTAAAGCCTTAATTGCCATAGACGTTACAGGCTTTCATTCCCTGGGAAGAATGTGCTCTGCAAGGTGATAGGCAGAATCACATACAGTACCCTTTGGGAACACTACATGCAATTAAGACTCCAAATGTGAGCACAATTTCTCCTTTGGTACAAGCCTGTACTACACAGTAAAGTGGTAGCGGTGGCTGAGCAGCCAGACTTATCTCAAGAGTTTAAGTGAGCAGTAGAACAAGTTACACAAAGGACCAACAAATAAAGTGATTCAAATATACAATTACTCAAGGTTTCTTGGTGAAAGAATATACATTTATATACACAGTTTGTTTGAAAACATTACACTAGCAAGAGCAGCTCAATATCACACACTAATAAACCACAAATACACAACTGCTAAGTAAATGAACAAGTTTAGCTCCACTGAAGTGGGAGGAAAATGGCACTTCAGCTACTTAATAAATGGGTAAGAAGACAAGGTTATAAGAGTCAATAGCACAAATACTTGAATAGGCAGGGCAAAGGGTTTCAGTAAACTACAAACAGCAATTCATCTCATATGCCTGGGCCAAAGCCAATGGTTCAGAGTCTTTGTATTGGATAGCACAGTTCTAGTAGTAAATGGTTAAGTCTTTGCCACAGAGTTTAGAGAAATTTGGCTAGGCAAAAAGTTTGACGAATGTTTAGGGAAGGACAAGCCTTCGAAGTTGAGCAAAGTTCCACGTATTTTCGCAATGGCCAAAAAGATTTCCAGAACGCGTTTGCTCAGTACCGTGTTAGTGAAGAAGAGCTGTAGCCGAGGCAGTTGTTCCTGGCAGCTGACCAATGACTAGGTCCCTGTCTCTTTTAGAGCTCACAGACACCATGCTGTCTTGCATATATGATCCACTCAAGACACAAAAAAACATTATTGATGGTGACTCTATGTACTATATGTGTTAGATATTTTGTATTTGCTGAACGTTTGTCACAATTATGTTTAACACTCACTCTTTCTTTTCTAAAACATTTCTAAAACAAAATGAATGTATTTTGATCTAAGATGTATATTATGAAATAGCATTATTTCTTGAAAAATTCTAAATGCATAAAATATGTTGTGCACCTATTAGCACTAGCAAAATAATAAAAGCATGCTATGATGCACTCTCAAAGGGCTTTTTTTGCTCATCTTTTTAGAATACCTATGACAGTTAGCCAAATAACAAAGCAACTGCCATACCTAACATGCGAAAGAATTTAGCCTTTACAAAAACACATAGGTAAACGGTTCCAAAGGAAGTGGCCGGACACCTTCCCACTTGTTTCTAGTTCCTGGCAGTTCGAGCAGATCTTGCTGTTCCTAAGCTTCAGTCGTGGGGACAAGAAGGAGGATGTCTGGAGGTTCCTGCGCTGCCCAGGGATGAGGCCAAAAGCTTAGCAAGACGTCGGTTTAAGGTGTGAGGGCCTTAAAGTCCACAAGCTGGTTTCCTTCCCTCTGGCTATCCGGTTTTCAACAGCACTCTGATGAAAATTCGACCAGATGAGGACGGTGTCCAGGTGGCTTACGAGTTGGTTGTTCCCCAACAAACTCAAGGGAAGAAGTTAACCTTGAAGGGCTTCTCTGTCGATTGGAGTTTCAGGCAATTTGGACCTGCAGCAGGGCTTCACCAGTCGTCCAGGAATTGCAGCAGTCGTCTTCCTTCAGCTCGTCTTTGGTTCTTACGTTCCAGTGGTCGACTCTGCTTTCCAAGTCCCAGAGACCTGCTTTTAAACAGCTTTCCCCCATTCATTCCAGCCTGGCTGTCACTCACACAGCAGGGTGGCTTTCCTTGCCGGACAGCCAGCCGGCCAATCACGCCAGAATGTATTCAGGTCTCCTAGGAGACTAGGCACAGGGAGTTTCGGGCACCTCCCTCACATCCTGTCCACCCCAGACACTCAGGCGCCAGAGGAGGTCTTCAGCACTGAAGCCCGCCAAAGGCCAACCAACAAAGTGACCAAACCTGGTTTGGCGTGCAGAGACAAACACAAGAAGGACCTTTCCTAAAAGAAATGGCAAAAAAAAGATGACCCATCCAGCAATCTATAGGAAGATAGTGTGTGCTGGGTCAGTAAATTTAAAGAGACTAGTGAAGTCAATTTAAATTTACATGCCCTGGGAGACGGTAGTCAGTCCCAGAGAAGGTATTTAAATCTTGAGAAGGTGCTGTATGACACACAGAACAAGATGATGCCTTTGTAGTTGTTTTAAAACTCCATGACCAAAGAACACAAAAGTAAATCACACATCAAAATAGATGGAAGAGTGGGAAAATAAGGCTCACACTATTCCCAGGTAAAAAATCAAACACTGGAAATTCAGCAACGTTGCTGGGGGTCTCAAAAGTTAAGGAAAATTAGCACATTTTGAGAATTCTCCCTAACACAAGGTCATGAGAAGGGATCAGAGATCCTTTTGGCAGTTACCCTCACTCAGAACCGATAGCAGGGCCCTCCTGTCCCAATGATTGCCACACAAGAAATACAGCTTTACAATGCTTTTATCCTAAGACCCCCGTGTACCATCCAAACTTAGACCACCAACCATAAAACTGTTACACTCCTCGATCGATCATTGAGATCAGAAGCAAGGCTATCTCGCCTTCACAAGTGGGGTCATGTGATTTGTACAGCAACATGCAGGGCGGTTTCAAGTTATAGCCTAAAACAAGGGTGGAAGCCCTTGGAAGTTTCTGACTTGTCTGGGACTGAGTGAAGTGTGTGAGTTAGCGTGACCTCATCTCTCCTCCCGGGCCCATCTCTGTGCCTGCCAGGCGCACTGTTACAACGATAAAAAAACATAGTTTTTCCAAGTAGCTAATAATTGTTATTCCAACCTCACTGTGGTTGACGAGCCCAGCAGCGTCCACGTGGACGAAGCTGGACAGATGAAGGTTGACCAATGACCTGACATCCCATATGGAACAGGCCCTGCATGTATAGGGCTCTGCCAATTAGTGTCGTAGAATTGTACTGTATGAAATTACCTCATCAGTGACATTGTTTGTGCTTATAATGTGCTGCACATGCCGACAGAGGGCAGCCGTTTGGTGGCAGCTGAGTTCTTTGCTGATGCTATTCTATTTTGTAGAAATAAATACTTGTTATCCTTGCAAGCAGTGTCTTGTGCTTTTCCTCTAGCTGTTCTTTTTCTGGTGAGAGCTTTAAGGGGAATATGTTAATTTGGTGGCCCCAACATGATCCCAGTGACCCCCGTGCCTGCAGAGGCTTCCAGGCTGCTTCACCTGAGGGGTCGCACCCACCTGCAGGGACCAATCTTAAAAATACATACTATCCAGTACTGTGCAGGAGACTTCTTTACATAATTCCTGCCTGCTCTTTGGAGGGGGTCACAGCTCCAGGGTGAGTGCAGGCCAGTATTGGGACTCCATGATGGATGAGTTCGGGAGAACACTCTTATGTGAGTGTACCCTTGCAAGTGATAACAAGTAGGGGCGTGATACATGGGAAAGAGTGTGTGGAGGACGAGTTTGTTCATATGGTGTAAGTGTGGTTCTTTATTTTTATTATTCTTTCTTTTCTTTAAGGAGGACATTACAGAAAGGAAAACAGGAGTGTAGGGAGCCTCCCTGAGTCAGGGGAGAAAGTGGTACCACTTATTTTGTGTAACAGAGGAGAAAGGGAAATACGTAGTAGCCCTGCATAATTAGTGGGCTCAGATACAGTAGTGGTTGTTGTTTTATTGTTGTTTTAGCTTGTTGTTTTAGTGTTTTACAATTTTGAATACAGTGAAAGCCCGGGAAGGGATCGTTGTTAATAGAGTGTTTTTTGAGTGAGTGGAGTGCAACATTGGATGTGTGTGAAAGAGAGGGGAGGGAAATTAAGTTGGGATGATGGGAACAGTGGACTGATTTTTTTGACTGTGACAATTTCAGCATGCAGAGAGTACAATTGGAAGTGTAGGGGCATTTTAGAGCATGTACATTGATATAATGGGAGGAGAGGCCACACTAGAATATATGTACAAGGCCCTGCCCTTGTACTGGAAGAAGATCGAGAACTACCATAAGCAGTAGGTGTTAGAAATGGGGAATGCCCCGCTCCTGGCAGGGCACTCATAATAAGTAAAGTAAGTAAATTTTGGAGCACATGACCACATTCTTAGCAGCACAGTATAAAAACAAGCAACTTCAGAACCAACAGGAAATGTAGGCACTTGTGGAAAATGATTGAGGAAATGGGAGACCCCGATGAGGAAGGTGCGTGGAGTACCCATGAAGGGGTTACACTGGCAGAGGGGCGCGGGACACAGACTATAAGGTCATATATCCATTGCCAGCTCACCCAGCACCAGGGTATACTGACCCAAACTATGTTCCCAGCACAGCCCCGGCCCCACAACCCCCATACATACCCACTCAAGTAAATACCCCGCCCCAAGACTGTAAAGGGCAGACAGAGTTAATGGAAGCATTAGAATCAGCGTGAGTAGAGTTGGAGCGGCTGCAAGCAGCACAGACCAAAGGAAAAGTGAAGGGGAGCGGGTTAGACAAATGGATGGTGAGGGACATTTTATTCAGATTGGATTTGCATCTTGAGAAGAATTATGGCGAGGGCAGGCATGCAGGCAGCACAGGATGCGGCACAGTGAGGTCTCATAGAGGTCCGACAGGGATCCGGTTGAAGATGGGTGAAGTACTGTAGATGAGTATGAGGATGATGATGAGGAGAAGGCACCACAGGCACCCGAAATAACACCTTGTGTGGAGAGTTTGTGAGACGAACTAATGAGGAGCAGGTTTTGCTGAACGGCAGTAGCAAGGAAAAAGGGAAGTACCGAAAGGAAGTGAAAGAAAACTGGCTTGCAGATGCCTGTGATACAGAAGGGCATGCGTAGGGTGCAGTATGTGCCCTGGGCACAAATTGATAAAAACAATTTGATTAAAGCGCTCCTGCCTTTAAATGCTGGGGTGCAGTGGTATAAAATCTAGTTGGTGGCGATTATGGGAGATCAGGGTGGGGACTTATGGATTAAAGCGGGGTACCCGGTAGTAAGGTTGGACGATGATGCGCACAATGGTGCTCTGTTTAACAACATCAGGGCACAGGTGTGGGACGTGCTTCAGTGGACATACCCTGATATCCCAGACAAACCATCATGCAATGTATTATGGGCGATGATAAGAACTCCTCATAATACATTATTATGGTTCAGGAGATGTGGAGGGCGGAGACGGGGGACCAGTGGGACATATCAGTTCCCCTTTTTAATTTTGTTATTAAAAGGGGCTTACCGAAGAAAGTGCAGAAGGCACTAGATAAAATAGTGGGTATTGAGGCGAAAGGGTGGGCCGAAAATTCAGATGATAATAATACACGACTGCAAATGAATAAAAGAACGTGAAAAGGAAACAGCACAACGGCTGCATGCAGATGAAGCGAAACTGGTACAGAAAAAGTTGGCTAAAATTGTTACATACGCAACACGTTGGTCCCTATGGTCCCGAAATCGATTGTGCGGTGTAATTTGGGTCGGTACTTCCAAGATGGCGGACCGCAGAACAGTCTGCGCTGAGAACAATGTTGCAGTCTCTACACGTTCGCCATGGACGCGGCAAACAACTCACGTGATTCCTTATATGGCACAAAGTTGGACTGCTCTTCGCGTCGCTACTGTTTTGGCTGATGCTCTGTGAGTTCGTACCTAGGTGCTCCCATTTCACTCTACCTATGCTTTCCTACATCCTACCATACTAATACTGTCTTGATTCTATTTCAGATTCTCTTCCCAGCCGCTTCGTCTTGGTCAGTCCCAGGGGTCATTCCCATCTCCCCGTTGGGAGCTTAATCTCCGTTCCAATCTCTGGGGTTCCTTCCGGGTAATTATTCGCTACAGTTCAGAACAGTAATTTGTCTTCCCGTCAGTCCCTCTCTTACCATTTCCATAGTGCGCGCACGTACCTCTGGATTACCTTCTAGATTTCCCATCCTTCAGCTCTCTCGGAATCCCATCTTTCAGGGATCGCTTCAGTTATTCGAGGATTTACCAACTAAGAGGTTAGGGGTCCTTCTTACCTTCTTTATACTTACCGCTCTACTCTCCCACAAAGCACCTTAACTTGTTTCTTGCCATCAGAAGAAGACTTCCCGCATCACCATTGGAGATGCCGTCCTTACGCTGTGATCGATACACCGGTGCCCATATCCTGTCAGGGTTTTCTACCCCAGAGGGTTTCCCTGCCAGTTGTGCCCTTTCTCTTGGGGTTTATTTACCGGGTAGCGAGTGCTGCGGTGGTCGGGGTAACCTTTACACACTGCATTGGCCTCTCATTGAATAGTTCCAGTCTGCTAAGGTGAGACTTTACAAAAATATAAAGTCCAAATAGAGGTAACAAAAATAGCTGTAGAGGCAACAGTGCCCACGCCTGCCTAGACAGAGATGAAGGGGAGCATGCAAGCACCCACAGATGTCAGAATAGCTGCGCTTTGGCCAGGAAGTGGAGAACAAGGACAGTAGGCAGGGAGGCCTCAACAATCCAGCCCGAGTGGCAGCAAGGAGGACAACAACGCAGGAGAGGAGGGTTACGAGGGGGGAAGAAGGGGTTTTGGGGGTCTGGAAGAATGGGGCCCAGAGGAAGGAGTATGGGTCCATCACAAAGTTAGAATTGTGGAAAGTGGGGATATTTCACAAGAGAATGCAGGTGTAGACCAGGAACAGGATACACCCCATACACCAGCTATTACCCACAGACTCATCCCCTGCAGTAAAGCTCACTCCCTCCAGTGCCGAATTCCATGCCAGCTGAGATAAAGTTGGCATACAGTTGTATTCACTATGCACTCCTCTTCATGATATTTCTTTCAATTAGTCTTTCGTGTTTTTTGTAAAGAAAAGATGTTTTAAATAAATTTAAGGAGCAGGGGAGATAGCGGTCAACCCTGGCATATGGGTTGGAAAATATATAGAGGCAGAGGAAGTTCCTAATGGAGGAACTCCCGTCCCCTGCACACTTTCACAAGCTCAAAAATTGAGCCAAACAATCAAGGTTGAATTTTGTTGACACAACTTGTGTTTTATAAATAAAGTTCTTCAACATGTTCAATTAATCAACAAGCAGTTTTTCACTTCAATGATCACTATAAGTCTTTGATTTCTTCATACGTAGTTTAATTTTTCAAAAAAGGCCCAACTCGTTTCAAGATAACATCTCTTCTTCAGGGGCATATTTCTCTATTCTAATCACATCTAAAGAAAAATGTCAAAAACATTATTGATTTCAAAGAATAATCAATACATTCATTACTATTGACAAAATGTGTTCAAAAAGTAATACATTAATTATTGTTCAGTTTACATAACGTGTGTTCAAAGCGTAAAGCTTCTATGCAACCATTTGAAGGGTATGTAAACATTATTCCATGTGATATGCTCATAATTTAATAAGTAGTTGTTGGCGTGTAGTCACCAATATTTGATCTCTACGTTAAGAACACGCAAGGAGTATCACCATCTCTATTGCTGTTTGTAAACATTCAGTTGTGCAAGATGAGAGAGCAATTTTCTAAGTTCAGATTTTATAAAAAAAAGGCTGAACACAACAGTTCATGAAGGAACAAGACTAAGGGTGAAGCAGTTATATAAAGGAATATTGTTCAAGCATTCAAATTATGGACAATTTGGTATCCTACCTAGTCCAATATTAAATAATAAAGGGCCCTCAATAGTAATTTCTGAAAAGGACCTCTACAATAGTTAGATGATTATGAATTCAAACCTTTAAATCATCTGTAAAAAAGGATCCAACATTGTTTGTCTGAAATGGTATGTCTAGGTAAGAGAGGAAGGTTTCTTACCCCTTATCCTTAAGTCAAGATTAATTACTGATGGAAGGTAGTTCAGAATGTGATCATTGAAATCCCAGTCTATATTCACTTCTTGTGTAAACACGGATACGTGTTTCTAAAAGGTAATAAAAGTGATTAAACCCACTATACTATAATTTAAAGTGGTGGCTATTCCTAATGGATTTAGGTCAAAATCTAAATAGGCTCACACTTACCTAATTCTCCTGCTGTAGGGAAGAAGGAGTTCTTCTCTTTGCCGTTCCTTGGTACGTAATGGTGACAAAATGGCCATCTTTTAAAGCAGCACTTGTTAGTGATGTCATCACGTTATAACATGTCATGATGTCACAAATGTAAACAAAGGTTCATCTGCTCGCGGAAGTAAATAGTATTCATTTTCCTGTCCAGTTTAAGGAATCCTGTAATGATTAGTAATACCAATACTTAAAAGATTGGGAAATTGTAAAAGTGTGAATGTGATAAGTGAAGGCTATGCTGAAAAAGCAAAATGCCAGGTCTGTATATGTTAATATTAAACAATTGTGAATAAATAAATAAAAGACTTAGAATGATCTTTACCACAATCACTAATGTTAGTATAGACGTCCGTCTATTTGAACAGAGTAAATGGGTGATATCATCACGTATTTACGTGTCATGATGTCACCATTCTGAACAAAATACGTCTGTATACGGGAGTAAAATTTCTGATTCAGAATAGTATAGTTATATGTAAGATATTGAAAGTGCAGAACCAAAGTTAAAATCCAGTGTGGTCAAACACTAATGAGAATTGGATACTTTAATGCAGTTTCTCTTCCGGCAACCCTCGCAGCGCTTCAGCTTTGCATGTTATTACTTCATCCTTCCATTTGTTGTCTGAAAACAATGTCCCTTTAAACACGAAAAAAGGTTCTTTTAAACATATCACTCCTTTGGTTCTCGAATAGCATGTTTTCTCGTTCTGCAGCATTTCAAAAGATACTATGTGTGCCTGGAAGGTGTTCTTAATTATGCACAGAGTGAGATGAAGGAGACACTAGGCGTCTGTAAGAGGCAATTCTTTAGGCAGCAAGACCTTAGGTGTACCTGAGGCGTGGGGAATTAAGGAACATATGTAACAACTCTAATTATTATTTTTTTTTATTTGTTTATAGTTACATAGTAACTTTTACAAATGATTTCTTTGTGGTTTAAAAACAGCATAATTAATACAAGTTTTACATAACATATTTTCCTCCATACGAAATTCATATTTCCCACCTATAATTCTGTTTTTACAACACTGTACAGTTAAAAGAAAAAAAGATAAAATTTGTTTACCCAAATTCTGAATGTCCCTTATAACATATCCTGATACTTTCCATTCATAAAAATTGCAATAAATGCTTGATCGCTTGCCCTGTAGAATAGGCCATTTACCCTTTATTTAATGACAACAATAGTTCTTTAAGAACCTGACTACGGCAATCTGTAGTTTGATTCTTTTACCGTGTAACATATCGAGCCACAAAAGATCTAAATCAACACATTCTGTATTTAGTACATACATGCTAAAGTGATTAATATGTTTGTTCCTAAATCCGTTACACCTGGTCAGTAGATGCTCCAAGGTCTCCAGATGTTCCTTTTGTTTACAAAATCTACAAAAGGAATATCCCTTACTCTGACCACTTCTAATATCTACTATTTGTCCCGTACTTAGCACATTCAAACGAAATCTCATATACTCATGTCTCCAGGTTTTATTGGAAAATGTTAATAGATATGGTGCAAGCTCCCCCATTTATTTATATTCCGAGACCATATGGTTATATAAATAAGTCATCTTAACCTCTTGGACAGTTGAATTCCAATCGAGTTTTTTTATTTTCATTGGGTTCGTAATAGGTGTGTCTCTATGGATCCCTAGTTTGTCCAGAATTTCATTTGCTTCTTCCAACATGTCCCTGAGGTACTTTGATGTAGGAGCGCCCCTCCTAATGCCTCTGACCATTATATCATATAGAGTAGTATCTTTGCTAATTAACAGCTTCCTGAATAGGGCCATTCTACGCCATTCTATGGTACTTCTAATCTAATGCAAGCCAAGCTCATATCTTAATGCTACCAAAGGCGTGCATTTTGGCAAGCAACGTACCATCGTTTTTACGATTTTGGATTCAAATGCAGTTACTTCCATCCGTCGTTGGAGGCCTATGGGGGTGTCATCATAGAGAGTCACGTCATCTGCATAGGCAGTCCACTGGATCTTAGTTCCCTCCACTTTAGGTGAATTTACAACCAATTTTTAAAACTCTCTCCTATATAGGAGAAGTATAAATTGAATAAAGTTGGAGCAAAAATGCAGCCCTGCCTAAGTCCATTTTTAACCCTTATTTCTTGGGACAAATTTCCTTCCATACTATGTCGGATCTTAATTCTAGAGTCCTGGTGCATGTTGTATACAATTGACAATAGAGAATCAGGCATCCCAAGGTGTGTTAATTTTGTCCACAATATTGATCTATCGACTAAATCGAAAGCAGATGTTAAATCAATTGACGCCAAATAGATAGGAAGATTTCCGGGGGTCCATGCCGCTCTTTGCATAATATTTATTAAAAGACTTCCTGCATCAGTACCTGCATTCCTTCTAAAGCCAAACTGAAAGGGCGACAGAATATTACACAGATCCATCCAGTTCCGAATATGCTCTAAAACTAGGCTTGCAAATGTTTTGGAGTCAACATCCAAAAGGGCTATTGGCCTATACCTAGTTGGTAAAGCCCTGTCCCCTTTCTTATAAATTGGGACTACGTAAGACATTCTCCAGCTATTTGGAATTAGATGTTTCTTTATGATGTCTTTAAAAAAGACAAAATAGCATTTTGGCCCATAAATTAGCTTTCTCTTTCATAACCCTGTTGCAGAACAAGTTTGGCCCGGGGGCCCTGGATGGAGAGCTTTTCACAATGATATATTCAATATCTTTAACACAAAAGGGAATATTCCATGTGGCATCTTCAGTCTCTGGTAACGGCACCCATACCACAGTTGGTGGAGGATACAGGCTACTAAAGTGTCCTTCCCACTTCTCTGCATTAACACAAGTTGTCAGAACTTTTGTTTGGGCTTGCCCTCCATTGTTAACCAGTGCCCAGAATCTACGGGTATTTACATCGTACAACGCTCTTAGCATAGCCACTGCATCTCTCTGAAGGAGCTTTGCGCGCATACACCTTAACTTCGATTTCCATTTATTTTTTATTTCGTGAAGTTCCTGGACTTCCTCCATTGTAGGAGGGCTTGCACAATGCCTACGAAAACCAGAGACTTCACGATTTCTTCCCTGCTTAAGTGTTCTCATTTCGACAAAGTATGCATGCTTGTGCCCTTCTGTACTTTTTACCTTATATTTGATTCCCGCTTTATCTCTGATTACAGATTCAATGTATTATCCAAAGGAGTCGTGACAGTAAAATTTTTTTTTTGGGGCATACACATTATTTTCAAAATCTGGCTGGAATAGTACATTTACTTTCTCGATGTTCGTTTTATGCCAGGAGATTCTGTTCAAATTGGTATTCGTTTCCACTCTTATGTTATAGTATTTATCACCCCCCCTCATACGTGTCTACCCACAAAGTCATTATTAACATTTTATGATCACTCTCCTTTGTACCAATCAAAGCAAAATCCTGGGCAAGATTAAAAATGTTGGTACTAACAAAGATATAATCTATAGTTGAGGCCCATTTACCATTAGACCATGTTGTTTGGTCCATTGAGTCTTCCATTAAGTCATTTACTCCTTGCAGGCCGCAACCTCCCAGGAAGACGGTCCATATGTCCCCCTGTTGACATTTCCGCGAGTCAACTCTTTCACCAATTTTACGACCAGACGTGTACTCATTTCTACCTTCGTCCAAGCATATTTCAGAATTATAATCCCCACACATGATTATGTGTAATTCCTCATTCATATACTGACATTCTTGTATTACAGTGTCTATGGCCTTGATAAATGCCTTTAGATCACATTCAGGTTGCCAATATATCTTTAAAATTAAGAGGAGTATAGGTTGCTTCCTGCAACATATTTTAACGAGGGTGGCTTTACATCCTTTACTTATATTAAAAAATGTTAAGGTTTTAAAGTCAATATTGTTCTTCAAAGCAATTAAGAGACCCTCTGAAGGTCTCCCCTTTAGCTTTTTCTGTGCTAGTTCCTGAAATACAGTAAAACCATCTAATACTATTGGGGTAACCGCCCATGTTTCTTGTATACATAGGACAGAATAGGTAGAGAGCACCGAACATGTATCATAAGAGTATAGCAAGGCTCGCGATCCCCTAGAATTCCATGATAGGAAGCTGAGTTTTGCCATACTCTAGGTCGAATTTTTCATGCCGTGAATTTTGGAGATTGATTCTTGCAGAGTCAGTGCAAGCCGCCTTAACTCAGCCATCTCATTTAAATGAGTCTCTACTGTCGAGCTTCTTTCTTCTTCTCGATTTTTCCTCCCTTGCGTCTCACTGAGATATCCTCCCATCTCTCTTCCCTGTTTCTGCCCAGAGCCCTGACTTAAGTCTACTATGTCGTACCCAAATCGTTGAAGTGCCACTCCTTTCATAAGTGCCAGTTCATATGTGGCTCTTGAGTAGAACACAATCCTAACACAATCGTATCGTGTAGGCTGTATGTAATCAATGAGCTTAATATCACTTGATGTAATCAGGGAGAGCCGGGGTATCTCATTGAACAGGGAGAGTATATGTCCTCTGTGTAATGAGGAGGGACCTCCTATTGTGAGCATGAAATTTAATATGACAATAGGGTCATCCACACATTTCGGCTCTCTCCATTCTCTTTGATCTTCTGGCCAAGCACTATATAGAGTTTGCTCTTGCTCCTCTATCCTTGAGTTTCTACTATTTTCCCCCTCCCTATTCTTCCCTATCTTGTTGTTCCTTTTCCCTTCCTTATCACAATTGTACTCCCTGCCTTGTTCATGGCCCTGCTTTATGTTCCACATTTCGGCTATCTCCCTAATCCGGTCTTCAAAATCCTTAGTCTCATTTTTAGATTTATTTACTATTGGCCCTCCGTCCTTACATTCCGCTCCCCGGTCCCTCCCACCTTCCTGTGTGTTTATCGGAACAGTCCCTTGTTTCTGTACGATCTCTCGTGTATTAGGACCAGCTTCATTCATTTGGGCCCTGTGTCCCTGCTCCTCCTGATTTTTATTTTCTTCCACAACTCCTTGCGAAACAAATCTCTGCTGTTGTCTCTCAAAACCTTTATGAGCAAATGACGATGGTCCAGATGGAGGAGTAGATCCCAACGTAGAGGGGTTCTGCAGAATTTTGATAAGAGCCTCTTGTATCAATTTTTTTATATCCTCACTAGGTGTCATTTGCAGCTCACTACTATTTGTATCCTCACTACCATGCTCTCCCGCTGATTTCGTCTCCTTAGACTGTTTAGAGCTAATAAGATCTTTTTGGCTATCTACTGACTTAGTGGGTATTTTGACTTCTTCTGCTTTTTCCACCTTATCGGGGACTCTGTCTGCTATAGGCTTTTGCTTATTTCCTACACCAAAAAATTGCTGAATGCTCATTTCCTCCTTAATAATTTCGACTTTACTTCCGTTCTGTTTCTTTTGTATTTTTTTATTATCATTTTTTTATTTGCCTTGTACCCTTTATTTTTAGAATTAGCTTTGTTCATTTTCCCTTTATGATTCATAGCTTCTGATTGTGTATTTGTGGCTTCTCCATATTCCTTACTGTTATTCTCCGATTGGGTACCCACAGTAGTGTCCATTTCATTCTTCCTGAAAGAATCTTGTTTATCCCGTATTTCCTTCACCTCCAAACCCATTTTGCTTTCTTCATTAAACTGGGTGAAGTCTAGTTGGCCTCCCTCTACTGATAGGCTACATATATCTTTAATGTTAGAGGAGGTATTTTTCATTTTAGGAGAAGGTTGATTTTTTTATTTTTTAGACTCCATTACAGTACTCCCCTTCTCACTCTTGGCTCTTCTCTTCAGGGCCCTTGCTCTCATTTTCTTTTCTCTGCGTGAAACGACATACACATACGGTGTCTCTTCTTCCTGATTCTGATCACCTCCATTTTCCTGATTTTCCTGATTTTTCCTGATTTTGTACTTGCATTTGGGCATCCTCATCCTCCATCACCTTCAGTAGTGCTGATGGACTTCCTACTTTCTGCTCTGTGGTCATTGCTGTATTAATTTCTGTTTTCCCCCGCAGCCTCTCGCCTTGTTGCTCCACAGTTTTAATTTTATCTTGGTTAATTAGTATCATTCTTTTCAATTCATTAACATCTTCCCAAATTATTTTCCCATTACATTCATTCTCGCAATGTTCTTTTTCTGTTTGGGAGCCTTTATTAAGCATTATCTTATTACTCTTAGGGGGGTCTGTAGACGTTTCTTTTTTACTCATTTGTAAGGCATGTACAAATCCCTCCAGCCTACCCATTTTTTCTGTACATTTTACCATCATGTATCTTAACTCCTGTATCTCGCCATGAGTCCTTTCGTGCCCCTTATCCAGGAGGTTGAGTATCCTGGTTAGGACCGGAAAAGACTCAATTTCTGACATGATTTCACCCCCTTCTAGTTCCTTGATGGGCTGGGTATACATCAGTTCCTCAGTCTATTGACTCCTAGGGGGAACAGAGTTGGTTGGGCTACAGCATTTGTTTGGAGTTGACTTGCCATCGCCCATTTCCCCACCTACAAAAATGGCCATTGTTTCACCCATTTTGTTCTCATAATGGTGATGTTTTTTTAAAATCTCGTACTCGTCCATTATTCCAATAGTGGATTTGTGTAGGTGTACATTTATAAGTCCACCTCCCCTAGCCCGTGCAGGAGTGGAAGGGCCAGTAGACAGCCTGACCCTTCTGTCTAACTCCGCACTTACTGCTGGGGCCAGGAGGGACCTGTCCAGCTGAAGTGTGGAGGGCAGGGAATCATCCATATTTAGTACTGACGGTCTTACCGGTATTTCTTGCATGCTTAAGAAACTTTTCTGCGCTGTCTGTTCAAGGAGGTCTGTCTTCTTGAATGATTCCATTTGTGCCATTATCCGATCACTAACTACATTTGTTAGCGGCGGAAAGTCTATACCACTTAGTTCCCATTTGTCCATCTCAACCACCCCCAGGGCACCCCTAGTATCTTCATCATTATTTTAGTGGGGAGGGGACTTATCACTAAGGGATTTATTGTCTGTGTAAATACAAAAGACCCACTTGCAATGATTGTATTTTGCCTCGTCAATTTGCCTCTTGTGTTTTGCTTCTGCGGCCCCACACTGCGTTGGTATTGTGCCACTCCTTAGGGTTCCCACCATACTACCCGTACAGAAACACCCTCTTCCTGGGGCAGTTTTTTATTTTTTATTTTTTTATTTTTGTTTACATTTTTTACCATCCCGCCGTTTTCTTTTAGCCCAATTGAGTAATTTATAAGGTATCCGCTTAATTTTGCGTGCATAAATTGGAGAATCCACACTGACAATGTCTCCCTTACCTATGTCACCCAAACAGAATTTAACAATCAAAAATCAAAACCTTTCTGCCACCACAATTTACAAATGATGTTTAGTTAGTGCCAATGTAGGATGCAACACGTTTGAAGTCCTTCACATCAAAATAGCACACTGCCCTTATTTCTCCCCGACTCAAACCTTTCCGGGGAACAAATACAAGGTGCAATGCACCAAGAGCACCATGGTTTGCAAAATCCTCAGAGTCAATTAAATTCCCAGCCGAACCCTTTCTTGCTGGCTTTCTTTTCCAGTCCCGTGGCAAACCACAGGGAGTTTGCTTACTTCTTTGTACAGAAGCTGGATTTAATGGACGTGTGATGGACATGTCACACAGCCCTTACTATCGGAAATTACTATCAAAGTGCATGTCGTTGTGTTACTGTAGCAACATATTCACCAGAGAGGACACAGGACTTGTTTTGCCGTCTGCTATTATGCGGCAAAGTGAAAAAGCCCTTCGACAGAGCCCGAGATACAGAATGATATTTCAATCGCTATAACTCTCGTTCTACCTCTATGACGAAGACCAATTACAACCTCTCTCAACTCTCTCACTCGATGCTCGTAATTACACGAACAGCATTTCGTGGCCCCGAGCCCCGGACCCCCAGGACAAACAAGCGAAACAGGCACTTCCGGGCACTTCTCGGTTTTGGAACACAAATAGCATAGCATATGCGACATAAGACAAACTTTCAGCAAACCTTCGACATACAACACATGACAATGACCCTCCCTTTTCGTGTCCTGTATTTTTTCTTTACAAGACTTTTTGACCCTCCCCAATTCTCCCCCTTAGCCCTATATGCAGAAAAAGAGAATATCATTGATATTTGAAAGTACCCGTTAATTTACCTCTACCCGACCTCGTATAATCTGGCTCCCGCTGTCACGCTCACCTGATTCCCACGGAGGCGCAGGTCTGGCTTCGAGTGCTGATGCTACTTCTATGGTGAAGCGCAGGACTCTGAAGATGGACTCACTGGCTCACAGGAATATTCCCCTGTGCGTGAAAAGGGAGTATTACCTACTGACGGAATAATGCTCAAGCCTCCCACTCCCTTCCAACCCTCCACGATACCCTTCCACGATTCCCCGTGAAGTCTCACCTTAGGGTCTGGAAGGATGAGTTCTCCATCCTGCTTCTGATGCAGGGGCACGTTGAAACCCAGTTACTTCACTGGATTGAGGTTTGATGGGAGTTCAAATAAGCTTGACTATTCAGGTAAGGCGCTGTAAGAGTTCTGTAGCAAGTTCAAAAGTTCAAGCTTAATAATAATGTTCATTGTCTTATTGCAGCAATCGCTAACGCTTATGTCTTTTTCCCCTTAGGGGCCGGGGTTCGGAATGCCGGAGATATGGCGCCGACCCGAAGTGAAACGTGCAGTTCCAGTAAATGACAGGTAAGTTCTGGATGAGCGTTCGGGTAATGTCTTTGCATTCGCTCATTCAATGTCTTTGTCTTTTTTCCCCTTAGGGGCCGGGGTCCGGAATGCCAGGAAGCGGCAGGACCCGAAATGAAATGGGAATGACCCAACAGGTAAGTTTTAGAAGGAAACTGAGCTTTTCCTATTCCCTTCCTTCTCTCACCTTGTGTTCTTGTCTTTTTCTCTCTAGGCTCTCGGAAGTGGCTGCGGATCCGGATGATTGCTGCTGAAGATGGAGTTGCCCAGGAAAGGTGAGTGAAATGCAGCGCTGCAGCGATCGAAGCGAAATGCTTTTAAAATGATGTCTTCCCTTTCAGGATCGTCGGTGTGAAGTCTCTGTGATGCAGCTTTAGCAGGTAAGGTCTTCTTTCTCTCCAATTCTCTCTTAGCAGGTGACCCAGGATGCTGACAGGCGTGGCTGATGTCCAGAAGCAGGAGCTGACACGGTGAGCGTCCAGCTGCGAGGAGCAGAACAACGTGAGTTGCTGATCGGGCGTGGTTTAAATAGCTTTGGAAGAAGTTCCAGGTATGTATCCTTCCACCGATCAGGTATGTACCGTTCCCCGACCACACCCAGGGGAAAGTAGTTCCACAGGTAAAGTAGTTCCATTCAGGCCTCAAGAGGGCCTGGATGTAGCAGCATGGTCTGCATCAGGTAAGTGCACCTTAAAACACTTGAACACATGTCTAGCTTTATGAGCCTGGCGCCTAAGGCGCCAGGACTGTGTCCAAAGGGCCCCAGCTTGGGCCCGCTGGCACTTCCCTGGGGGAAATGAGGCCTGCCTCTGGGGTTGCTGCGTCGGACCTGGCTCCTTGGAGGTAGGCATCATGACAGTACCCCCCCTCAAGGCCCCTCCCAAGGTTGTTCCCTCCGGGGGTTTTGGCTTGTTCGGAAATCTCCGGTGGAACCTTTGTATTAATCGAGGTGCGAGAACATGGTTACTAGGCTCCCACGATCTCTCCTGAGATCCATATCCCTTCCAGTCAACAAGATAGAAGAGTTTGGACTTTAACACCTTGGAGTCTAAAATGTCTTTAACTTCGAATTCTAATTCCCCTTCAATTTGAACTGGGTCTGGAGGCTTGGACAGTCGGGTCCCTAGTTGTACTGGCTTCAAAAGTGATGCATGAAAAACTGGATGAATACGCATGTTAGACGGTAAATCCAGTTTAAAGGCCACGGGATTGATTATAGCCCTGATGGGATAAGGTCCTATGAATCTGGGATTGAAGTTTCGCGGACCCTTGAGGGGTAAATGTTTAGTTGCTAGCCATACCCAGCTGACCGATCCCCCTCCAAGGAGCAGGAGCTCCCAACCATCACTGCTGGAGCAGTGCACCCCCTCCCTAGAAGGTGAAGCCGGAGCTTCCCCTCCTCGAGGCCATCCCAGGTACTGCCCTGCCGCTTGACTCGCCGTTTATTTTTCATGAAGTACGACTCCTGCGCACATTTCATCTGCCGCGCCTGCTATATGTAAGTAGCAAGGCTCGCTGCGGCTCTACACGTCCGTGCCATCTGGGCACCATTCCCGAGGCTGCGAGTGGCGACCATTCCAAGATGGCGGCCCGGTTTCCCTGATCTCACCTCCACCGGCCCTTCCGACGACATCCCTGCCCATTGGCCGACGACGGCTACAAGGTAGCCAATCGGGCACCGGGAGGAGTGAGCCGGCCCTACAGAACGAAGGCCAGCAGGAACTAAGGCTGTTTCCTGTCTCAGCCTGTTCCAGCTGACCGATCCCCCTCCAAGGAGCAGGAGCTCCCAACCATCACTGCTGGAGCAGTGCACCCCCCTCCCTAGAAGGTGAAGCCGGAGCTTCCCCTCCTCGAGGCCATCCCAGGCACTGCCCTGCCGCTTGACTCGCTGTTTATTTTTCATGAAGTACGACTCCTGCGCACATTTCATCTGCCGCGCCTGCTATATGTAAGTAGCAAGGCTCGCTGCGGCTCTACACGTCTGTGCCATCTGGGCACCATTCCCGAGGCTGCGAGTGGCGACCATTCCAAGATGGCGGCCCGGTTTCCCTGATCTCACCTCCACTGGCCCTTCCGACGACATCCCTGCCCATAGGCCGACGACGGCTACAAGGTAGCCAATCGGGCACCGGGAGGCGTGAGCCGGCCCTACAGAACGAAGGCCAGCAGGAACTAAGGCTGTTTCCTGTCTCAGCCTGTTCCAGCTGACCGATCCCCCTCCAAGGAGCAGGAGCTCCCAACCATCACTGCTGGAGCAGTGCACCCCCCTCCCTAGAAGGTGAAGCCGGAGCTTCCCCTCCTCGAGGCCATCCCAGGTACTGCCCTGCCGCTTGACTCGCCGTTTATTTTTCATGAAGTACGACTCCTGCGCACATTTCATCTGCCGCGCCTGCTATATGTAAGTAGCAAGGCTTGCTGCGGCTCTACACGTCCGTGCCATCTGGGCACCATTCCCGAGGCTGCGAGTGGCGACCATTCCAAGATGGCGGCCCGGTTTCCCTGATCTCACCTCCACCGGCCCTTCCGACGACATCCCTGCCCATTGGCCGACGACGGCTACAAGGTAGCCAATCGGGCACCGGGAGGCGTGAGCCGGCCCTACAGAACGAAGGCCAGCAGGAACTAAGGCTGTTTCCTGTCTCAGCCTGTCTGTGCCTGCCTTGCCTCTTGCCAGAGACCCTGCCCGCTGCCGCCTGTATCCGGACTATCACTAACTAAGGTACGAACACTCCTAAAAAGAAGCAGACTGCACCTCGACCTGTAAGCAGGTCTTCCAGCGAGGCAAGTGTGCATTCGCCATTGCAACACATGGGGTATTTGAGACAGCCCAATATGGCCGACCTAGTCATGTCGCCGATGGAACCATTCCATAATTAAGTAACGCCTCTTTCAGTCACTTGATTGCCTGCACTGTCTAGTCAGCCATACCAGAGTATTGCTTTTTCCTGTCACTGAATGTCCGCACTGCCAGGTGCATAATCTCATCTTGCTTATCGTGATGTTTTGAGCCCTAGCCACTGCTGCTCTTGCACACAGGTGCATCACCACTTTTTGCCTATCTTGATGTTGTGAGCCCTAGCCACTGCTGCTCTTGCACACAGGTGCATCACCACTTTTTGCCTATCTTGATGTTGTGAGCCCTAGCCACTGCTGCTCTTGCACACAGGTGCATCACCACTTTTTGCCTATCTTGATGTTGTGAGCCCTAGCCACTGCTGCTCTTGCACACAGGTGTATTACCACTTTTTGCCTATTGTGATGTCATGTGATTCAGCCACTGCTGCATTTGCACATAGATGCATAGTCTCATTCTGCCTTTTGCGAGCTAGCCATTTCACAAGAGAGCCCCCCACCACAGATAGCTAACACCTGTCCACTCTCCTATCCAAACCTAGCCATACCATGCAAGGCTGCTTACTATTCATGATGTTTCCCTTCTGTGCCATCCCGCTTGACACACATTGCACAGGTGCCTACTTCCTTTTCCACGATAATGGCCTTTCCAGAGCAGCCTGCCCCCGTCATCATCCCATCCCATGCCCCACACCCTTCCTACCCCGCACCAATCCATTCCACAACCTGCACCCCTCGATCAATAGCCTAATAGATCACAAATGTATCCAAACGTTACTAAGCAACAACACACCACTTTTAGTACCTATAACAACCACCCCAATCCTCAGTGCACTTAGACGCACTAGACTCAGATCACGGACGCTCACAACCCCCTATCTCACAACTAGAGGACTACCCAAAGTCAAGCAACCCAATCATATCCCAATTCTAGGCACATTAAGAACCCTAAGACTCAGATCTAGAACCTCTAACCCTCCTCAAAATATCACTCTTACCAATCATGCTAACACAGTAGGCATACCGCCATTAAGAACCCAAGATAAACACTCCAAAAGTCCCATCATATTCAAACAACAATATAACGCCATTGAAACTACCAACATTCACCTACACACCCCAATCCAAGAGCCACCCCCAGCCACGCATCTCAAAGCAGCCCTCATCAACGCGCGCTCCATACCTGCTCATGCCACTGAAATTCATGACCTCATTACTGAGCAAGAACTTGACTTGACTCATAGTGACAGAAACCTGACTCCACCAAGCGTCCAGCCCCTCACCCTCCATCGCCATTCCCCCAGACTATACCATTCTCAGAACAGACAGAACAAAATCAGTAGGTGGAGGAGTAGCGATTATCTCTAAAGCCCACCTGAAATTAAGAACCAGCCCCATCGAGAGCCCAGTCGGTTATGAAGTCCTGCTAGCCAAACTAGCTACGGACCATAAAACCACTATAAACCTAATAACTATCTACAGAGCACCTAACACCTCATCTCAACCAGAATTAGACATACCATTATTGTTAACGCCACTTATAAAACCAAACACAAAATGCTTAGTCCTAGTGGACCTGAATCTAGGCTTTAACGACCCCCAAGACCACAAAGCAGATGCACTAAATAGTGCACTTAAAGATATGGCTTTCATGCAACTCGTGAACACCCCTACCCACATAAAAGGGAGGTCTCTAGATTGGATACTATATCTTAACACTATAGTATCCATAGACTCCATCTCCCCGGTACCATGGTCAGACCATCACTGCATAAACTTCACTATTCTGCATAAAAATCCAGATGTACCCAAAACGGCCATCAAAGAATCATATGTAACAAGAAACATCCGCAAACTCACAGCAGAAAATATCAACCCTCTACTAGCCAAAGCCCTCAATAACAAAATCATTAACGCCAAAGAACCGTGTGCCCTGGCAGACCTTTACCATAACTCTCTTACCAATACAATAGACGCCCTAGCACCCTGCGTTAATAAAACCAAACGTAAAGACAAAAAATCCTCCTTCTGGTTCAATGAGGAACTAGTCTCCCTTAGACGAATCAAAAGATCGCTTGAACACCGCCTAAAGAAAAACCAGACCCCAGAAGCCCTTGAAGATTTCAACTCTGCAAATAAAATCTATAAATCAGCCATCATCGCCCACAAAGCAGATGCCTTTAACACAAGAATTAGTAATGCATCCTCCGATAGTAAAGAGTTATTCAACATACTCAAGGAGTTGGAGAACCCGATCCCCATAATTAACCCAGTCAAACCTAGCAAAGAATGGTGCACCACCATCCAAGATGCCCTAGACACTAAGATTAAACTATTACAAAACAAAATTACCTCTAAAAGAAACCTCCTGTCCGACAAACACTCCATGGCCAATCAGATCTCCACTACCGTAGAAAACACTGCCCCTCTCTTCAACTTCACACCAGTCTCTCACGATACAGTACTCAAGACCATAGCCAAACTTAAAGCCTCCAACTGCAAAGGAGATAACTTCCCAGCACGCCTAATTAAACTCTGCGCCCCCACCCTCACGCCCATAATCACCAACTTTGTAAATGCCTCCTTCTCCACCAACCAGGTCCCAGTCAGCATTAAAGCAGCCTGGGTCACCCCCCTTCTAAAAAAGCCCACGCTAGACCCATTAGTGCCTACTAACTACCGGCCCATAACAACTGTCCCATTTTTACTTAAAATCATTGATAAAATAGCGTAGAACCAATTACAAACTCACCTAGAACAAAATAATCTGCTAGGAGCCAGACAATCAGGCTTTAGGCCTAATCACAGTACTGAGACAGCACTCTTGGATCTAAAAATCCAATTAGACGCTATCAGAGACTCAGGCAAACTAGCTACACTACTGCTACTGGACCTATCAGCAGCATTCGACCTAGTAGATCATGACAAACTATGCAACACTCTAAAAAAAGATTTTAATCTTTCCAACAACGCCACTTACTGGATCAAATCCTTTCTCACGGACCGTACATCCAGAGTTGCCATTGGGAATTTTGCAGCGGACCCCATATTAGTGCCCATAGGTGTCCCCCAGGGATCCTGCCTATCCCCTACACTCTATAATGCATACACCAAACTCTTATTCTCAGCATTAGACGATATGGGTGTCATTTACACCAACTTCGCAGATGACACACAGATCCTCATCCCAATCTCAGGTGACTACACCCAAGACACCCTCACCATTAATAAAGTCTATTCCATAATCCAAAACTGGATGGCCCTGAATAGTCTTTGCTTAAATGATGAGAAGACGGAGATCCTCATTGTGGGCTCCCAAAAAAGAATAAGCACCCTCCAGTCAGACTACTCTCACATTAACATCGACGGTACCCGGATCACAGTACTTAAACAAGTTAAAACGTTAGGTGTCTACATCGATGCCAACCTCTCCATGCATAAACAAATTGCAGCCCTCTCTTCATCCACAGCTTACACAGCAAAACTTATTGCTCTCAGTCGCCAATTTCTCACCCCTGCAAATTGCATCACTCTGGCCAGAGCCCTTATCCTAACAAAATTAGATTACTGTAACATCCTCTTCCTGGGAACTTCCAAAACCAATATAAACAAAATCCAACTACTACAGAATAAAGCCCTTAGAGCGGCCTTAGGGATAAAGAAATCAGAACATATATCTAACATTAGAAGAGAAAATCACTGGCTGCCTATTGAAGCAAGGATCATACTCAAAACCCTTAGCATTGTCTACAAATGCACCACCAACAAAGCACCCAGCTACCTCAATAATTCCATCAAAAATAAAATGGCTTGCAGGCCGCTGAGATCCAATAATCTGGCCCTTTTAGAAGTTCCTGCATTCAAATATAGCAGAGCAGGAGGAAGTAGTTTCAAAGTTTTAGCCCCTTCGCCTTGGAACTCCCTACCTCTAAGCATCAAAAAGCAGGAATCATTACAAAAATTCAAAAAAGCTCTGAAAACCTGGTTATTCAATACATTTTGAACATAAGGTTATGGACTATCCCACCAATTGGAATCTGATTTAGGACCATATCTGCCTTGTAACGTCTGTATAAAAAATGTATTATTGTTTTGAAACTGTAACATTGTTTAATAATTGAATACCTTCTGCAGCCTTCGCCGTGATACCCCAGGGTCTGGGCGAGTAACAAATGTAATAAAAAAAATAAAATAATAAAATACCTGATCTCCTACTTGGTAAGGAGGAGTTTTACTTCGGTGCAAATCAGCGTTTTCTTTATACTTTTTCTTGGCTTGCTGTAAATGAGTTGCAGCTTCTTTGAAGGCTTGGGTTATTGTGGAATGCAGATGATTTACTGCGGGCATTTCCAGGGTCAGAGGTGGATCTAGATCAGAGGTCCGAGGATGGTGACCATACAAAGTATAAAAAGGAGTTTGTCTGGTTCCAGAATGCACTGAATTGTTGTATGCATATTCTGCGATCCAAAGGATGTCTTTCCAATTTAACTCGGATTGATGTAACATGCACCGAAGATATTGCTCGAGAGTCTGATTGGTTCTCTCGGTTTGTCCGTCGGTCTGGGGTGGTGGCTGGTGGATAGCCGCACATCTATTTGTGCTAGTTGGCAACACTTCTTCCAAAAATGGGAGATAAATTGACTTCCACGATCCGAGACTAATATGGAAGGGAAACCATGTATGCGAACTATATTCTCCAGAAATTCCTTGGCCAAGGTGGAAGCTGAAGGCAAACCTTTTAAAGGGATAAAGTGTGCCATTTTGGAGAATAGATCCACAATTACAAGGATAGTGTTGTAACCAGCACAAGGAGGCAGGTCAGTTATAAAGTCCATTGACAAGGTGTGCCATGGTGCCGGTGGAATATCCAAGGGTTGAAGTAGGCCGACTGGCCTTTTTTTTTTACCCTTGTTTTGGGCGCAAAGTCCGCAAGACAATACAAAAGACTTTATGTCTTTTCTCCAAGAAGGCCACCAGAAGTGGCGTTTGATTTTTTCCTCCGTTTTAGCAATACCAGGGTGTCCTTCCATTAATGATTCATGATGATGGGCAATAACAAGTTCTTGCAATTCTTTACTAGGCAGAAACAACCGCTCCTGGAAGTAGGGTAAGTCATCCTTAACGGTGTAATGAGGACCCTTTTGACTCCATTCCAGTAAGGCTGAAGAGTCTAGAAGTTGTTTTACTTGCGTTTGGATGTCCTAAATAGTTTGCAATGAAGTTAGGCCTAAGATTCTTTGTTCAGGTATGATTGGCACAGGTTCTAAACTCGAATTGGGTTCTTCCATGCCAATCCGGGATAAGGCGTCCGCTTTACCATTCTTGCAGCCAGGGCGATAGGTAATTACAAAATCAAATTCCGCAAAGAATAGAGCCCATCGGAGTTGTCGTGAAGATTGAGCCTTGGCCGTCTTTAAATACTGTAAATTTCTGTGGTCCGTAATTACGGTGATGGTGTGTCTTGCCCCGAGAAGGTAGTGACGCCAAGCCTTGAAAGCAGATTTAATAGCCAGTAACTCTTTGTCGGTAATTGCGTAGTTGATTTCAGGAGGAGAAAATTTCCTGGACCAAAAGGCCACAGGGTGTAGTTGGTTAGTTTCTGGGTCTCTTTGCGACTGGACAGCTCCCATGGCCGAACTGGATGCGTCGGTTTCCACAATGTAAGGGAGATCTGGGTGCGGGTGCTTCAATATAGGTGCAGAGGTGAATTTGGTTTTCAGGTCCTGAAAGGCTTGTTCGGCCTCAAGAGTCCATTCAAAGCGTTTGTTTTTTCTTTAGGAGAGCTGTGATGGGTTGGACTGTTCGGGAAAATTCCGGGATGAATCTTCGATAGAAATTGGCGTGCTCTGAACTCCCTTCACCGAGCTAGGAGATGGCCATTTGAGGATGGCTTCCACCTTTCGCGAGTCCATTCGGACTCCTTGAGGTGTCAGGATGAATCCGAGAAACTCCACTTCTGTGGTATGAAAAACGCAGCTTTCGAGCTTTGCAAATAGTCTGTGCTGGCGCAATTTCTCAAGAACTGCCCTAACATGTTTTCTGTGATCGGATTCTGAAGAGGAGTACACCAGGATGTCGTCAATATAAACAATGACACAGTCGTCGATAAGTTCCCGAAGAACATCATTCATAAAGTACTGAAAGGCGGCAGGTGCATTGCACAAACTGAAGGGCATCACCTGATATTCGAAGAGCCCAAATTTGGTGCAGAATGCAGTCTTCCATTCGTCGCCTTCTTTTATACGCACCAGGTGATAAGCTCCTCGGAGATCTAACTTGGTGTACACACAAGCGTCTTTCACCTGGTCGATAAGCTCAGGGATCAGGGGCAGAGGATAACGATTCTTAATCGTTATTTGATTTAGGGTGCGATAGTCTATACATGTTCTAAGGTCGCCCTCTTTTTTCGGCACGAAGAACAGAGCTGAGGAGTCAGGAGACTTGGACGGGCGAATAAAACCATTGGCTAGGTACTGATCTAAATACTGACGCAAATGTAGGTTCTCAGGTTCCGTAAGAGCATAAATCCTACTACAAGGTAATTGAGCATTGGGTACCAGATCGATTTGGCAATCATAAGACCGATGGGGAGGTAACGTGTTAGCCTGTTCCTTCTGAAAAACGTCTTGGAAGTCTTGGTATTCTGACGGTAGCTGTACAGGGGTGGAAGTTGCTGAGGCTAGACCAATAACTGGATTTCTTGGGTAACAAGTTGGTTCACAATCAGGAAAACTTATCTTCTTTACTCGCCAGTCAATTCTGGGATTATGTGTTTCTAACCAAGGAATTCCAAGAATTACTTGAAATTGTGGGGCCTTGATCACTTCAAACACGATTGCTTCCCGATGTCCATCCTGACCCACCAGTGTCATTTCAACAGTGGAATGCGTTACAGGCCCTGAGGCTATTTCGGTTCCATCTACTGTAGTAATGACATCTTGGGTTACTTTCGGGCGGAGAGGGAGCTTAATCCTGGAAGCCAATTCACGGTGTATGTAATTTCCAATAGCTCCACTGTGGATGTATGCTTTTATAGCATGCAACAGCTGAGGCTGTTTTGGGTCCACGAGCACCATTGGCATGACAAAATGCGAGGTCAAAGAGTTTGTTTTCAAGCTCGGCAAGCGGACCCCTACGCTTGTCGGGCTAGGTCGTTTCCCGAATCAGGTGTCAATAAATCGTTATCTGTGGCGCCAACCACCTTCTTAGGTGGTTTAACCAGACAATTTCGAAGAAAGTGACCGGAAGTCCCGCAATACAGGCAAAGTTGCATTTGCCGCCTTCTCTCTCGTTCCTTCTGTGTTAATGGTCCTTTAACACCGGCGATTTGCAGAGGTTCGGATACGTCGGTACTCTTGGAGTTAGCGTGGGTTTTGATCGGTACTCGGGTTTCGTACTTGAACCGATCTGCTTTTCTATTTTGAAGTCTGTGATCAAGTTGAACCACCAAGTTTATGTAGTCTGCGCAGACCTGGGGTGGATCTACTATCTGAGCTAGAGCATCCTTAAGCTCTCCGCGCAGGCCTCGATGAAACAATGTGATCTTTTTGTTTTCTGGCCATCCAGTTTCCACAACCAGTCTATTAAAGGTGGCAACATAGGACAGAAGATCCTGATTACCTTGTCGTAAGGATAGCAGTTCGTTATCAAGGGCCTGTCCTTGAGAGTGTCGAGCAAACAATCTTTCCATGCTGGCCTGGAAACCCTGAAAATTCTGGAGAATGGGATCATCCTGATTTACCAATGGAATAGACCAATCGTCAGCACTGCCACTGAGGTAAGATAGTATAAAGGCTACCTTGGTCTGGTCGTTAGGGAAGGCCCCGGGTCTGCATAGAAAGTGTAAATGACATTGGTTAATAAAGACGGCATATTTCTTGGGATCCCCCGCAAAACATTCAGGCGGGGCCAAAGGCATGTGTCCAGGTAGATTGATTTGTACCGGGTTATTCAAACCCATTGATGTGGAAGTATCTCCGGAATTAGGTAAAGGAGTGTGCCATGCCTGGGCCTGCAATAACCTTTTGGCCATGTCATCTGTTCTTTCCTTGGATAGGAACAGTTCTCTTTTGAGAGCGTTAGTCTCCTGGCGGGCTGAGTGCACTTCTGCCCGTAATTCCCTCAAAAACTGGGCCAACTGATCTGTCTCGGAAGTCTCCATAGCGCCCAGGTGGGAAATTGTGGGTAGTCTTCGCGTTCTGTCACGCTCACCTGATTCCCATGGAGGTACAGGTCTGGCTTCGAGTGCTGATGCTTCTTCTATGGTGAAGCGCAGGACTCTGAAGTTGGACTCACTGGCTCGCAGGAATATTCCCCTGTGCGTGAAAAGGGAGTATTACCTACTGACGGAATAATGCTCAAGCCTCCCACTCCCTTCCAACCCTCCACGATACCCTTCGTCGATTCCCCGTGAAGTCTCACCTTAGGGTCTGGAAGGATGAGTTCTCCATCCTGCTTCTGATGCAGGGGCGCGTTGAAACCCAGTTACTTCACTGGATTGAGGTTTGATGGGAGTTCAAATAAGCTTGACTATTCAGGTAAGGCGCTGTAAGAATTCTGTAGCAAGTTCAAAAGTTCAAGCTTAATAATAATGTTCATTGTCTTATTGCAGCAAGCGCTAACGCTTATGTCTTTTTCCCCTTAGGGGCCGGGGTTCGGAATGCCGGAGATATGGCGCCGACCCGAAGTGAAACGTGCAGTTCCAGTAAATGACAGGTAAGTTCTGGATGAGCGTTCGGGTAATGTCTTTGCATTCGCTCATTGAATGTCTGTCTTTTTTCCCCATAGGGGCCGGGGTCTGGAATGCCAGGAAGCGGCAGGACCCGAAATGAAATGAGAATGACCCAACAGGTAAGTCTTAGAAGGAAACTGAGCTTTTCCTATTCCCTTCCTTCTCTCACCTTGTGTTCTTGTCTTTTTCTCTCTAGGCTCTGGGAAGTGGCTGCGGATCCGGATGATCGCTGCTGAAGATGGAGGTGCCCAGGAAAGGTGACTGAAATGCAGTGCTGCAGCGATCGAAGCGAAATGCTTTTAAAATGATGTCTTCCCTTTCAGGATCGTCGGTGTGAAGTCTCTGTGATGCAGCTTTAGCAGGTAAGGTCTTCTTCCTCTCCAATTCTCTCTTAGCAGGTGACCCAGGATGCTGACAGGCGTGGCTGATGTCCAGAAGCAGGAGCTGACACAGTGAGCGTCCAGCTGCGAGGAGCAGAACAACGCGAAGCGTGAGTTGCTGATCGGGCGTGGTTTAAATAGCTTTGGAAGAAGTTCCGGGTATGTATCCTTCCACCGATCAGGTATGTACCCTTCCCCGACCACACCCAGGGGAAAGTAGTTCCACAGGTAAAGTAGTTCCATTCAGGCCTCAAGAGGGCCTGGATGTAGCAGCATGGTCTGCATCAGGTAAGTGCACCTTAAAACACTTGAACACATGTCTAGCTTTATGAGCCTGGCGCCTAAGGCGCCAGGACAGGGGTCCAACATGAGCCTGGCACCTAAGGCGCCAGGACTGTGTCCAAAGGGCCCCAGCTTGGGCCCGCTGGCACTTCCCTGTGGGAAATGATGCCTGCCTCTGGGGTTGCTGGGTCGGACCTGGCTCCTTGGAGGTAGGCATCATGACATCCCCCCCTCTTCTTCTTTAATTGTCACTTGCACTAAATACTCACGTGCCCACCTTGATCCGAGAGTCTCCGGACTGGGTCCGTCCAGGCGGCGCTGCCCCACACTCAATGGCTGCCCCCGACACCGGCGAGCGGTACTAAAGGGTTTTTTGGAGCGGGATCCGTACCCTTTCGGCCTACTGCGTGCGCACGTCTAAGCGTACCAGTTGCCGTAGGCGAGCAGCACTCTTGAGCGGGCTCACCGTGCGTCTACAGTGTGGAACGTCTTGTGCCAAAAGGGGACAATAAAAAACAAATCACCACTGAAAGTAAGCATCCCCCAGAAAGGCAGTAACTCCCCCCCCCTTTAGTGAGAGGCAGTGAAGGACACACCCCAGGAGGGAATGAGACCAGGACCAAGTGTGGGTGAAGTAAAAAGGGTATTTATAAAGCAATATAGGGCATGCAAGGGACTCTGCAAACTCCGAGAGCGCTCTGTCTGACAATAGCAAAGACAGTCATATTTATTACAAAAATACGTCACGCGTCCTGTAAGCTATAGGGGGCACATAGTCTCAGGGATTGGGTGGCATTGACTAGACCATAACAATATGTAGAAGAGCTGCTCCACGATTGCTGAACGTCTGCATGGTGCCAACGTGGGGTGGATGGGTCAGCTGGGCTCGTCTGGGTGGAGCTGCCAGGCCAGACGTGGTCTGTATCGATGATTGATGGCTGCACTAACACTTTGCCCTTGTGGCCACACACACACACACTCATCATGTTACAGAATTCCAGTTGTCCTGCAAATTCTACAATACATTAATCTAAGATCAAGTGGGATACAGAAAAAGACAGTATGCACTGTGAAGCTTCACCAATACATCAGTATACTTTTACTCGTGACCTAAGAGCCTGGTTTCATGAGTCCAGGTGTCTTGTCAGGGGGCACGAGGTGAGCTGTGTAGTCACTCTATTCTGTTAGATGTGGTGAGTGATTGTTTTACGATATGTTAGTACAGGGGTGAATAACTATCTCTATAGCTCGTTAAACTTGGGGTGAACTGGAATACCATTGGGTCAGTAAGGGCACATAAGTGGCCCTTCAAAAGGTGGCAGGATTTAGGACCAGGTTGCACTTAATTCATTTGGCCAGGCCATGGCGGCCTCTGACATGGGGGAGGTAAATACTTGAAGATGGTCCAGCAGAAATGTGGGGAGGTGAGGCTGTGCTGTTCGAGTACCAGAAAGCCTTGGTGGGCCTTGGCGGGAGGAGGGGTAGATGGCCTTGTAACTTTCAAGCGATTCTCTATCCACTTGGGCTGTACAATATACCATTAGAGGGGACAGATACTAAAGCTAGTAGCATCAGGATGATTACACATTTCTGTCGTTTACATATGCATATATTTCTACGTTCATAACAATGGAGGTTTCCAGTAGCACATACAATACATAACGTTAGTCGAACACATACCTGTCATTCATGAGACAGGCAGACGAAAAATGATGTCCTTTTATTAGAATAAGTCACTAATAATATTGCATAGTGTAAGTCTCCTTTGAGAGACAGAGAATAAATGAGAGTTATGGCTACTTGGCTTGATTGACAACAATGTAAAATCTATGTATTGTCGCACAACTCCAACTGAACTCAATTCTACAAAACAGATTGTAAGTCTCCTTTAAGAGACAAAGAGTAAATGAAAGTTATGGCTATGTAGCTTGATTGACAACAATGTAAATCTGTGTACTGTCCCACAACTCCACTGAACAATAATTCCACAATACAAATTAAAGTATTTCTAGGTATTCTGGAGAAAAAGTGTTAAAATCAGGTGAGAACAAAACTAACGGGAACTTAGATTTTGGACCAAACATAAAAAGGGTAACTGCAGCTTAGATTATACATTTGTTCGTGAATATGACCCTTGAAACTATCCCGTCCTATTTTTACGAACATTGTAGCAATGAAGGTATCCAATTCTCATTAGTGTTTGACCACACTGGATTTTAACTTTGGTACTGCACTTTCAATATCTTACATATAACTATAGTATTCTGAATCAGAAATGTAACTCCCGTATACAGACGTATTTTGTTCAGAATGGTGACGTCATGGCACGTAAATACGTGATGACGTCACCCATTTACTCTGTTCAAATAGACATACTTCTATACTCACATCTTAGTGATTGTGGTAAAGATCATTCTGAGTCATTTATTTATTTATTTATTTGTGTATTTATTTATTTATTCACGATTGTTTAATATTGACATATACGTGTGACCTGGCATTTTGCTTTTCAGCATAGCCTTTACTTATCACATTCACCCTTTTACAATTTTCCAACCTTTTAAGTATTGTATTACTAACCATTACATGATTCTTTAAACTGAACAGGAAAATTAATCCTATTTACTTGCGCGAGCGGATGAACCTTTGTTTACATTTGTGACATCATGACACGTTATAACGTGATGCCGTCATTTACGAGCGCCGCTTTAAAAGACGGCCATTTTGTCACCATTACGTACCAAGGCACGGCAAAGAGAAGAACTCCTTCCCTACAGCAGGAGAATTGGGTAAGTGTGAGCCCATTTAGATTTGGACCTAGGTCCATTAGGAATAACCACCACTTTAAATTATAGTATAGTGAGTTTAATAGCTTTTCTTACCTTTTAGAAACCTGTATCCGTGTTTACACAAGACGTGAATACAGACTGGGATTTCAATTATCACATTCTGAACTACGTCAATCAGTAATTAATCTTGACTTACGGATAAGGGGTCAGGAACCTTCCTCACTTACCCAGACATACCATTTTGGACATACAATGTTGGATATTTTTTTACAGATGATTTAAAGGTTTGAATTCATAACAATCTAACTATTGTGGAGGTCCTTTTCAGAAATTGCTATTGAGGGCCCTTTATTATTTAATATTGGACTAGGTAATATTGACCATAATTTCGAATGCTTGAAAAATATACCATTTATATAACTGGTTCACCCTTAGTCTTGTTCCTTCATGAACCATTGTATTCAGCCATTTTTTTTTTAAATCAGAGCTTAGAAAATTGCTCTCTCTCATCCGTGCACTGAATGTTTACAAACAGCAATAGAGATGGTGATACTCCTTGAGTGTTCTTAACATAGAGGTTGAATATTGGTGACTACACGACAACAACTACTTATTAAATTATGAGCATATTTCATGGAATAATGTTTATGTACCCTTCACATAGTTGCATAGAAGCTTTACCCTTTGAACACACGTTATGTAAACCGAACAATAATGAATGTATTACTTTTTTTAACACATGTTTTCAATAGTAATGAATGTATTGATTATTCTTTGAAATAAATAATTATATATTTTTGAAAATTTTCTTTAGATGTGATTAGAATAGAGAAATATGCCCCTGAAGAAGAGATGTTATCTCGAAACGCTTTGGGCCTTTTTTGAAAAATTAAACCACGTATGAAGAATTCAAAGACTTATAGTGACCATTAAAGTGAAAAACTGCTTGTTGATTAATTGAACATTTTGAGGAACTTTATTTTTAAAACACAAGTTGTGTCAACAAAATTCAACCTTGATTGTTTGGCTCTATTGTTGAGCTTGTGAACGTGTGCAGGGGATGGGAGTTCCGCCATTAGGAACTTTATCTGTCTCTACACATTTGGCATACGCCCAACTCTCCTACCAACCCCCATGGATGCTGCCACAACCCCAACATGCACAGATGCCATGCTCCCAAGCAGTCCAATACTGCATACCGCTACCCAATGGCCAACATGGAGGAAACATGCCCACACATGACGCCGTGCCTAACAGCACCATCACACCAGTGTAGTGGGGAGGAACCCTTTTTTGTTCCCCGGGACAAACACATACCCCGACTAGAATAGCCCACAAATAGCTCTTGCATGCCCAGTTTGATGACTGTCTACCCTGATGAGGAACCCTCGGTGGGCGTAGAGATAGGAAACAAACATGTAATGTTCATGGTTGACAAGGATGCCACAAAATCATGCATCAGTGAGGAAGACTTTGTGCTCTCAGCCAAAACTCTTGACACACAGGGCTTCTCTGGGGCTGTCTCCATGGTTTCATACACTGAAGAGGTTGACATCAAAATAGGAGGAAGGTGGTGCAGGCCCCTCTAATATATTCTGAAAGTTCCAGCGAACTTGTTGGGAAGGGACCTGCTCAGCAAACTCAACATGACTATCCTGTTCAGAGAGTGGCTTAGTTTGTTCTACAAGAGGAATGTTCACCATAAGTGCGATGATGATAATACATGCTATGGGAGGAGAGCTGGCGGTTCGCGGGATTCCCGTAGACCCAGAAATGTTTGTGTATGCAGTAACAGTGCTGATAAAGGTGGTGCCTCAGATTGGCAAAGGTTGTTGGCGAGCGCCAACAGACTTCATATTCCATCCTGTGGTGTCCCCCAAGTTGGCGGCAGGTACAATACTGTCTATAGACTTGTAAGGTCTGGTGGTTTCTGCAAAGAGAATTATTGTGATAGGAACTGACCAGCACAGGTGCGAGTGGTGTTTACGGTGCTTTGCATTGACACCACGGTACCTCTGAGGGAGGTGATGGACACATAATTATTGTAATACAAGCCAGATGATGGCGAAATATTTTAGCAACATGTATCCCCTGTAAAATAATGGTACAGTAACAAAAGGTTCAATGTCCCCCTTCATTGAGTCAGATTTGGAGCACGTCCCTGAAAGACTGTGGACCACTAACACCCATGATGTAAGGCTCCTGCAGGGAGTGACACCAGTACACATAACACTGAAACCAGGAGCAGTAGTGACCCAAGTGAAACATAACCCACTATCCAGAGAGGCAGAAGAGGGAATTAGGGATACCATCAATGCCCTACTCAACAAAGGAATAATAGTACCATCTACTTCCCCATGCAACACGGCCATCTACCATATAAAAAAGGAAACTGGGGCAGTTGGAGAATGATACAGGATTTGCGACCCCTAAATGAGTTTCCTGTGGTCCCTAACCCTGCCATGACTTGTGTAGCATTCGCAAAGAAGGGACCCACTTCACAGTGTTGGATGTCAAAAATGCATGTTTCTCAATACCATTATATTGAGGCTCAAACAGTTAACCCTGCAATGTTTCTAACAGAAATGTGTACTGATGAGGACCTGACCAGACATGACTGCATGACATACAAGGGAGTGGAAGATGACATTGCCAAAGCAAAAGACAGTCTCGAGGGGGTGTCCTCTTCTTTCACGGATCGGGAACAATTGACCAGGACACAGGCCTGAGACATACTAGAGCAGCAGTGGTGCACAGGGTAGCTGGGCAATATGAAACATTGATCCAAAAAAGACTACCAATGAATTATTCAGGCCAAGCAAGCATCAGAGCTCATAGTGCTTATTGAGATGCTGCAAGCATCACAGTAGTGTCACATTACCATTTTTCTGTTTTGGCGTACATTACTACAACGTCTCTCATGATGGAAAAGGAGGGGATTTATGAGGGCCGACGGGTCCCCGGTATGAAATTCTGCATTTGGACAGACTCATTTATATGCTATCGCAACCTTCTGTAGTAGCGGTCATCAAATGTGATGCCCATTCTAACAAAACTGATGAACTGTAACTTGGGAATGCCGCCACAGACGAAGCAGCCAAAATTGCCTCATATCTCTGGCTACCCACACCAGCTGAATACGTTGTAATAACAGCAACTGCTGAACAGCCACATGTTTCATACAATGCATTGTCCATCATGCAGGATATTGAATTACAGGGGAAGGCCCTAGAAGAAGAGAAAGATCTATGGGTCACGAGAGGGTGCAAACAGTCTCCTACTGATCTATTATAGAGACAGGAATACACAGGGAAAACACTAATGTCACATGAACTACTAGTAGTAGTATTTGATCAGCTTTATCACACCTCCCACAGCTCAAAGTACCACATTGTTGCTGTCATCCAGAAAGATTGGTTTATTACAAACCTCCAGGAACATTTGACCAATAGGGTTATTCACTGCACTACATGTCAGATTTTCAGCACAGGCATGACACTACGAACACTGAGAGGCACTCTGCCCTGCCTTACTGGGTAATTCCGCAAGTTGCACATCAACTACGTGGACATGGATGAAAGATGCAATGGGTTTGTTTGTTTTGTTTGTTTATTTATTTGTATGACACAACCGACTCGGGGGTAACTGGGCGCCTTACAAGGAAAAGGTCAAAAGAATACACAGGCATGGTTGCAGGCAATTGACAGTAAGGGTTACAAGAATACCTTGGAATGATTACAGGAATTTTACAGAGAAAATAGCAAGGGGTTACTTACAAAAATACTATAGTCTAGGTTAAAAAGGTTTGTATAGGAAAAAGATAGTGGGGAGGTGATGTGATAACAGTTCAATCTGTTAGGTATAGACATCTGTGTACAATTCAGGATTACTAAGGCTTAGTTACAGTGAAAATGCAGTGGGAATGTTATACATTGGTAAATGCTCACTTTACTAGTTACAATTTGCTACTTACAAATACGGATACAAGAAGGTATATACAATCTGCAACAAGCCAACAGATAGGCGAATAGTAAGAAACAAGAAATAAACAGTAAAACAATGAAAGAAATATATTGTACCACAACATAGAAGTTTTTTTTCTAATCCAGCATGGATTTTTTTTTCCCACAGACCCAATGATTTAGAAAACAAACACAGAAACTGAGAAAATTGCACTGGTTTGAACTATAGTACTTGTAAAGTACTAAATATGAGGAAAAAAATACAGAAATGTCTATTATGCAATGCAATACCTCATTATGAACTACCTACTCTAACATATGATCTTTTCATTTATCACAGAGATCGAAAAAGTATGTCTGGTCCAGTTACCCATGTCATGAAAAAGCTGTATACAACCCCAAAATTTCAAACACTGCTGCATAACACACCCATTCAAGCAAACATCTAACCATGCACCATAATCCAAAATGTTTACTTCTAAGGGTTTCTTATGACGCAGTCCTTGTAAAACTCTACAATCTTAACTGCATAGCCTAGCCAAAACTTAACATACACACTCTACAAATGAAACAGTACACAAACTGGATATTCTGGATATTTGATGGATGTTTGATTCTATGGGTGTGTTATGCTGCAGTGGTTGTGGCCTATGGCTTTCAGCCATGCACCCAAGACTCTAGTCCCTGGCCACAACCACCGCAGCATAACACACCTATGCTACCAAACATTTTGACTGTGGTATGTGAGCTGCTTATAGAGGATATTAATTACAATCAATGCTCTACTAACAACCCAAAAGCAACATCATACTAAAGTAAAATAGCCAGTAGTGCATTTATTATGTCCGCGGACAGCCGCGAAGACTGCAGACATAGAGAACACATCAGGGGCATTTTCCACCTAAACAAATACAGTATTTGACCCATCTCTTACTCCCCAACCCTCCTTAAGCACTCCTGCACACCAACACACTCCCTAAAATTTAATTTGCCTCTGTTTGCTGCCGTGCTGTCAGCGGATCCAAGATGGCGGGCACATCAAAACATTGTGCCACACCTCACGTCTCACTCCAGCCAATCGGCAGACATGTGTGTCCTGTCCGTGGAGTGAACAAGGAAGTGTGTCTGTGGAGCAGTCATACATATCACTAATTTTTTTGCCTTAAGTTTTGGTCCTTTAAAAAAAAACTACTGGATGGATTTACACCAAATTAACAAAAGCACGCTTTCGGGACTAAGCTGCCGCGCCTGCCGCAAATTTGGTGGAAATCCATCCAGCGGTTTGAGCTGTAGGCATGCGCATAGTTTTTTCCATTATGTCTATGTGTCATGAACCGTCGTCTGCGTCCCTTCTGGACTTCCTGGTCTCTGACCATAGGGGATTGAATACACTGATCCTTCCAACATGGCTGCTAGAAATGGAATGCTCCTGGCCAGTCTCTACGCTCCACGCTGCATGCTCTACAAAACAGACATGCCCCGCGGCTCTGCGCGTCTCAAAGCTACCGCTTGCTGTAGTCGGACGTGTGTTGCCGGAGTTTGCTCGGGACTCTCTTTTGATTCCTGGTTCCCAGTTCCTTGAATCCCCGTCCTTCCTCCCATTCCTCTACCTTACCTCTGATCTTCCTGGATTTTCTTCCGCATTCGGGTCACAGCGTTCCGTGCCTCCGAGTGCAAACTTCATTCCTTCCTGGTATCCACCCTGGACTTCTAAACGCTCCCGGGAGTTGGATAGCGAACCTTACGAGGACCAGCGTTCGGGTTTGTACAAAATCCCAGACCGTGAGAAAGAACACATCACAGAAGGTCGCAAGCAAACAATAAAAGCAGGTGAGAAGGGGAGAGACTTGTGACAGATTGAGACACATACAACACGATACAGATACAGAGATGGAAGCCACTGTTCAAGACCTCATGCAAGGCTTGCAGGAACTAACCACGGAGGTACAGAACCTCAAGGCTGAGAATGCTGCATTAAAACAGCTAGTTTTGTCACGTGACTCTGCAATTAAAGAAAGCGTGCTATTGGGAGGAGTAGTGGACAAGTATGATGGTTCTTCCAAGACTCTCCGTGCTTTCCTTGATTCATGTTTAGTGCACTTCACCTTCAAGCCCTACTACTTCTCCACTCCTAGAGCAAAGGTGGGCTTTATGATCTCACACCTCACTGGAAATGCCTTGACCTGGGCAACCCCCCCTAGTCAATTCAGGAGACGCCCTCCTGGTTGATTATGATGGGTTTGTGGATGCTCTAAAGGCCATGTTTGATCGCCCAGAACAGGTGTACAGTGCCCAAGAAAGACTGCTCGAATTTCAACAAGGATCCCAGGATATGCTCACTTATGTGACCCATTTTAAACAACTCGTGAAGGAAGCAGATTGGTCTCAAGAAGCCAGCTTCACTCTCTTCCGAAGAGGCTTGAATGAAGAAATAAAGGATGAGTTAGCTAGGGTAGCTCGCCCAAGCTCCTTCCAGGCTCTCATGGACCTTTCCTTGCAAATAGACCTCCGAATCCAAGAAAGAAAAGCAGAGAAAAAGAAGTCTTAATCGACTTTGCAAAAAGCCACCACAGAACACTCGTCTAGATCTGAGCCCACAGTTTCTCCAAACCCGGACCCAGAACCCATGCAACTGGGGGCCTTCCGTGGAGCCATTACCCCACAAGAGAGGAGATGTTTGCTCCACGTCAATTCCATCCTTGAACTCTCCTGGACAAAATAATCTTGTGGTTCTACAGGCCTTTCTATCACCTTCCAAGAAAGAATCCTACCCCATCCTGGCATTAGTAGATTGTGGAGCCACGGGCGTATTCCTAGATCATGATTGGGTCACTGCTCACAACATTCCACATGAAATTCAAGCAACTATGCAACCTGTAGAGGCTATTGATGGGAGACCTCTGTCTTCAGGACCCATAACCCTTCAGACTAAAGAGATTCTACTCTCTATAAACCACCATCGAGAGAGGATCAAATTTGACATTATAAAATCAGCCCATTATCCGATGGTACTAGGAATGCCCTGGTTACAAAGACATAACCCCTACATCAATAGGGCAGCAGGCTCCCTGTTCCATGGATCTGAACACTCTATGTCTCACTGCTTATCCCTAGATTCCTTACCAAAGTCTTCTGAAGACTCGCAAGAGAGTCAGCAAAATCCAGTCACCGTCTCTAACATCATCCGGATTCCCAGGGCCTACCAAGCCGTTTCTGATGTATTTTCGACCGCTATAGTTCAAGCTCTCCTTCCTCACAGACCAGAGGATTGCACCATTGAAACTGTACCTTCAGCAGTGATTCCTTTCGGCAGGATGTTTATTTTATCAGAACCTGAAAAAAGTGCCCTCCGGGAATACCTGGATACTAACCTGGAAAACTGCACCATACGACCATTGAAATCCCCAGAGCGTGCTACATTGTTCTTTGTTCTCAAGAAAGACACCAAGGAGCTCAGACCATGTCTAGACTACCGTGGCCTTAACCAGTGCACTCTTAAGGACCGCTACCCATTGCCTCTCATCTTGGATATCCTGGAAGCAGTCAGAGGTGCAGTGGTCTTCACAAAACTAGACCTAAGGCGTGCCTACCATCTTATTCGTATAAAGGAAGGTGATGAATGGAAAACAGCCTTTAGAACCCCCTTTGGCCATTTTGAATACCTGGTTATGCCCTTTGGACTTGCTAATGCCCCAGCGGTATTCCAACGTTTTATGGACCGAGTGTTCTCTGATATGCTGTTCATCTTCGTCATTGTATATCTGGCCGATATATTGATATACTCCAAGGACCATCTAAAACATGAAGAGCAAGTGAAGGCAGTCTTACAACGTCTACGTGAGCATAAGCTACTGGCCAAGCCAGAGAAGTGCCTTTTCCATGTATCAACTGTTCACTACCTCGGATTCGTTCTCAGCCCAAAGGGAATTGGAATGAACTCCTCGAAGGTAGACTCCATTTTGTCCTGGCCCGTTCCAACTACTGTGAAACAAATTCAGTCCTTCCTGGGGCTTGCTAACTTCTATCGGATATTTATATCAACCTTTTCAGAGATTGTGCATCCTATCGTTACATTGTTAAAGAAAGACACCCCCTTCCTGTGGACCTCAGCCCAAGATACAGCGTTCCAACAGTTGAAGTCGGAGTTCACACAAGCACCCATCCAAGCTCAACCTGACATTGATCGGCCCTTTCTTGTTGAAACTGATGCTTCCAACTATGCCATTGGGGCAGTCTTAAAGCAAGAGCTGGATGACAAGTTGAACACCCCATCACCTATCTTTCTCGCACCTTGACTCCCAGTGAAACCCATTACTCTGTTTTGGAAAAGGAATTACTAGCCATCCGTCAAGCTTTCACCGACTGGCGTCATCTCCTCCTGGGAGCTAAACACCCAGTACAAGCTCACACGGACGATCGGAATCTTGAAGTCCAACAATCTCTAGAATGTAGAAACAGTCGTCAGGCCTGTTGGGCCTTCTTTTTTGCTCAATACTAGTTTCAAATCCATCATGTCCCTGGAACACATAACATTATAGCCGATGCCCTATCCAGACGTCCTGATTACGAAACCCTTGATGATCGGACCTTCCCAAAGATGTTTCCCCACACAATATTTGTTGCTCAAGCACTCACCCTCCTGGAGAATATTTGAATTCAAAATCAATCCTCTGAAACCTGGAAGGAGTTTAAGACTTTCATTCAGGACACCGTGGCATCACCAACACCCTCCATCTTATACAAAGACAGTTTTGGTGGCCGAAGATGAAGGATGATATCAGATCCATATCCAGAAATGTGCAGTCTGTAATCAGAACAAACATGATAATACGAAACTGGCAGGCCTCCTGCTCCAACCAGCAATACCAACAAGACCCTGGGAAATCATCGCCACAGATTTTATCGTGGAACTACCATCCTCCAGGGGCCACACAACTATCATGGTTACTATTGATTTGTTTACTCATATGGCTCATTTTACACCTTTATACAAACTGCCATCCTCATCTGACCTTGCCGGAATCTTCCTAGAACACATATTCCGGCTTCATGGGCTACCCTCCAAGATCATTTCTGACCGAGGACCCCAGTACATATCTCAGTTCTGGAAGCAATTATGTTGTATACTGGGAATCCAACGTGCCTTGTCTTCAGGCTATCACCCACAGACCAATGGAGCCACTGAACGCGTAAACCAAACTCTGGAACAATACCTTTGTTGCTTCGCTACCAAGGTCCAAGATGATTGGTCACTCTTAATACATGTGGCTGAATTCGCTTATAACAATTCGTATCATTCAGCTTTCAAAACCAGTCCCTTCTTCTGTAGTCAAGGATTTCATCCTTCAGTTCTACCCTCCGTTCTCCCACACCCTACCCCAGTTCCTGCAGTAGATTCCTGGATTGAAACCCTTATTACCATACACAAAGAAGCAAATGAACACTTAGAAAATGTCCGAAGAGATGTTAAACATTATGCTGACTCCAAAAGAAGACCTGGTCCTTCCTACTCAGTAGGCGATAAAGTCTGGTTATCTTCAAAGCTCCTTCCTCGACATCTGCGCCCGAATAAATTGGCTCCCAGGTATAACGGACCCTTTTCTATACAAGAGATCGTCAATTCAGTGGGCTTTCGACTCCGACTACCAGAATCCTGGAAAAGGATCCATCCAGTCTTCCACACCTCACTGTTAAAACCATATCTTCAGTCATCTTGAACAGCTCCAAAATCTACCCCAGTGATTGTAAATGACCAGCTTGAATACGAGGTTTCCAGAATCTGTGACTCTAGGTACCGACGTGGTCAACTACAATATTTGGTTGAATGGAAGGGATACCCTCCCAGTGAGCGCACCTGGGAACCCATGTCAAACATGAATGCCCCTAGGTTGGTTCGAAGATTCCATCTTATCCATCCGGGCAAGCCCGGAAGAGCTGGGTTTCAGAGGAGGCATACTGTCATGAACCGTCATCTGCGTCCTTTCTGAACTTCCTGGTCCCTGACCCATTGGGGATTGAATACAGTGATCCTTCCAAGATGGCCGCTCGAAACGGAATGCTCTTGGCCAGTCTCTACGCTCCACGCTGCATGCTCTACAAAACACACACGCCCCCGCGGCTCTGCGTGTCTGAACGCTACCACTTGCTGTAGTCGGACGTGTGTTGCCGGAGTTCACTCGGGACTCTCTTTTGATTCCTGGTTCCCAGTTCCTTGAATCCCCGTCCTTCCTCCCATTCCTCTACCTTACCTCTGATCTTCCTGTATTTTCTTCCGCGCTCGGGTCACGGCATTCTGTGCCTCCGAGTTCAAACTTCACTCCTTCCTGGTATCCACCCTGGACTTCTGAACGTTCACAGAAGTTGAATAGCGAACCTCACGCTGGAATCCGAGGACCAGCGTTCGGGTTTGTACAAATCCCAGACCGTGAGAAAGAAGACATCACAGAAGGTCGCAAGCAAACAACAAAAGCAGGTGAGAAGGGGAGAGACTTGTGACACTATGGCAAAAAAAGAAATTTTGGGACCCCCCTATAAATTTGCCCCCCCTGGACCAAACCTCACCAAAATTCAGAGTGGGCCATATACTTTTTTTGCAAAGTTTGCTGAGGATTCGTCCAAGGGGAGCAAAGTTATAAACCGCCCAAAAAGTGCTCTTCCTATGGGATTAGCAACTTAACCATAACTACACAGCCACTACCATGGGCTGTGTAATATACATATATATGTATTAGTTCGTTATGGTTCAAGTAAAACCAAAAAACTCAAAACACATTTGTGATGTCATCTTTGATGTCCTGGATGTTAGTCTTAGCAGTGCACGGTCGTGGCGCAAGTTATGGATGCTTAGCTTACCATACAATCTTTTTTTTTTTAACAGACCATACAGATATTAAAAATAATAGACCAAGAGAGACGTTAGAAAATCCTTTGCAGCAAATGGAGGTAAAAATGTATCTGTTAATGAAAAATGTAATTTTTTAAAAAACTTTGTGGAGGACCATATGAAGGAAAACATTAAATATCACTGTCCCACATGTACATGTACCCCCTCTCCATGTCCCAGTCAACTATCCCCAAAAACTCCCCAGCAAGAAAAACGTTATGATGAGACTTCAATCCCTTCCTCCCCTCCCATCCATCATGTCCAAACCCCTAATTCCCCTGTTTTTGTATCAGTTTCTGCTTCCTCCTCTCTTTCATAATTTTTATACTTTTATTAAATAATAAAATCTTAAGTGTGTTGTTAGTATATTCCTCTTTGTCTTATTTTTTTTAAAAGGCAGTTAGGGTGTCCATGGACAGCACGGCTGTCTGGAATGTCCTCAATTAACCAAAATGGGGGTGTCCTTAGGACACACACAATGTCCGTCTGTCCGCAATTAACCAAAATGGGGATATCCTAAGGATACTATGCCTGTTCGAATTGGCCGTGTCAAAAATGGGGCTCTCCACAGAACACTAAAGATGTCTGCATGTTCGTAGCTATGCAAAATAAAGTATCCTAAGAACATTCCCCCTGTTCGCATTGTCCGTAACCAGAATGAATATGTCCGTAGAACACATAGACCGTCCGCCTGTCCTCAAAGTTGTGATGCTCATTTGTTTTGTTCGGGGACCTGAACACTGTCCGTAGAACACCAGCGCATGCGTAGCACACCCTTGCCCCTACGAACATCGTGCCTGTCTGCAACTGTCCGCCGCATGTGAGTCATACTTTTAATTAGTTTGGGGACTGGAACACTGTCCGTAGAACACCCGCATGCATGCGTAGACCCGACCTGCGCATTTGGTGTCCTATGGACAGCCGTCCCATTCACCAATGTGTCCTCAATGTCATCATGTGACCGCACCTGTGCTAAGTGTAATGAACACTGTCTGGGCCCCCGAACACCTAAAAAGTGTTTTTTTCAGCAATCCAAAGTATTTTCCTGGGAAAGTATACCCTTGCACATGTCACACGCTATGTCCCTGGTGATCTGCATACTTTTTGGAATTTCTCCTTTCTTGGTGTTCGAAATGTTCAGGGACAGCGCGGGTGTCCATGAAGCGCACCCCAGCACCCCTATAAAAGCTCAGACCCCATAGCTGCTCCTTATTCTGTTTTTGGGCTTCCAGAACAGAGGCTGTTCCTTGTTTCATTGGAGTGCTGTTGCTCTTTGATACAGCTTCTGCATGTGCTACTGCTGTCCCAGCAGCGACCACCCCCCCTCCACCACCAACACCTCCCCGAGGGCCTGCAAGGGGAACAGGCATCAGGATACAGAGGAGAGTGATGAAGAGGATGAAGAGAATGAGGTAGTGGAAGTCCCTACTACTAGTTCTCACTGTGAATCTTGGGTGTGGAGGTTATTTACCACAGTTGATGGAGTACCAAAAGCATGTGCACACAAGGTGACCTGCAAACAGTGCAAGATGGTGCTGAGTCGTGGGAAACCAGGTTTGTACTGCTATGGTTCTACCTCAATGAAGCAACACCTAAAATCATTCCATGGTGGGGCTATTCGTAAGGTTGTACCTTGCAATAAACGTAGTAGGTTAAGTTCCCCTGCAGCATCCTCCACTTCCGCTCCTGCCACCACAAGAGACACTCCTGTGGGGCAGCGCATCCCTCCAGCTGCCTCGCAGGCCATACATGATGCTGTTTATCCTTACCTTCCGAGGGTCACAGTATTGTGCATGTACTGGGACACAGTACTCTGCAGGGGGGAGAATCTTCGAAGTGCTTGAGAAGAACTGCACGAGAAGAACTGCTACCTACCTGGATACCTACCTCAATAAGGCCCACCCTACATCTTCCTCTCTCCACCTGCCCTTTCTTATCCCTGTTGTTGGTGTCCCTTTCTTACCCTCCTTTCACTTCCTTTCCTTGTGTGTCGTGTTTAAAAAGCCAACAAAAATATAAAACAACAAAAACTCCCAAAAAAAAGCTCTTTTCAGAGCTGCCTTTCACATTTCAAAAAGAGAAGTGTCAATGAATGGCACAGGGCCCTATGTATTCTTAGAGGTCCATGGACTGTCCAGGACCTCTACATTTTTTGCGGTGCTGCCCTGTCACAACCATTTCACTTTTCGCTGTGAGGAAGTGGTGGCTCTGAAAAGAGCCTTTTTGTGGTGTTTTTTGTGTTTCGAAAGCTTCAAATGGTCAATACGTACTGCAAAATGGATTGCTGCAATTCCAAAAAAGGTTGCAATGCATTTTGTAGATTTTGCAGAAAAGTCTGATTGGCGGCATAAGTAAGATGTACTCCATCTCTGCGAAAAATGTGTGTACTATGAAACATATTGTTTTCATTGTGAAAAGAGGACATACCAACATCTCTCAAAAAGGCGCAGACAGCCTTGTTAACATTGTGCCTTGCTTTCTCCATTTGTAGACCAACTGAAGAAAAACGCAGCCACATTTGTTTCTGCGCAATACGGGAAGAAATTACTCTGGAGTTTGGATCCATAACTTTCCCAAGTCTTTCTTTCATTGAAATTGCAAAGAGATTCCAGACACATGTCCTAAACTGTTCCCTCCACAATGAATAATAATAATGTCTGGATGACTGTGTCACCAACGTAGCATAAAGAGGTACCAAATCCAGCCATTTCATTCCACTCACGCCATGCCAGTGCCCTTCCACATGAGGGAATCCAAGATGTACAGCCACTCTGCAGCGATCTGCATGCACTGCAAACCAATTTATCCACGAATCTCCCAAAATCCACACAATCTGCTTTCTGAAACACACAGCCATAGCTATCTCCTCTCCTCAAAGGAAAAATACTTTCTAATAAACTCTCTGCTCACACATAACACCCAGTAAACCCTATTGACCAATCCCGTGCTGTGCTACATCTCATTTGCATCTCTCTCAACCTAAAAAATGCTGTATGTACTATGCGCTGTCCGCAGAAAACCGCGGTGTCCGCGGACAAATCATAAAAAGAGTTGGCTCTGAAAAGAACATTTTTTTGGGGGGTTTTTGCAGATGCTTCAGAAACACCTTTTATTTTGTATTTGTTTTCTTATTTCCTCCAAAAATCTTCACATTAGCTTCTCCAAAGCAACCCTTATGTTCCAAAACGGCATGGCATTTCCCATAAAAGATAAAGACATGCCATATTCTATAAAGTAATCAACATTACCAGAGTCATTGTTGCAAAAGAACATGCCAGCTCTAAGCATAAAAGAAAACATGCCCCGGTTGATTAAACACCTAGCAATATTTTGCTGAGGACAAAATATAGAACTATTTTCCCATATGGCCTTATCACCGAACCAGAAATAAATTACCTTTGCAGTTGGAATTAGCTTCATTACTGCCTGAACCAAGTTTTCTAGATCTTTTAACAAAGTAGAGTAACTGAAATAGCCCAAATGCAAAGCACAACAGTGCAGGACAACCACATGTGGACTGTTAACCCTAGCCATATCTTGGCAAACGTCTACTATTTCCTGCAAATTGAAACCAGCCACAGTGAACCACACCACCGCCACTCCTTTTATATCAAAATTGTTTCCCACATTCCTACATTTTGCATACTGCTCCAAACCCTTCACAAATGTCTAATGCCATTCTCAGTAATCCCACCACTATATTCAGGAAGCCATCTTACCATTTGCACAGCCACGTGGCATCTGCTACGAGAGATTGCTGTGTCACACTGAGATCCGCCGTGGTGTCCAGCATTAGGGTGAGGCTGCCCCAATCTGTGCCCTGACTACCATGCAAGGCTAGCTTTCTCCAATTTTACTAATTCTGCATGTTTTGCCCCAGTGTATGGAGTCGTACCCACGATCGCTACCTCTGCCTGCCCCCAAGATGTCGGATGCGATGCGGTCCCAGGATGAGGCTCGCTTTGCCCCATTGCCAAGCAACACAAGTTTTTAATCACCGAAGTTCCGCCGGCAGGCGGAAATGCCGGCTTTTGCAGAAGGACTGCAAAAGTCCCTGTTTGCCCCTGAACCCCCTCAGTAATGCAGCATCCAAGGTTGAGAGGGCAAGAGCCACCACCACTCCACTCGGGAAGCCATCTTACCATTTGCACAGCCACGCGGCATCTGCTACGAGAGATTGCTGTGTCACACTGAGATCCACCATGGTGCCCAGTATTAGGGTGAGGCTGTCCCAATCTGTGCCCCTGACCACCATGTAAGGTTAGCATTCTCCAGTTTTACTTATTTTGCATGTTTTGCCCCAGTGTATGGAGCCATGCCCACAATCGCTACCTCTGCCTGCCCCTAAGATGTCGGACGCGATGCAACGCCAAGACGAGGCTTGCTTTGCCCGATTGCCAAGCAACACAAGTTGTTTTTAATCACTGATGTTCCGCCGGCAGGCCGAAATGCCGGCCTTTGTAGAAGGCCTGCAAAAGGCTCTGTTCGCCCCTGCTCACAAATGGGAGCATGGCGTGGCCCATTCTCTTAGTTCCCACCTATGTGGTCAACATCTGCTACAAGAGCATCTGAACCTCCCATGCTGTGGAACATCCAGCCTGCTGCGCAAAAACTAACATGATAACGCCGCCCTCTCAGCCAAATCCTGATCCTGCCCCAATTGCAGCCATCTCCGGAGACAATTAAAAACTATTACCAGTAAGATTCTCTCCCCCATGATGTCCTGATTTGTCATCTGCACTAACTGTACGCTGTCTTAGTGAGTACACTCATAATGTGTGTATGTACCATAATGAGTATAATTCATTAACTTTACCTTTGAACATACATTTAACCACTGCCTGATTACTATTCTTTTGACGGCATGACTCACCACTGTTCCTCATGTTTCACTGTTGCATGATTTATAAGTATGTCCCCTTCTGCATAGCCACTGGCATCCATTTAATTCTCTACAGAACTAGCCTATTTGACAACTTGTTTATGTCTTCATTCAGCAGGTATCCTACATGCGAACTGTGCACCTATGAAATTTGACATGTAACCTAGTCATCACTGTTCTAAGACTAATGTTGCATCTACTGCCTGTAATGTATCAAATCATCATCATTGCTAGCATTAGCCTATTAGCATGAGTACCCACCATACTAGCTGTAACCAATACGCGAACTCAGGGCAGTCAACCCTTACTAAAGAGTTGCAACTACTGTGATTATAGGATAACTTAGTCAATGGCGCCATAGCACGACCATACCCCTACCAGATACTTAGACGTAAGCTCACATCTAAGCCTTTCTATCCTAGGGTACGCCAAACTTTCCTCCATCTTAAAGATAAGTAAACCCAGCGGGTCCTTGCTCAACATGCACACATTTACCACCAGTATCAGCCCTACGAACTTTCTATCCTTTACTTACATACATTACCCTAAAAATACAAGTCCCATTGACCATGTTTTATACGGCAAGTAATGAGTCTCATCACATAGTACACCAAGGTGACCTCAGAATCAGCCCATTCACCAGTTTTCCCTGCTTATTAGAGGCTAGAAACGTTAGACTCTGCTCACGTCTCAGTAAACTCTATGAACCTCTTGCTTGATGTCTACCGGCAGTCAACACCAGAACAATCCAGCATACTGTCCACAAGACCATCAATGACACTACTAACAATAGCAACTATATCTATCAGACCACATCCAAACTATACATCTCTAACAATCCAAAAAAAAGAGACCAATCGCCATCACCCTCCATCTTGAATACACCTGCCCTTCCACTTAATGCAGCACTATTAAATGCAAGGTCACTAGTGGCACACGCCAAAGACATTGCCGACCTAATACTGGCTAACAACCTTGATTTCCAAGCCAGTACAGAGTCCTGGCCACATGAAGCAGCAGGAACCTTGCTCTCCCTAGCTGTCCCAGATGGTAATACCATAATCAGACAAGATAAAGAAAATGCACGAGGTGGTGGAATTGCCATTATCTCTAAATCCAGTCTCTCGATGAGATTAGCCACTACCCAAAATACACTCTCCTGTGAAACCCTCACAACTAAACTCGCTCTAACCAACTCCCAGACATTAACCATTCACCTCATCTATAGGCCCCCCGTCCCCATTGGAACATTTGAGGAGGACATTCATACCCTTCTATCCAACAATCTTAAAACTACCTCTCAACTATTAGTCTTGTCATTGCTAATACTTTATCTGAACTAAGCCTTTCCCAAAAAATTAGCGAGCCCACCCACACCAAAGGAAGAACCCTCGACTGGGTGGCGGAACATAACTGCACGGCTTATACACCTCCATTACGTCCTATCCCTGGACAGACCATTTTCTCTTGTCTTTCTTACTTCTTACCACCAGACCACTCATATCAACTACACCTATTGCTCCTCCCTGTCCAACAAGAAACAAAAAAAACATAACAAGGGATAAAGTGATCCGGGCTACCCACTCTTAACCTACTAGAAGACAACCTTGACCCAGGCATACTTGTCAAAGAGTATAACAAAATTATGCTAACCACACTAGATACCATTGCATCCCTCAAACTTAGACCGAGTAAGCCTAAAGCACATCTGAATAAATGGCTCACGCCTCAACAAAAAGACCTTAGACACCTAAAAAGGAGTTGTGAAAATACATGGAGACTTCTCCCATCCACAACTAATAAAACTAAACTCACTGAAATCTCCTCCCAATACAAAAAAGGAAATCTTCCTTGCCAAATGCAATTCCTAGAACAAATGCATCTCTAGTGCTAACTCTAGTACTAAAGAATTGTTCTCCACCCTTCAGGAACTTGAATCCCCCATCATCACCCCTGAAATCTGTACTACAGACAAAACATGGTGCTCTGACATACAAGAGGCCCTCTATGACAAAGTGACTACCGTTTAATATACAATTTCAGAAAATAAAATCTCTTAACCGTCCATCCTACCATAGTGCTCCTAATAACCTCTCGAAGGAAACACTGGATAACCTGACCCCCCCCCCAATTAAATTTCACCAACATTTCTATCCTTTAGGCAGAGAAAATAATCCTTTCACTTAAGCCTTCTAACTGCCAGGGAGACCTCTGCCCTGCTCAGCTCATAAAAGACGCTGCAAGAGATCTTGCCCTTTTCATAGCCAAATGTATTAATGACTCATTCGCATCTGGCACCATCCCATCCAATCTTAAACAATCATGGGTGCTCCCACTACTAAAGAAACAATCGTTAGATCCACTCATCCCTACCAACCACAGCCCCATTACAACTGTACCCTTCTTGCTCAAGATTCTAGATAAAGTTGCTTATCTCCAAATTAAAAAATATCTGGAATTGTACAAACTCCTAGGAGCTCGTCAATCAGGCTTCCGCCCCCAACACGGAAATGAGACCGCCCTTAGCAATTTAAAGGCACAGGTCGACGAGCTGAGAGACAATGGGAAAACGGCCCTCCTCCTACTTCTCGACCTCTCAGCTGCATTCAACCTTGTGGATCACAAGTTCCTATGCAGACACCTGGACTCAGCTGCCAACTTTTCAAGAGAGGATATAATATGGATAGAGTCCTTCTTAAGTGAAAGAACCATGAGGGTCTTCTCTCCCTCAGCAGCAACAGACCCCATTCCTATCACCTGTGGTGTCCACCAAGAGGCCTGTGTCTCCCCCACGCTACACAACATATTTACTAAGCCCCTCTTTGATGATCTGGACATTCTTGGTATCACCTACAGTAAGTAGGCAGATGATACCCAGATTCTCCTCCGACATTCCGGGGATTACCAAGAGGATTTGGCCTTGGTGAATAGGGTGTATCATCATCCAGGCATGGATGGCTACTCATGGTCTATGCCCTAATGATGACAAAACAGAGCTTATCATTCTGGGAACCCACACTAATCTGAAAAAACTAGGACAGGATTACTCATCCTTCATCATTGATGGTAATCTTATCAAGGTGGCTAAGAAGGTAAACACTCACGGTTTCTACCTCGACTCCACCCTTTCTTTAGCTAAACAAGTAAATGCTATGGCCTCTTCCACAGCCTACACATGTAAGCTGATTAGATCTGGCAAACCCTTCCTCTCGGCTCGACTATTGCAATGCATTATACATTGGCGCCAATAAATCTATCATCCCAAAGATCCAAATCCTTCAAAATAATGCCCTAACACCGGCTCTTGGCATGCCTAAAAGAATACACATCTCAGCGATAAGGTGCCAAAACAACTGGCTCTCTACTATTAACAAGATTTAAAAAACAGCCTCCCTTACTCATAAGGCATTGAATAATGTGGCCCCTAGTTACCTCATTAACAGATTTCAAAGAAGATCTTCCACTAGACCCTCAAGACTTATCAATACCAACTGCATCTCTATCCCTAGTTTTAGGCTCTCCAAGGTTGGTGGGAACAGCTTCCACGTCAAAGCTGCCCAACTATGGAACTCCCTACCACACCACATTAGAGAAGAACAATCCTATCCTAAGTTCTGGCTAAGTTACATTAACAGGCTCAGGTCGAATGACAGCTAACTGCCCCCATCTATGTATCCCTTAGGTGGATCATATTCCAGCACCACTGCTTTCTTCCTGTATATTTGCTAGTACCTGCATGGTCTATTTGCGTGTATTATGTATATCTGCTAGTAGCTGCGTGGTCTGGTTGCATGCATGCTGGATCGTGTACTATACTGTAATTATTTGTATTTGTATATATTGTATATTCCACTGAGTGTTCTCTTTTTTATACTGTTCTGCCAATTATGTAACCTGTTAATCAAGCTTCGCATTATCTGTACATGTTTGTTAATGTACTCAATAACACATGAAGAATTCTAGCAATATTATCCATAGGGGTGAAATAGGGAGCCGACACGCGTTTCGACCGTAGTCTTTATCAAGGCCAACACAAGTAGGATGACAAGAATGCCAGATGAAGGATAATGCGGTCCGAGGGCGTCCTGTTTAGGAATGCCTGCTGCAAGCTGGGTAGCTTATCTTGGAGGGTGAATATGTTATTGAGTACATTAAAAAACATGTATAGTAACTCACTCACGTATAACTGGTACCAAGACAAACCAAGACAAACCTCACAGAAAGTGGACAACCACGAACTGGCAGCGCCAACTACCAACAAGTCTTGTCACCCCACCCTGTATATTAGTAATCAGTCACAACACACACAGCTACCTAACAAAATGTAATTTCATGTTAAAAGATGGGAGAAATAACAGTATAATTATGGAAAAAGGCTTTCTATTGAGTTATAAAATTACACATGGCCAGGATGAGTACACGCATCTTTATTTATGTTCACAGATAGCCAATATCATTTGAAAGGCTCTCAGCTGAAACAACACCACTGCCTCTACAACTGTACTATGCACAGGTGCAGTCATATCTATCACATCATTTACAACTATGTACAGTGTGGTAAAGAAAGACATTCAACATCTCCCCCCTTCCTTTCAATCTACAACACAAGCACCAGGTCCTTCCGTGCAACCCTTACTTTATTTCAGGCTCTCCCATCTGCAAGCACCACAGAATCAACCAGTACTTTAGTAATCACCTACTGACTAATAACGGGCTGACCCCATCAAATGCTTCTGATTTATTTTCCACACCTTCACAAACACATACATTGCATACTTTTCCATACAGTTCTTTCCATTAATCGTGTAAAAATAGCAAACAAAGCATACCATTATTTCTTCTATCTCCTAACATCCAATAACACCGCCTTATGAAGCCAAGTATGCTCTGTGCACTTACTATTATACTCATTTCTAAAGCACATTCAACTAACAGATTCTAAATAAAGTATACAGAATGCAAATAGGCAAAGAAAAGTGCATGTACATCCTATGCAACGTTATCAGAAAGCACTACTACTGCAAAAACAAAGAAATCCATGTTTACATTAACAATAGTGCTATTAACACATAAATTTACTAACTTCTTTCTTTCACAATTGCAGTGAAGACCACTCTCCTGAAAAGCAGCAGCGTCTGAAGTACAAACGAGAACTCAGAAGAAACGTACTCTTTCCATCCAAAAAGTAAGTGCAATACTGCCTTAATGTTCTAACTGTTACTCAAACACTGTAGAAATCTAGTATTCTAGAACAAACAATTGTATTTACCCTGCAACATGAGATTCAGTATTAGTGTTTCCCCTCACCAGTTCCATACTTTGTATTGTTTGTTCGTTTGTTTGTTTATTTTATTTGTAATGCGGTCCAGACCCAGGGGCATTAGGGCACAGGAAATAAGGATACGTTCAGTGTGGTTACATAGGTACATGAAGTACGGAGATATAGATAGGTGCATGAGATACAAAGGTATAAATACAATGTAAATTGCATGAGTGGCTGGATTCAGAGTTAATGCAGTACAACACAACATAGAGAGGGTGTCCAGAGGGGACTAACACATAGTGGGTGACTCAGTGTGCGGAATGATATGCGGTGATGGAGCAAGTGGAAAGTCGAGTGAGTATTCGTCCAGAGGGTTATTTATCAATTACTTTTAGCCAGACTGTCAGGTTCTGTCTGAATTTAGAGAAGGACTGGTATTCTCTAAGACCAGGGGGTAGGGAGTTCCACAATTGTGCAGCCTTAACTGGGAAGCTGTGTCCCCCAATAGTGGAGAGTTTGAAGCATGGTACTTGGAGGCAATAAGAATTGGCTGTTCTGGTTGGTCTGAGAGAGGTTTTCCTACTGATTCTGTCAGTGAGGTAAGGTGGTGCTCTATTATTGAGGCACTTGTATGTGAGGGAGGCAATTTTAAATTGGATTTTATCAAAAGTAGATAACCATTTTTATTGTCTTCTAGTGGAAGAGATGTGTTCATTTCTGTTGATCTTAAGTGCTGCTCTCAAGGCATTGTTCTGAAGTACCTGTATTTTTTGGATAATCTGTTTGTTTGCACCAATGTAGAGCGCGTTGCAGTAATCCAATTTAGAGATTATGAGGGTTATGGCGAGAATAAGGCAGCTCTCAGTGGAGAGGAATTGTTTGCTAGCTCTGATTAGTTTGCATGTGTATGCGGTAGCAGAGCCTAGGGAGTTGACTTGGGAGTTGACTTGTTTAGTGAAGTTCATGATAGTGTCCAGATAGAAGCCTAGGGTCTTCACTTTTTTAGCTACTTTTATGTCATTTCCATCAATGGTGAAACTGGCATAATCTGGGCTTAGTTTAGATAGGTGGGTCGAGGTGCATAATGGGTGGCCATCCATGACTGAATGACTGAATGACTGAATGATAACATAAATTCTATTCACCAGAGCCAAATCCATGACGTAATCTCCAGTAAGAGGTAGGAGGATTAGGGTATTGTCTGCATAGTTTTTATAGGCGATACCCAAGTGGTCCATTTCATGGAAAAGGGGCTTGGTGAATACATTGTAGAGTGTTGGTGACACACAAGAACCCTGAGGTACACTGCAGGTTATCGGGATAGGGTCTGCTGATGCCGATGGTGAAAAGACTCTCATGGTCCTGTTGCTTAAGAACGACTCAATCCATGTTATGGCTTCCTTCGAGAAGTGAGCTGCAGAGTCAAGGTGGAGGATAGGACTTTATGGTCAACCAGCTTGAATGCCACCAAGAGGTCTAGTAGGAGGAATAGGGCTGATTGGCCCTTATCTCTGAGCTCATCTATTTGAGTCTTAAGATCAACTAGAGCTGTCTCTGTACCGCGTTGGGGACGGAATCCAGATTGGCGAGACCCTAGTAGGAGGTTAGATTCCAGGAAGTTCTGTATTTGGATCTAGGCCACTTTATCTAAGATTTTTAAGAGAAACGACACAGTCGTGATGGGTCTAAAGTTAGTGGGTATGGCGGGGTCCAGGGTTTGCTTTTTGAGTAGTGGTAGTACCCAGGATTCTTTTCAATTGTTTGGGACACTACCAGTTGTGAATGAGGAGTTGATAAGTTTGGTCATGAAGGTTGCAAGTTCTCTCGCAGCGTCCTTAATAAGTTGTAGCGGGCATTGGTCACCCTTGCAATTGGACGGTTTGAGTCCCAGTATGACCTTCTCCATCTCAATGGCAGAAACTTTAGAGAAGCTAAAGCGAGTTTCATGTTCACAGTGCGGCAGAGGAGCTATACTGTGAGAGGTTTGAGGTGCTCGAGAGGCTTTCTTATGGGCAATTTTAGTTTGTAGGTTGGACACTTTGTTAGTTAGGGCGTTTTGGATACTGGAGCACCACTTTTTATCTTTGGTAAAGTTTTCTTGGGGTACGATAAGTGTTTCCAATTCTTTTAGAACAATGAACATTTCTTTGATACTAGATTTGGATTGTGATATTCTGTTATCATGTCTCTTTTTTAGCTAGGAGGATGTCTTTCTTATATTGGGTAGAGATGTTGGTAAGGTTTAATTTGTTTTCTGCTGATGGTGAGCGTCTCCAAGCAGTTTCAAGCTTTCTTTTACCTAGTCTGAGTTTTTTTAGATGAGGGATGAACCAGGTGTTAAGGTGTTTTTTAGGTTTGCTCTTCCTTAATTTGAGAGGTAAAATATTGTAAAGGGCAGAGTTCATGGTTACGTTATACTGTTCAACCAAGGAGTTGGGGTCCAAATTGTCTGGTAAGGAATTAAGATTAGGTAATATGTGGGGCAGCAGTTTGTCAACTGTCATAAATGTTTTATTCCTCGTAAAGGTAGGTGGAGCAAGCAGGGAGGTATTGCAATCTGAACACCAGTATAGTAACACACAAATACAAGACTAGACTTTCCAACCTGATATACCAGACCATTGCACAATCACACACCTCTACATACATCCTTACCATCATAGTCAGACACTGATGCACAAAGCACACATACACTGCATAAGATCCCAACCCACACTTTCTTTTTTTCTCCAACAGACCCCAAAGAATGACTACCAAAAAGCAACTTAGAAAGAGACGCAAAAGTAAACAAAATGAAACTAAAACTCTCCAAAATAAGCATCCACCTCTAGCAGAATTTGTACAAAAGGTTCAAACAAAACAGCTAATACAGTCATTAAGCAAAACAAAAAAAGCTTCCAGTATAGAAACTTTGATTAACAAGACTACAGCTACCACTGCTAACACTGCACCTATAAATCCTGATGTAGCGGCAAGTAGGCATACCAAAAAAAGTATTTTACAAAAAATGTTCTGCCAGAGAGTCCTTCAGATCCTTGCAAAAACAGAAGAGAAATCACGAACAACCCTTAAAACCTACCGTAGAAAATTAATCCTAGAAGCTCTCAATGACAGTGCAATCCTTCTCAAAATAAAGTTATTTATTTTAGTTTTAAACATGATGAAACCACTAACAAAACTAACTACTAAACTACAAAAAAGACTCCTTAGTAAACGGAATAACAACCAAAATAACTTCACAAACATCTGTGGAGGTTAACGGAGTCACACCACGAGCACAGAAGCATATTTCAATGAAGAAGCATACAAACAAAAGCAAATAAGCCTTGCCATACATAGCAGTGGACAAGGGTATGAAAAACCTAATAACACCATCATGGAACAAAAAACTCTGCTCACAAAAATATCCTCAGAAAACTCAGTATCACCCGTCCATTCCACTGAACCAATACATCCAGTCTCCAAATGGCTGTGCACATCAATGTGTAACATTGCCAAAACATCTTTGAAATCTTTACCCCACTTCCTCAATCAGTATGTGAAAGGCAGAGACAAATTCAAAATTAAACTACTACACAATATTAGCTTGCACTTCTGCACCTTCCAGCATATCAAAATGATATCAACACATCAATCAACTATAAGAAATCTGGTCCATAAACTGTACTATGCCAAAAGTCCTGCTTTAGTACTAGCCAACTGAAATAACAATCGTCTACATGGTACAGCCAAACAACTACTCGAAGAAATAGAGCATTTCCAGAGAAAATAGTTTGGAATTGAAAGCCACTTACAAAATGCAATAGATTTACAACAGGCTACCAACGACTGTACAGAAGGCAACCTTCTAATACACACATGCAAAAAAGAAATACTAAAGTTTAAAAGTACATCTGCTGAAGTACCAAACCATTTGTGTGTGTGTCCCCAATTTGTTTGACTAGCCTGTGACGACTTTGTCATATATGGGTTAAATGGGCCAGGCAAATCATAGCTAGTCTGAGTCATAGTATCTGTGTGAACTACTTGGAAAGGTTGAAACTTCTCATAAACTAGCATGAAACCTTCCAACCTATTCAATGTGCCCGTCATTTCAGCTATGGACCCTTTCATCTCCCTAAGTGAGTGAATTCATGTCCCTTATCTAACAGGTTTAAAATCCGAGTTAGCAGAGGAAAGGTGTGGCTATTCTGTCCATTCAAATCCAACATGGTTTCATTAATGAGATTGTTTTCGTGTTGAGTTCTATCATGTGTATGTATGGACCCTTTTTCATACTTGCTCCTTTCCCTAGGGAAAGGGTCAAACTCTCCAAAATCATGAAGTTTACATTCCTTCTCTGCGACTCCCACTGGTAAGGCAGTGGGGGATTTGGTTGCAATCCCCTGGTCACCGTCCTCTTCATTATCTTGTCCAGATGACTTAGAACACATATCAGTCCCAACAATACTATGCAAATGTACGTAGTCTCTGTGTTTTCTGGGTGTGGATAGTGGAGTAGAGGGCCCCAAAGACATACCTCCGCGCTTGTCCAGCTCTGCCATAATGGCCGGCGCTAACATGGAGACATCAGCAATATCGCACGCTATTTTTAATGCATCTAGCTCCCTAGATGGGTCCAACTGCGAGTTACCAGCTTCAGCAAGGTCATTCACACTATTCTGCGTTCCATTTAATTCACTGAGATACAGCACTTTGTATACATTTGCTGACATCTGTGTCATGATAGATGGAACCACCTCACACTCTTGCTCTTCTAAGTGTGATACTGAGGCATTGTAAGGCAGTTTAGACAAGTTAAGGAGTGAGGGCACAAAAGTACATATCAAATTGGCTCCTTGCATTTTCAATTCTTGTTCCTCTTTTGGGGCCATCTCATCTGTCCCACTCATCGATGGAACTTTGAGGTTGGCACATTTTCCCACTCTTAAGAGAAGAGTCCATTTTGTTTTACTGTACCAATTATATGTAGCAGTAATTCACACTATAGCTTCTCTAATGTAGGCGACAGGTTGTTCACACCGGTTCACTTCAAGACCAATAATATGTAGCAGCAGGGCTCAAAGGATAAGATCCCATAGTCACCCCGCTGTTAGAAAAAGAAAAAAACACAACTTGACCGAGTGCCAAATATATGCAGCAGTAATTCACACTATAGCTTCTCTAATGCAGGCTACAGTTTGTTCACATCGGTTCACTTCAAGACCAATAATATGTAACAGCAGGGCTCAAAGGTTAAGATCCGAAAGTCACCCCGCTGTTAGAAAAAGAAAAAACACAACTTCACAGAGTGCATGGAAATATCACCATTCTTCTATTGGAAGGTTGTTAAGAGGCTCTGAATATTTAGTTTGCACACCCAAGGGGGTTCAAAGGCTCTCAGACCCACAGTTGCCCCTGTATTCGTATAATTCCTGAGCAACTAGTGCATGTAGGTTCATTCCCCTTCATGCCATACATTACCAGGGGCTCAGAGGCAGTCATGCCCGCAGTCACCTCACTGGTGTGTTCACCCTTAGGGGAATAGTACACGCCACTTGTGTCCAATTTATACTATATTCACCCGGAGTACCAGGTCCCACTGTTGCTTCTATTGTTATATAATCAATGCCATGTTTTAATATGCCTTAGCTATTTTTATCGAGATACACATAACAAATTACATCTCCCCATTCAGTGACAATGCCAGAGTAAACCGTAAGCCGTTTCACTTCAGTTACTCTTCACCGGCACCGTCATGAAGTACGTGCTTGATCAACCATTCTAGCGTCGGATAAGACTTCACCATTCAATCAATTCCATAACGTTATTACACAGAAAGATGCGTCCTCAATAGGATTAGATATTCCACTCCTTGGGGTAAATTTTAACTGCGCCTGACAAATTCAAATGTCAAAGTATTGGCGTGCAAAGTACATATGGTAAAATGCCAATATTGTCCACTCCTTATCAGTTATTAGTCGAAATTCGCCACATCCGGGGCCTATCTTGATGGTATGCATATAACTTCCATTTACTTTAGCTAAGGTGCGGATTTGTTGCTTACCGCTATGAATCCTTGCAAATGGTGTAGAACTCAGACGCAATGGAAGCCCTGCAGCACACAGAACTCAAACCACACTGTTGGCACACTGCTCTGCGCTCTGTGCCTGTGTGGTGTGTTTGTAGGCAGGAACTCCAGTGATAGAAACAGAAATAGGACTGTGTTGTTGATGATCCAGAGTCCAAATAATCCCGGAAGAGCACACAAATAGGACCTACTCTTAGTCCTTCTCAAAACACACTGCTGGCACACCGCCACTACAAGGTGACTAACGGGATTGCAGGCCCTGTTCATACAATGGTGGCATCAGTCTTATAATAGGTGTAACACCAATCACACCTGGCACCCATGCATCATGAACTCCCATGGCCCAGTTTATTGTGGTGCACTTACCGTCCTTATCTCCTCTATCTTGTATTTCCCATGAACTGCACCTGGTAGACATCCTCCTCATTATTCTGTGTGCAGTTGACATCGATCTTACAGCATACATCACTGTATACAGAATTCTCTAGTGATGCCAATACACCTTTAGGGTATAATGGCCTGCAAGCCACATGTCATTGGACAGGTAAAAAGTGTCATGCTTGTGGATAATGCATTGTGAACACACTTCATGACTCACATGGAATGACACTAAGTGGTAGACAATGTCAGAGGTATCCATTTCTTTTTTCTTGTAAAAATATAATTTTTGTCACAAACTTCATTTTACATTTGTGTCATCTCATATCATTGTCTTCATTTCCCAAATCAATCAATCAACACCACTCCCATCACCCAATTCAAAGGAGGAAGAACCACAAAAAAAAAATCATAGGGTTTAGCAGTTGCTACTAACCACAAATACAACTTTCCCCTTATATTTCTACACAGCTTGTCACCGCAGAGTGTCCCTGGGGTGACAGTATGTTATCAAAATAATCAACTACTGAACATGTGCACCTAAAACTCCCACCTAATAACATACATGACCAACACGTATCCATGTCACCATTTAGCGGGGCAAAGTTCCATAAAACCTGAAACCTTTTTGTTTTTAGTACTTCACATGCTGTGCCTAGATGTTTGTGGGATTCCACTTCCTTGGCGCAAAATCAACATAAATTGTCACTTACATCTGAGTGATGTTTTAAATGTCCCATTTCTTTTATGGCATGCAAATTCAGTCTTAATCGTAGGAATTGGTCTCGATGGTATCTATCACAAGGGGAACATTTATATACATTTTGGAAGGCTAGTCCGGGCTCGTACCTCGCCACCAGGGTTTAAAGCTGTCACAAAGTTGCCTCTTATTTCTTGCATTGTAATCCATTCTCTTTCTAGCATTTTTTTCTTTGCGGCACATGGGCTGGTTAATGAAATGTCAGTGTCAATATTCAAATTAACCAGCTGAGCTTGTATTTTATGGATCCATTTCTCAAGTAGCCCTCTGCAAGGCAGTCCTGGTTTGGGGGCAAATATCTGATAGAGCATTGATGTTGGATTTAACTGGATTTTTCTCCACATGGCAAAATATTTCCACAGAACTATGGAATATAGTGACTGCAAACAAAGTGTGCATCTAATTAAAATCGCAGAACCACCCTTTTGGTAAATGCAGCACTTTCCGCCAGAATTGGCCTTCCAGAACTTCCCAAAAGGTGTTTCTGATATTGTAGCCAGACTCACTGCCAAAGGTCATTTTTGCTATAACCTTTTGTCGGTAGAACATAATGATTGGTTTTATGGTAAACTTACCATAAACAACATGAAACTTCATTCTTGGAGAGCGAGATTTTTCATCTGGTGTTTTAGGTCTTGTATCTAGTGCTGCTCACACCTTGATTTGTTAAATAGGACACCCAAGTACCTGATGGAATCTACTCTCGCGAGTAATTCTTCGGTTACGTACCACTTGAACTGCTGCCCTTTTTTGTCGAGTTTGTTACCAAAGGCCATCATTTTGGATTTGGCCACATTAATCTGTAAATTGTTGTTTTGCAGGTAAACTGCTAAGTCATTTAGTAGTCTTTGAAGTCCAATCTGTGTGGTATCCATTAATACAAGATCATCTGCATAAATGGTAAACACAATATGTTGACTATTTAATCTTGGCAGAAAGAAGTTTCTTTTTTCAAAGGCCGTATATAAGTCTGCCATATGAAGTTTGAATAATAGTGCTGCGAGTGGACAGTCTTGTTTAACCCCCTTCTCTGTTTTAATAAGATAAGTCTCCCTCTGCATTTAAGCACAATTTTACTGAACTGTTGGTATGTAGAGCTTTAATAGCTTGTACAAGATCCTGGGGCAATTCCAGGTTTCCAATTTACTCCATAGCATGTCTAAATTTATGTTATCGACGGCTTGACGTTAGTCAATAAAGGATGGTAAGAGCTTCTTGCCATCTCCCATAACCTCAAGCTTTAACATATTTAATATTGAGAGGTTAATCTCAACTCCCACACCCTTTGTGAATTCCATCTGCCTCATGTCAACCATGCCTACCTCTTCGGCCCATTTCACAAGTCGCTTCTGCAGAAAATTAGCGAAAATGTTGCAGATTGCATTTAGCAGAGCAATCAGCCGTTAGTCGTTTGGGTTTGTCCGATCTCCTTTTTTGAAGATGGGAATGAGCACCGCTGATTGGCAAGATGGAGGGATTGTCGCGGAGTCTCCAATTTGTTTGAACAGGATTTGTATAAAGGTTGCCGATTGATCTTTGTTATTTTTAAGGATTAAGTTGTTCAAGCCATCAGCACCTGCTGCACCTGAATTTTTCAGCTTACATATGGCATCCAATATCACAGATCGTCTTGTTTCAATTGACCATGGTCATTTTTCTTCGCAACTGTTCTGGATAATTACCATATTTGGAGCACTGAAACCGCTGAATAATGAAGTTTCCAAACATTCGCATTGATGGACATTGTCAAATGTGCTTTTCTGTGAGATATAACCTTTGTTAAGTATTGTCCAAGTATCTCTGCTGTGTTTTGCAAAGATAGTTCTCAGCATGGTCTCTCCTCTCTCCTGATCGCGAAGCATCTTGAATGCAATTAGCCAGTTCGATAGATTTAGCAACATTTTTTTATTGCATTCCCTGTGCTCAGATTTTTATTAGATTTTAGTATTCGAATGCCTTGCCTCATTGGTTTCTTTTCATTGACACTTGTTTGCTAAATGGATGTTGTACAGTAGCTTGCATTACTCTTGTTCCAGGTTTTGTGTTTTGGAACTGTAATAGCAATGACGTATAGTTTACAACTCCACCCGCTTTATCGTCCAATGCCAACAGTTTCTTACATAGGGACTCTCTATCATTTTGGTTGATTCGTAATCGATTTAATCCTGAATTTATTTGAAGGGAATTTTCTGATCGACTTTGTGCTTGTTGATTTTCTGTGACCCAGGTCAGATGTAGCGGATCATGATCACTATTTGCCATCGCTATTGCTTCAAGGAATTTTATAGATGGAATCAGATCTTTCGAAACCCATATATAATCTATTTTTTTTAAATTTCCTTCCTGGCATATCACCTGGAGTATTTCCATTTAACATCTCGTAGTTCCTTGCCGTTAATTCTTGTGTCCAGTGTCATCCTCACTCTGCATCTTTGCTAGCCGTTTTTAGGTCAGCTGGTTTTAACCGTCCATTCTGATCAAACCAGCTGAAATTCAAATCACCACATATAATCAATGTTAGATCTGCATAAGAACAGATACAGGCATCAATTAGCTGAGTGACTGCTGACATAAAGTCGTTTGTTGTTATCATCGCCGGGTTCGAATAAGTGTTAATAATTAACAAGTATTTTATTTTTTTACTTTTCAAGGACTCAAGTTCAATAATGTTGTCCATTCACTGGCCCTGACGCCTAGTGGACATGGACATGATATGATATGGCATTTATAATGTGCCTATACAAATGTGTTTCAAGGCGCAACGCAGCAAGGGAGGGGGAACAGAGAGAAAAACAGTGATAGCGATCCTACTAGGCCAGGTGTCAAGTAGGGCCAGCTTGTGGCAAGAGCAAAGGTTAAGTGTAAACATCAGGTGTCAAGTGCAGGTGGGGGACTGTAGGGGTACAGAAAACAGTCCCTAAGTGGGGGTGATGCCAGGGAGGCAGTGCAGGAGTGTGACTGGCAGGGGATGGGTCCTGGGCCCGAGAAAAGAGGGTGACCAGGTGACCAGTACAGTTTCAGCCAGGAGTTCAGCAGGGGAGATGAGGAGAGCAAGCAGAAGCAAAGAGTAAGGGTTTGAGGTGCTTCCGGAACCAGAGATGGTTTTCCTCAAGTTTCAGGAAGGCAGGGAGTCTGTTCCAGAGGGAGGCCCCAGCTGAAGAAAGAGATCTGCTACCAACTCGTTGCTTGGAGAAGCGACTGACCCTGAGTGAGTTGGAGGCGGATGAGCAAAGAGCTTGAGAAGGAAGATATTTAGGAAGAGAGCGTTGGAGGTATTGAGACCCCAGGCACCAGATGGCCTTGTAGACAATGCAGAGGGTTTTGAACTTAATCCTCACAGCCACTGGGAGCCAGTGCAGAGATTTCAGTCCTGGAGAGATACAATCCATGGGCTTGAGGCCAAGGACAAGTCTTGCAGTCCGGTTCTAGATGAGTTGCAGAGGGCAGAGAGTAGAAGCAGGCAGATTTAGAAAGAGGCTGTTGCAGGAGTCCAGCCTAGAGAGAACCAGAGCTCTGGAGATAGTGAGCTTCTGTGGGAAGGAGAAGAAAGGAAGAATACCTCTGAGGAGGTGCAGCTGGTAGTGTGACTTCACAGAGACTTCAGAGATGTGAGGAGAGAAGGAGTGTGGATTCGAAGATGACCCCTAGGTCTTTTGCCTTGCAGGTGGGAGCAGGAAGAGGGCCAAGAGAGGCCAGCCAGAGAGTGAAAGGAAAAGAGGGAGTGGGTGTGCCGATGAGGAGAATGTCAGTCTTGCTGGCTTTAAGGCAGAGATTATTGGCGGCAAACCAATCCTGGATAGCAGACAGACCTTCAGAGATGAGAGACGTAGAAGAGGTGGCTGAAGGTAGCCTGAAAATGAGCTGAGTGTCATCCGCATAGCATTCGAAGTTGGGGCAGAGAGTGGCAATGCGGTGGGCAAAAAGTGCCAAGTATTGGTTGAAAATCCAAGCAGAGAGGTTAGACCCCTGGGGACACCACAGGTAGAGATAGAGATTGTGGAGAGGAAGGACCCAGGGAGGGTCGATCAGAGAGGAAAGAGGTAAGGCATGCCAGGACCTGACCGTTAATACCCAGGTTATCACAGAGAAGGTTGAGCAGAATGTCATGGTTGGCTGTGTCAAAGGCAGAAGAGAGGTCAAGTAAGATGAGGACAAAGCGGGTGTTGGAATCAAGGTTAGAGAGCAGGTCTTCACGGATGTTCAGGAGAGCAATTTCCGTGCTTCTGGCAGCTCTGAGGCCAGGCTGATGGTCATGAAGACGTGCCAACAGATTCAGTGTGAAGATTAAGCTGGGAGATGGCCAGCTTTTCCAGGAGTTTGCCCAGAAAGGGAGTGATGGAGATAGGGCGATAGTTAGCCGGGCAGGACGGGTCGGCAGAGGGCTTCTTAAGAAGGGGGTGCACAAGGGAGTGATTCGGTGGGAGGGGAAGACTCCAGTGGTGAAGGAGTGGTTGCAGAAGTCGGCCAGAGCAGGAGCCAGTGTGTCAATATGGTCCTTGATGGTTTTGGAGGAACAGGGATGAACCTGTTTTGATGAGACTTTCATAGATCGGACTTGTCTAGAAACCTCTTCTAGGGAGAACAAGGGAAAGGCAGAGAAGGGGGGAGGAGAGGTGGCTGAAGAAGGGCCAGAGGAAGAGCAGGGAGTAGAGGGTGTTGGGGGAGAAGAAGAGAGGGAGGACAGGATGTCCTGAGTTTTAGAGATGAAATGAGAGGCCCGAGCCATGCAGAGGGCCTGGAAGGGGACAGGAGAGTTAGAGACTGCAGCAGGATTGGCCAGTTACTTGCAGATTTTAAAGAGTTTGTCCAAGTTGTTACAGGGAGCCGGTATTGCCTTTGGAGCAGGCGGCAGGCCAGTTTGTCAGAGCATGTACCAGAGACACGCCATTTCCGCTCAGCTACCCTGCATTTGCGTTTGAGGGTGACAAGGTCTGACTCGTACCAGGAATTGCATTTGGCTTTGAGCTTCAAGCAGATCCTCATGACAGGGGCAAAAAAATCGAGATTTGAGATATAGCAGAGTGGAGCATGGAAAGGGCTGTGTCAGGGTATGAGCCAGTCAAAGGGAGAGGGGGGGTCAGAAAGTGGCAGCAAAAGCCTCAACTGACACACGCTTCATGGGTCGGATAACCGAGAAGGTGGGTGGCAGTGCTGGAATTAGCTTAGCCTGGGGGGAAGAGAGTGTGAGCTGGGAGGAGAGGAGAACATGATCACTCCAGGAGAGAGGATTGGTGAGAGGGATAGAGAGGGGAAGGTCTGAGGAGATCAGAACATCCAGAGTGTGCCCTGCAGAGTGGGTCATGTCTGAGGGAAGAATAGAGAGTCCAGAGGAAGGACAGGAAGCATCCAGGTGGATGTTAAAGTCTCCAAGAAGGAGGAGTTGAGTGGTAGAGACCAGGAGGGACGATGAAAGAGAGGAAGGAGGAGATCTGACCAGGTAGCCTACAGATAGTAGCCACAGTAAGGGAATGGCTAGGAGAGAGGGATGGAGCTTGCAGACGAGGCATTCAAAAGAGGAGTAGGCCTGCGTAGGAATGACTGAAGCAGGAATCCACTCAGGGAAAATCAGGGCTACACCCCCTCCGGAGCGGTTGGACCTGGGCACGGAGAGGTTCTTGTAGCCCTCAGGGAGGAGAGTGTCAAAGCCTGTGACAGAGCTGGCCGTGAACCATGTCTCAGTGAGACCGAGGACATTGAGGTGAAGTTCCTCCAGGAGGTGGCAGATGTCAGAGGAGTGTTTGACAGCTGAGCGGGAGTTAAGAGTAGCAATATGGAGAAGGTTGCCATCCTTGAAAGACTTCCGGGGAGGGTTACAAATCCGATGTTTTCCCTGCGGGGGTGTAGATGAGGAAGGAGGAGAGGGCAAAGCAGCCAAGGAGGAGACAGCAGGGGAAGGAAGGAAATTGATGAGGCGCAGGAAGTGTCTATCAAAGAGGAGATGATTGGCCTGGGGGCCTTGGACCAAGACTGTACTATTCAAATAGACATTAATGATGACCTTCAAGGAGTGGAAGGGTGCCAGGAGGGCCTCCCACCTGGTGCCACCATTATTGGGAGAAGAAGAGAAAGGAGAAAGCACAGAGACCAAATGAAGAGTCCATAGGTCTGGCGAGGAAACAACACAGAGGATGTCAGTGAAGGTTTGCCTAGTGGCGGCACTGGTATATGTGTCAGCGATAGGAAGGCCTTGGTTGGAGACCAGGATATCCTTTTTAAACTTCTTCCTACCAGATTTTGTGAGGAGAGCAGGATAGTCATTAGAGAAGCAGTTAGAAAAGATAGGAGAGACATAGAGCACCATAGAGTAGGTAGGGAGATGATGAGAGAGGAGGGGAGAGGCAGGGGTAGGAGAACACAGGGGAAGGACACAGGGCATGGTGCAAGCAGGCGAGAGAAATACGGGACTAGTTGATAGTTGGACAAGACTCCAGGCACTCAGACAATGGTAGACATTTGCAAGACGAGAGCTTAGCTAAGAAGTGGATCATAGAATGGCACTACTATCACAGTGATATTTAGGGACTGGAGAACACACCTAGTCAGTGAATCCTGTAAGGGAGAGGGAGGCCTAGGTTTCCCAATGCAATTTTAAATACTTTCACAATGCAATTTAGTTTGAACACACCTAGAAAAACACACCTAAATCTGAGAGTCCTTTAAGGGGGGAAAACGGCATAGGTTTCACAATGCTATTTTTAAATAGTTTCACAATGCAATTTAGTTTGAACACAGCTAGAAAAACACACCTAAGTCTGAGAGTCCTGTAAGGGGGGGGGGGCTAGGTTGCACAATGCAATTTTTAAATACTTTCACAATGCAATTTAGTTTGTAAACACCTAGAAAAACACACTGAGAGTCCTGTAAGTGGGGCAAAAGGCATAGGTTTCACAATGCAATTTTTTTTTTTTTTCAAATTCAATTTTATTGGTTTTAAACAGCAAAAGTGAATCATGAGGTAGAAGCACATTCGAACATACATAGGAACCATATATCGCTTCTGCCTCTTTTCCCAACTCAGATTCAAATAGCATAACTATAATGACAGTACAGTCAAGCATGGGTCCACTCCCGACGAGTGAACTATATAACTCCCCTTCCTTCCCTCCCTCCCCTCCCTTTTATTGCTCATAACACTTCCGTGGCATGATGATTGCTGTAGTCCGAAGAAACTTGCGACGCGGCAACGTCCGAAGGTAGTTGTCATTGTGAATCGTGAATCGTTAGCATTGTGATCGGGTGTGTGACAGGCACAGGCGTTTGATTGATAAGGGTCTCAATTTTCATTCATCATGCAAGGCAGTTGGTGAGTGCTTTTACTGACTAGATGTTGGGTAGGCGTTCGATCTTGACATGTAATGGCTTGCGAAGTCACTCCACGCTTCTTCATGTTTCGCAGCCTTGTTGTGCAGGGCTGCCGTTATTTTCTCCATAGTGTAGATATTGGTGGCGACTTTCAGCCAGTCCTTTTCGTTTGGCAGCCGTGGGGATTTCCATTTCGTAACTAGGGCTGCCCTGGCTGCCAATAGGAGGGGGGATACCAGTCCCCTCACCTGCACCAGCTCGTCATCATCATCTTCAAGACCGAACAACATCAGAAGGGGGGAGGATTCTCTGTCTATGCCATCTAGACGCTTGATCCATCCTAGGACCTCCTGCCAATAAATGCGCACTTTGGGGCAGTCCCACCACATGTGCCAGTAGTTGGCTTCCGCTCCGCAGTGGCGCCAGCATCTGGGGCTGGAGGTTTGGAACATCTTTGAAAGTCTATGCGGGTCATACTGCCAACGGTGGAGTAGCTTTACAGCGTGCAATTTGTATTGGGTGGCGATAGACACTCTGGCGGGCGTACCGCATATTTGGTCCCAGGCCTGCTGGTCAAATTCCCTGCCGAAATCTTTTTCCCATTTTCCTTTGAGGCGGAGGATCGGGGAGTGGTCCTTGGTGATCAGAGCTTTATACATCCGGGATATCAATCCTTTGGTCGCGTTGGTCGTGTCAAGGATCGTTTCGAAGGGCGTTAATTCTCTGCGCGTGGCGGCTTTCCATTCCTCTCTTGAGAGCACCCCTTTCAGCCGTAGGTACAGGAAGATCGGGATCGGGTGGATTTGGAGGGCATCTTCCAGTTCCGAGATTGATATGAATTTCTCCTTCCTCCACAGCTGACCGACTCTTTCTAGTCCTGCATCAAACCAGGTTTGATACCTGGCGTGTTCGGGGATCCTCTCACGGATGCCAGGTGACCAGAGGTGGCTCAGGGGTGAGGGCCATGTTGTAACTCCTGCCATACCCTTTCCTTTCTTCCAGATGTTCCACATGGTGCCCAATATCGGGTGTTCGCGCAGTGGTTTTACAAGCTTCGATCTGGGAACCCATAGCCATTCTGCGAGGGTCACGTTGCGAAGGAAGTCATTGTCGAGCTGGACCCACTGGAGGTCCTTCCTGTCTCGTAGGTGTGGGACCAGAATCCTCAATTGTGTTGCCTGATAGTATATTTCTATATCCGGAAGACCTACTCCTCCCAGCTCCTTCGGTAGTATCAGAATATCATATGCTATTCGTGGTTTTCTTCCGTCCCAGAGGAAATCGAGTATAGTTTTCTTGACCTGTCTAAAGAAGTGTTCTGGGATCATGACGGGAAGGACCTGGAATGGATACAGGAAGCGTGGGAGGGTCACCATCTTGATAGCGTTCAAGCGTCCCATCCAGGAGATTGTGAGTGGCTTCCATTTCAGTAGGTCAGCCTTTAGGGCAGCTAGGAGCTGGGGGAAGTTCGCCTCGTAGAGCTGTGAAAGATCTCTTGTTATATTAATCCCCAGGTAGCGTAGTGTGGATTCCTGTATGGTTAGGCCGAGGTGTGCCAGCTCTCTTTGTTGTTCGAGGGAGGGTACGTGGAGCGGGAAGAGGATGGACTTAGTTCTATTGATTTTGAAGCCGGAGAGTGTTCCATATTCTTCAATGAGATGAATCGCCCGCGGGACTGACGACAGGGGGTTGAGTACGTTCAGCAGGATGTCATCTGCATACAGGGCCATCTTGTATTCCCTACCGTTCACTCGGATACCTTCCACGGTGGAGTCCGCCCGGAGAGCTCTGGCAAGTGGTTCCAGGGACAGTGCGAAGAGTATCGCCGAAAGGGGGCATCCTTGTCTCGTTCCCCTGGTTAGTGGGAACCAGCGCGAGAATTGGGAGTTCACCATTACTGAGGCTTTCGGGGTCGAGTAGACAGCTTTAATCGCTCGGCGGAGGACAGGGCCGAGGCCTATGTGCTTCAGCGTGGCTTCTAGGAAATGCCATTCGACCCTGTCGAACGCCTTTTCCGCGTCAATTGACAGCAATGCTGGCATATCTGGAGATGTTCTAGATTCCTGTATAAGGTGGAGGGTCTTGCGTGTGGAGTCAGCGCCTTGTCGACCCAGAATAAAGCCAACCTGGTCGTTATGAATTATCGAGGGCATATGCGTCTCTAGGCGGGCTGTGAGGATTCTTGTGTAAATTTTGGCATCTGTATTCAGCAGTGATATCGGACGATATGAGGCACAATACTTCGGGTCCTTTCCTTCTTTGGGGATTACTGCTATCAGAGCCTCTGAGAAGGACGCGGGGGCCACTCCGGAGAGAAGAATGTTATTGAAGAGTTCAACCATAAAGGGAAGGAGGGCACTTTGAAAGGTCTTATAAAATCCTGCCGTGTAGCCGTCATTCCCGGGGGCCTTCCCTGTCGGAAGTCTTTTAATGGCGTTTTCTACTTCTTCTGCTGTGATGGGGGAGTCCAGTGCCTGTGCAATGTCTGCTGGAAGAGAGGGCATGGAGACTGCCGACAAGTAATCCGTAATTGCTTCCAATCCGGGAGCTTCTTGTGAGGTGTAGAGCTTCTCATAGAAAGTGGCAAAGGCTTCAGGGATATTGGGGGGGCAACGGACTCGGAGTGGTTCTTCTTCTTGTATAGTGGGCACCCACCTCTCGCGACGCTGGCCTCGGAGTCTAGCAGCGAGTAGTGCCCCCGCCTTATTACCGTGTTCATAGTGCCTCTGCTTTAGGCATTGGAGTCGGTGCTCAATAGCCCCTGTTTCGAGCTGGCGCAGTTCCTCCCTTTTGGCATTGGCTTGTTCTATCTTGTGTAGCCTCTCCGTAGTCGCGGTTTGCGCCAATTGGTCCAGTTGAGTGATTTCGGTCCGTAGCCTATTCTCTATGAGTTGTCGTTCCCTCTTTTTAGCTGCACCCTCCCTGATGAGCACCCCTCTCCAGGTGGCTTTGCCCGCCTCCCAGACTGTGTTGACGTCACCTGTGTTGTTTTCTTCAAAGTAATGGGTGATGTCCTGTTCGAGTTGCTCACGGAAGACCGAGTCTCTAAAAAGCGATTCATTGCAGCGCCATTTGGTCGACCTCTGGGGAAGGGCCATTTGATCCAATGTGACCGTCACCGTGTCGTGGTCCGACCAGGTGACCGGGGATATACTGGTTTCCGTCATTGCCGTTGTGAGTGCAGGTGTTAGGTATATATAGTCTATCCTGGAGTACGTGGCGTGTGGAGTCGAATAGAAGGTGTAGCCTGTGTGTGACGGGTTCTGATGTCTCCAGGCATCTGTTAAGTTGTATATATCCATCAGTTCTGCCACCCTCGAGCGTGCGCTGGTGACTGGGGTGCTTGCGGAGGGGTCGCCGGCTTGCCTGTCGAGTTCAGGATCCATCCACGTATTGAGATCCCCACCCAGGATTACTTCGCCTTGTGCCTCAGTCATAACCTTGGGGATTGCTTGGTGAAGAAACCGAGATTGGCCGGTGTTTGGTGCATAAATGGATGCGAGCGTGACGGTGGTGCCTTGTATATTGCCTACAAGAACAATAGTTCTACCGCTCACGTCGGACCAGGATCTCATTAACTCGAATTGTAGGGTCTTGTTGATCAGGATGCCCACTCCCGCCTTTTTCAAGGGGCCAGAACCCCAGTGCTCAGAGCCTAGTTTGGGGTGTAACACTCTCCGTTCTTCGCCTCTGGAGTATCGAGTCTCTTGTAGAAAGAGAATATCAAAGCCTGCCCTCTTGAATTCTCGGGATACTAGAGATCTCTTGGTGGGGGAGTTGAGGCCCTTGACATTGAGAGTGCCGATTTTAAGGGTGCCGTGCCTGTCACCCGCTACGTTACGTTTCGTGGACATTGCTGCACTTAGTGTGTTCGTCGTGTGTGTCGCGTCGTCTTCGAAGATTAGTTGCCACAGTGGAAGTACTCTGATAAGTGTTTCGTGCCTCGTGAGGCATTGAATTTGCGATCATCCCACCCACCTCCCCTTCCCTTTGGGTATTGGTCCTCATACCCAGTGTTCCCGGTTTCAATCTAAGTTCCGCATCTTTCAAACCCATGTGAAACTGAGTCTTAAAGGTGATGGCGTCCGCGTTGGACCAGATGTACTCAGCCGGTCTTTCAGCGGACCGCCCGTGAGGGTTATAGCCACGCAACCCCCCCCCACATGGTAGCGTATTATGGTTATGAGCCCCCTCCCCCCCAATTTGATTGCTGAACATCAATCACAAAATAACAAGCAACAAGAACTGTTGTTACAGGTAAAAGATAGAAAAGAAATGCAACGATACGTGTGAGTTCGAGGGACGTCATTCGCCGGTCGACCCTCCGCTATGAAATCAGTGGAAAGCGCACAATGTGGGGTGTTCGGCGGGTTTGTGACGACGTCCCACCGCTAGGTACCAACTCCTTGGCCCATGGGTCCCGAGTTAGGTTCCTCAGGGCGAGTGACGGGTGGGTGCCGCCTCATCCATTTACGTCCGGGGAGTCGTTAGGACGTCTGTATTTTCTTGCTCCCTTGACTTTATTCCGCTTCGGGCCCTGGGGTCTCCTCCTTGCTCCATCCCGTGCCGAGTCGCCATGTGATTCCTCCCGTGGGTCCGGGCCCACGAGATCCGCCATGCAGTTCCGGATGTCGTCCTCGGATCGGAGCGTTATCCGCCTGCTCTCGTGTTCAAAGTTGAGGGAGAAGGGGTATCCCCACCTATACCTTGTGCCTCGGTCCGTGAGCCACTTCGTGAGAGGGCTGCAGAGACGCCGTAGAGCCAACGTGAGCGATGAAAGGTCTTGGAAAATGGTTATCTGGGCCCCGCTGAGGGTGAGGGAGTCTGCCGATCGAGCCTTCGTGAGAATCCTTGTTCTATCCTGGTACCTGTGGAACTTGGCTAAGACGGATCTTGGGCCTCCTGGTGGGCCGCCGGCTCTGTGTATTCGCTCAATTGCGAGCTCGTCCACATTCTCATCTGCGACTAATATCCTGATGATATCGTGTATGGTGTGTTTAAGATCTGACTCTGTTTCACCCTCGCGCTTCGGGATCCCAAAAAAGCGGAGGTTGTTGCGGCGCTCCCTATTTTCTAAATCGTCAATTTTTAGCCGGATGTCCTCTTCTCTTTTCTCTATGTTGTTCATTCTAAGGTTCAGTTGGGCTTCCGTTACATCGATCGAGGCCTGGTTGTTTTCAACTCCTTCAAGCCTCTGTTCTATGTTATCGACCCTCTGGGTCATTCTGTCTATCTTGCCTCCTAGGTTCGCGCCCATGCTTCTGATCTCGCTTAGGAGGGCGGCTATGTCCCCCTTGGTGGCTGCCGCACCCGCTTCGGGGGGCTCAGTTGACATTGTTTCGTTGGTATCGGGGTCCGGGTATGGGGGGGTGTATGCGAATCTGGCGAGTTTGCTGCGGATGCTCATGCGATGTGTAGGTGCGAGGCGGCACACGCCCCTATGGTGGGGGCCTTTCCCTCAGCACCGAGGCTCTGGTTGCTTGCCGGCGTGGGATGCGGGATGGTGACCCAGGTGTCCCGTCGAACTGGAGCGGGTGATGAGAGGAGGCACACGCCCTGGGGTCAGGGGCACTACCCTCTGTCCGCACTGTACGTCCCCGGTGGTGGCCTCCAACCTGGGATCCTCTGCCACTCAGGTTCCACTGCACTGTCCTGGTGTAGCCTTTGGGGCCTGTCTGGACTGAACTGAGCTTGTGGGGGTCCGGTGTGAACAGTTCGGGGCTAAAGAAGGCCCGGATCCGGCTTGTGGGGGGAGGGCCCCGTTCGAAATGCTGCCTGACCGCTGAGGGAGCTCCGCGCCAGGCCCTCAATGTGTGGGCCGCGCTCTGTAGCGGGGGGGAGCAATTCCCTATTGGGTGGGGGGGAGCAAGGAATTTCGTATCCTCCAGGTGTGAGGGTCAGCCAAAATGCAGGAATAACCAATTATAATCCCCATCCAAACCCTTTGTTGGTTCCTTTATATTGCATTCCCCTCTTTTCTCCCCAACAGCCACACTTTTCCAATTCACCTCCCAGTCGGCGCCTCGGGGGTCCGCCTCGATGGAGATGGGGGGCTCCTAGTCTCCTTGGTCGGCGCCTGTCGCAACTTCGGGGGCGCGGGTAGGGGGCTGGTTCCAGGGGGAGGGGGCGCCGTCTCTCCTCAGGCAGGGTGGCGTTGCTGGCAGTCCCTGTACTCGGGGGCGGGAGCGCCTCTCGGGGGCCTTGGGACGCCCGCGCTTAATGCGGGCGGGAAACACTCACCCGACCCAGTTGTGGCCAGTCCGTGGGGTCCGCGAAAGTTCTGTGATCCGGGGGGGCCAGCGGGGGTGGTGCGTTGGTGTGCGGGAGGCCGGGGAGGCCGTTCACGGGTTCCCCCGACTCCAGTGCTCCGGGGAGGTGCTGCATAGGAGGCCCGGAGGGGGCGGCTCAAGTCGGGGCGATTTCAAAGGGAAAATCGCTCCGATTCTCGTCGGAGTTTCGCCCGGAAGTCGGGGGCCAGGTTCAGTGGGCTCCGTCCATCGTTGTTGTTCGGGTGGGGGGGCCAAAAGTGGGGGCTCAAAGCACTTTTGGGGGTTAGGGGAGCGGAGCTCACACGGAGGAGTTCTGCATCCGTGCGCCCCCTGGCGGCCGATACAATGCAATTTTAAATACTTTCACAATGCATATCAGAGAATCTGCTACGGGGAGCGGACAGGGTAGGTGCAAGCTCTAACTCCCCGGGCCGTTCCTACCTTGTTAAGTCGCTGCTGGTTGACGGCTGGCAACTGGCTTTCCCTGAAGACACATGCAGACACCAACTGGAGCCGCCTCAGTGGGAGCTTCCCTTTGCCTAGCAGCACTTAGCCGCAGGGGGCTGCCGGGCAGGGAGCTGCCCTGAAAACTCCATAAGAGGCTCAGAGGGCCAATGGGAAGGTGCTGGGTGGGAGGGAGGCAGGTGGAGGAGGGAAGCGGAGAGGCGATTGAAGGACAAAAGAAGGGAAAGAACACAAAGGCAAACAACACGGTAGTGGGTCGGGAAGGGAGAGAGCTACCACACAGTAGTTTGGTGCCTGGGTGGACTAGGCACTGAGGAAACAATCAGGCAGGAACCTTGCCTGCACTGCAGGAGCTGGGCCGTAGCAAGGTGCAGCAGCAATGAGGGAACGCTGCACCTTGCTCAAGTATAGTACGGCACACAGGCCAATGGGAAGGGGCTGGGCAGGAGGGAGTCGGGTGGCGGAGGGAAGCAGAGAGGTGATTGGAGGACAAAAGACGGGAAGGAACACAAAGGCAAACAACACGGAAGTGCATCGGGGGAGGGAGTGAGCTACCACATAGTTTGGTGCCTGGGTGGACTAGGCACCAAGGAAACAATCAGGCAGGAACCTTACCTGCACTGCAGGAGCCGGGGCGTAGCGAGGTGAAGCAGCAATCATGTGCGACAATGTCAGTGCAAAGTCGCATGAGAGTGTTTTTAAGACAGGAGTTGCAGTGGTTGGCCAAATGAGGTTTGGGTCATGTCCATTCCACTTTTGGAGTCCCAATAGTTCAGTGGTCATGAAGGTGCACACTGGTCATGTCCATGTTGCACTCTCCTCACACATAGTTGTGATGCATGTGAGCATTGATGTCCACGAATTTGGCCTTGGGAAATGTGGACAAAGGATGTGATGTGGATTTTGGCAACACTGATGCCTGCAAGCAGGTTTGATCAGCAGGAGTAAACGTTATACTTCCACATGCTGCAAGTGGGAATGGTTGAATTAGAGAAGGGCACAGCAATAAGGCACAGACCTCAATCCATCCACTATCTGGCCTTCGAAATGTCATCCATGTCTGTATGTATGTATGGTCCTCTACTCCTCCAATCCATGGCTTGATGCCGGGCATGCCGGGCCTGGTATGCACCAACATGATTACACAGATCATCGATAGTCAGTCATCAGTGCCTTTCACATTTCAGCGTGTCCAGTTTAAATGTGTGATGTATGCGGGGCAGGCGCTATCATGTCTGTAGGCCTTTGAATTCACATATACAGGCCTTTGAATATTGTTGTCTTATTTTGTGCATGTGAAGATGCAGTGGATGAGGAGTTGGAGAAGGAGGAGGAGTAGGAGAAGGAATCAGATGAGGCGAAACCATCCACCAGTGCAGCCCAGGAAGCTGTGCCTGGTGAGAATCTCATCAGGTTGCAGTCCATCATCAGCAGGCCTACCAACTCGTCATATGATGCTGCCGAATCTTATGTGGGGGTCATACTGAGGGACATGAAGCAGTACTCCGCTCAGTAGTTTGGATGCCATGGAGCTCCTTCAGTTACTTGAGGCTGCTGAGTCGGAGGAGGAGAGCCAGGAGACCTTAAGCCTGGCAGTGGGAAGCCCTGTGTCAATGGTGGCTTCAATGTCTGCATGTTTGCCTTCCCCCATCATGGAGACAGCAGTGGAAGATGGTGTCAGAAGTTTGTAGACCTCCAGCCAATCACTGTGAACTCATTGCTACGAGGCCCAGGCGTTTGCCTCCTGGCTTGGTTGGCCCCACACAACTCAGAGAGGGAGAAGAAGCGTGCTGCGTGCACGTGTCCAACAGGGTGAGGTCCTACAGGAGATGGCCAGGAACATCCATTGCTTGGCAGAACATATCTCCTCAAATTCTGCACACATTGCCAAACTCCACCAATTGTGGCAGGAGAGCAGAGAGGACATGCAACAAATGAGGCAGGCGATTTGCAATAATGGTTCTGTTTTGAGACAATCCCAGAATGACGGGTTGATGCCCTCAAGGGACCACCAACTGCAGGATTTGGATGGCTTGAGCAAAACACTGCATGTGGAGATGTTGGCCTCAAAGGAAACCCGCCATCAAGACATGGATTCCTTGAAGCAATCTCTGCATGATGAAATGTTAGGCACATGGGACAACCTTGGCTAAGAGATAGATTCCTTCAGGCAATCTTTCAACATCTAGTTGGAGAAGTCAAGGATCACCAGGCATTATGAGTCTTTGGTCCATCTCCAGGACCGTGTAGCTATCGGGGCCCTCATGCATGCATCCCTCTCATGAGTGGACGTAGCCAATGAGGACCAGGCTTTGGCATTGTATTTTTAGAGTGCACCATCCCAGAATCCACCACAGCATGGGGCTTACCGTTGGCCCACGCAGGTGATGCCATTGGGCAGGACCCTAAAGGCACCTCTCTGCTTGCCACCACCATCCCTTCTTCATGCACCCTGGTGTCCATGAGCCCATGGAGGGAGCATTTATTTTTTCAGTTTCTTTTTGAAACCACCTCCTATCCACGGTAGACATGATTGTATGCATTTTTTTGTTTCCTCCTCCAAAGTGGACTGCATTTTATTGCTATCCCTGTCCAAGGTGGACTGTATTTTATTTTTACCCCCATCCAAAGTGGACTGTATTTGATTTAGACCCCCTGTCCAAGATGGACTGTACAGAGTTGACTGTATTATTTCTGTGTCCTCATTTCAGGGCCATTGAGCTCTCGAGGTTAGTGAGTGAACTGCTCATGGTAGTGGGCACAATTCTGGACTGTGGGACTGCACATGCAATCATGCTCAGTGGAGTCAACTGACATGGGCCCTCATTACGACCCTGGCGGAAAGTGACTGACCTGACCGCCATAGCGTAAATAGCGTTTCCGCCATTGCACGACGGAGCAAAGTGCGGCTAATTCCGACCCATCGGGCACGAGCACTACGCCATGGCGGAAGTGCAAAGTCCGCGATGGCGGAAATGTCCCCAAAACGCCCCTCACCGCCGCCGTACGGCGCCCTAGGTGCAATTCCGCCACCCATCATAGCGGTCACCGCAATGAGCGGCAATCGGAAAGTACGGTGACCGGAAATATACGGAAACGGAAGTAAAAACATGGTCCCGGAACGGGAAACAGCACGCTGTACACCTATAAAAACACAATTTCCACACAACCATTAAAAATACTACCCTGAGACTCATCCCAACCCGTCATCCACCCTAGTGAAACCAATAAAAATGGGAAAAGTAGCGAAAAAAGCGTGCGACCGCAAGCGGCAGGTCCACTTCTCCCGTGAGGAACTCACCGTGCTCACAGAGACCCTCCAGGAGAATGCTGCCGTCGTCTTCTCGACGCAAATGACCAGGACGGCACTTGCGAACAAGAAGGCCATATGGGCCCTGGTGGCACAGCGGGTAAGTGCGGTGGGGACCGCACCCCGCAACCCACAGCAATGCAGAAAGCGATGGGACGACTTGCGGATACGCGTACGGAGCATACTATCCGCCAACCGTAACATTGCCACAGCTACCGGGGGAGGATCGGAATCACCCATCAAGTTGATCCCCTGGGAAGAAATCTGTGCCTCCACCATTGGGATGGAGAGTATAGAGGGAGTCGGAGGGATGGAGAAAGGTGTGCAGACATCCGAAGAATCAGGTAGGTGTCCCAAATAAAACAATGCTAAATCCACAATGTCCAATCATGTGAAGTACCATGTGTCCACATAGTGCAACAGTAACACATGTCCAGGAGAACGTCCACATACATAGGCCTGATAGCACACTTTAAAAGTCACATTAAATACATAAATAATTAAAAATCCTAAAAACACCCTCTACACGTGCAGCAGGCACACCCTAACTGCAGGCTGCAAAACAACTGCATCCTCAATCCACACAAAAATGAAACCACCTCCAAGGCCCCAACCCAAATCACCCTCAGGTACCACCCCAATGCATGTGATACATTGCCATTCCAATTTCCACAGACCCATTAATAACGCTCGCCCTCCTTTACTCCACCACAGGGTCCGATTCAAACGACGAGCTCCAGGACACCCCTACCAGCACACCTGCAAAGAGGGCCAAAACCAACGGCCAAAGACCCTCCACCTCAGCTGCACGCATCAAGACACGGCAGCAGCACAAATCAAGTGGCAGCACACAGGAGGGAACTTCAACAGGCACCCCAGCAGCCAGCATGCCCACAACAGCACCACCACAGGTCCCCCCAATGGATGCCACAGAAGGCACTGCTTCTGGTGGCAGCAGCACCATAGGTGACACTGCATTAATGGCAGCATGCTCCGACACAGAAAACGGGGATGTTGAAGTAAGATCCATCCATGACCTGTCTCAATCCCCCTGTTTGTTCCATCCCGTACACCATGAGGATACCACGCAGGGGCACCCACAAGACGACGACTGGCCATCCCCCACAAGCCCTGTGGCAAGGCAACATGAGGTGACCAGCCCCTCTGTGACACCACCGCAAATGGCCATGGCACAGCAGAGGCAACAGTCCCTCGCCAGGTGATCGTGCAACAGCAGCAACTGGCCACGCTCCTGCTGATGAATGTGGGGGTACTAAGGCAGCCATAGAAACATCAACTGAGACACTTAGGGCAGAAATGGAGAGAAGTACAGAGACACTAAGGGCACAAATGGAGAGAAGCACCGAGAGCCTGAGAGTACAAATGGAGAGAAGCACCGAGAGCCTGAGAGTACAAATGGAGAGAAGCACCGAGAGCCTGAGGGGGGAACTGCATGCGACGTCCAAAGACGTATGTGCTGAACTTGCCGCTGTGCGCCGTGTGCTCACTGAGCTCTCACAAACCCTTAGGGACATGCATGGACGTGAGCAGGCAGAGACATCATCCGTTGCAAGTTCCGTCCAGGGCAGCCCCCAACGTAGATCTGGGAGGAACCTGCGCTCCACAGGCAGGGGTGCCCCTGATACCCGGAGAGGGGGCTTGCAATAGCGTCTGCCCACTGACAATGAGCATCTTTGGACACTGGTGTTCGGGGGGGAGGTAGGAGGGTGGACGGGGTGTGTTGGGCTCACTTGGGTGGCGGGTCGATGGGGTGTGTAACATAATTTCACATATGCTATAAACAATGCACGATCATCCAATGAGATGTGTGGACATTGATCTTTGTGTACGAGGCCATTATAGGCGTACAGTCCATATTGTGCATGTTCCAGACACACACAGTGCCACAAGTCCCGTGTCCATGTATCAGCCACCAGGCGTGAGTGCTAGAAGCATGCATCTATGATATGCTGACGAATGTCACGGCCCTCCTGTGCCTCGCAGACTCCTTGAGGTGCTGCCACATCCCCACCCTCATCATGACCATCTTCAGGTGCTTGCAGTTCTGCGTCAGGGGGCATGGGCACATTTCTACGTACGCACATGTTGTGTAGCATGACACATGCCATGACCATCTTTGCAACCTTCTCATGGCGGTACAGGAGTGCCCCGCCAGACCTGCTGAGGCAGCGGAAACGAGTCTTCAGTAGGCCGAATGCCTGTTCTATGACTACACGGGTACGTGAGTGGGCATGGTTGTAGTCCTCCTCATGCTGGTCCTGTGGGTTCCGGAGTGGTGTAAGGAGCCATCTCTTCAGTGGATACACGGCATCACCTGTATGTGGACAATAAAGGATGTTTGTGGAATGACATTGCTACGTACGCACCCCCCCCCCTTCCTGCCAGGTCATTGCCGCATCACATACCCCACATTATCATGCTTGAAATGAGACTCACCGAGTAGCCAGGATCTGTTCCCTGCGTGTCGCTCCATGTAGCGTGGTATTGTAGAGTTCCTCAAAACCATAGAATCATGGGTTGATCCAGGAAATCGGGCACAACAATGTGTAATGATCCTGTTGGAGTCACACACCATTTGTACATTCAGAGAATGAAATTGTTTTCGGTTGCGGTACTGGGCCTCCATGGCATGTGGGATGACCAATTCCACATGGGTGCAGTCAATGGCACCAATGCAACCCGGTATGCCGCCAAGTGCATGGAATCCCACTTTTGTGTTCGTAATTTCCTGCTCCGAGCGTGGTAGAGAGATGTAGTCGTCTGCGTGCCTCAGGAGGGCATCGAGCACTTGCAATAGTGTCCGTGGGAACACTGGCTGTGAAATGCCATGCAACTGTCCGACTGTGTGCTGGTAGGTGCCTGTGGCCAGGAAGTGGAGTACAGACACCACCTTCAGTAGGGGTGGGATGGCGGTTGGGCTATCTATCATGCTGACAAGGTCAGCCTGTGTCATGTCCACAATGGCGGTTATGGTGTCCCGGTCCAAACGGTAGAGGGTGTGGATCTGCTCATCAGTGAGGTTGAACGGATGTGCTCGGAGGCGTGGGATTGCGGGCTGCCTGCGTGGTGGTAGTGGCTGTGCTGGCGGCTCTTGCTGGCCCTGCCTTGCCCTCCTCCTCCTCCTGCGTCTCCTCTGTGCGGCCGGTTGTTGTAGTAGTTGTTGTTCGTCTTCTTCTTGAAGTTGGAGTACTTGCAGTGCTATCAGGTCCCCCAGGGCCAACATGGCTAGTCCTGCCGGTAGCATTTCGGAGTGGGTGTGGTTGTGGGAGGGGGTTGGGTGTGCAATTTATGTGTTTTCAGGCTGTATAGCCTCCACCTGTGGTGATTCATTCCACCTGTGCAAGCTGCTATCCCCTTTGGGCGAGCACGTCCCGCACACAACGCTGCAATTCGACGAATGGCATCTTGCTATTACAATCATGTATTTGTTCCCGATGGCAGTGAAATATTGGTTCATATGTTCATTCTGCTATGGTCCCATTGTTTCACATACTATCTTTGCAGTCGCGAACAGACTTGTGAAGGGTCAGTGGAATGTAGTACTCGATTAACGGTGGACCCTCATGCAACACTGTACCGAGGTTCACCGACGGGCGGGGCGTCCCATTTGTGAGTGAAGCCAGTTGCCATTTTCACACACTGCCGCACTACATGGATGAATTTGTGATTTCAAGCGGTCACAGATGCCTTTTCGACGTGATGTTGCAAATGAGGAATTCGAAGGACAGCGCTTTCGGTTTTCAGCTAGCGGCGAGGAGTTGCCCACAGGTCTGACTGCAAATATAACGTTCTATTGTTCAATGTCCTTGGGACAGGGGCCATGGCGAGAATGCAATGATTGATATGAATAGTATGGGATGCGCAATAGCGTAGTGGACGATGAGGCCGGACGTTCCCAAACACATGTTACTTCACAACACTGGAATTATGGGCTGGAGGACAGTGGATTTTGCAGACTGCATAACGCACAGACTCAATGGAAATTTCACATGTTATGTGAGTATAAAATCAGGCGTTTTCATTACGGGATGAGGGAATGATGTATGGATGCATGGACAGATGATTTAATACGGAGTTTGCCATGTACAGGGCTTTTTGGAATCTATCCACCTCCCCTGCGCTATGTGATGCAGAGCTGCCATAGTGGGACCATCGTCTATCTGCCCTTGTTGAACCCTCCCTGTCTCGACGCGCCTTCAAACACTTGTGTCTATGCACGTTACTAATCCCATCTAATGGATTCTGTTTTAACAGACGCATGCACAAAAACACTCGTTTGTAATAGTGTTTTCACCTCGATATATATAGTTATGATTCGCAAGTGGTTTTTGGGTGGAAATAATCCTTTGGAGTGGGCTAGCATGCATATGGCTGTGGATTTAGTGTGATCATTGAAGTGAGTAATTCAAATGAAGTTCTGATGCCCATGCTATTCTTTTTCATTTCATTTGGGTGACAGGTATCTCCTCCCCTTTTGCCACTGCCATCTGTATGCCACTCCTGCAGATGGATTTTACTCCCGACACCTGCTGCTTCGTGTTAATCAGTGGAGCACCATTACGATCTTATGGGACGATCGCCAATGGGCCACATGCCCTTACGCAGTACTAGTGGCTAGGAGCAACATATCGGCTTTCAGCTGGACTAGTGCCTACCTAATGGGACGGCCCTGCGGTTCTAGGCGCTTCCATGTTGCCTTTTTGAACGTGAATGTAGCCCCTGTGTACCATGAAGGAACAGGGCGTCACACATGAGGAAGCTGGTCATTTATTGCGGATGCAGCCCACAATGATGAAATATATTTTGGAGTTCATGACCTAATGGCTGTATGGGCTTGGTGAATTTGTTGTGCATTAAATTTCTATTCTGATATGAACCGTGTAGCGTTCTTCTTTGCAAGTGATGTAGCATATTCCTATTTGTGGAGCGATGTATTGTGAGGAGATCTGCATTGGGTTCCAGCTTCGGGGTATAGTTGCGTGGTACTGTACTGGGCGCGTTTGCCTACGAAGCCCAGTGAGGTCAGGGATAGGGGCTGCCATTATGACTGTTTTAATGATGTCATGCTCAGGGGCGGGGGATTAGCTTTTGTGTAACAGATGCCGGTCAGCCAGGTGGATTGGTGGAATGATGTGATTATCAGAATATGGCTGGTCACAGGTGCCTGTGTTTGCGTGCGTTTCTTGGAGGGAGACTGAGGTCAAGTCCATTTGAATGCCTTCTGTATTCGTGCCATCTGTGCCCTGCAGCTCCCATTGGCCCCTCTTGAGATGAGCCTGGCTGCTCAGTCACTCTGCCAACTTGTGTGGTGCATGCTTATGCTGATGGTTGGTTTGTTTACTGGCAGGAGTACAGGGCTGGTGCAGTCTCACTCAGGATACTGCTTTGAATGTTGCCTTACACTGGTGTCAGTCGATGGGGGGGCCTGTTTTTGTTTGTCTCATTTTTCTGTTCATGTTGCTGGACTTGACCCTTCACATGCCTGTGCTGCATCTTTTTTTTAATTTTTTTTTATTTTATTGTATATGGTTTACAAGAAACCTTTACAAAAAAAAATAGTATATCGTTAAAAGGTACAAAAAACATTCATTGCATTTAAATTTCAAATTATACAAACAAGCGTTAAAACATAGATCCAATTTCCAGTTAAAATTTCCAGAGAATAAGGGACAAATTTAAATTTAAATTTTAAAAGGTACAGTGCAGAGTATCCTGCAGCAATAAAAGATATACCAACAGTAAAATTTAAAATTTACAAAATTCTAACAAAGAAAATAAACCTACAGAGAATAAGAGAAATTTCATAGGGTCAAGCATAGTCATAACAAGTATAATCATTATCATAATCATAACAGCGGGGCGAATAAATCTAAAGCTTTGATAAATCCAGCCACAGCAAGTCCATCCTTAATGTTTTTAATGGTGAGACACTGAGACCAGATCAAATCTGCCACCCCCATTTTCCCCATTGCATTAAAACGACCTAGATATTTGACCCTTAGAGCTGTCAGAGCAGTGCAGTCTAAAAAGAGATGCCGAGCAGTTTCAATCACCCCCAAAGTTTTGCAGAAGCGGCAGCTAGGATCTAAATCAGAGAACTCCTTCCTTTTGTGTAAGACTTCCCGAGTGGGGAGGAGATTCCATCTGAGTTTAATGAGAAGGGAGCGATAATATCTGTTGGGGAATTGGTTCAAAATAAAAGACAACAGGCCTCTTTTCTTATGATCAAATTGTAAATCTCTCAAAGAGGGGTACGAATGTAATTTTTCAATAGTATTACTCCAGTCATGACAAAAGAGACGCTCCTTGACCATATTCGGATTCTTTAGTAGGGTGTCCCTATCGGAGGAAATATCCAACAGGGTCTTGTCACAGAGATCACTAAAAGCATTGAGATATACATTCTTGACTAAATGTCCCTGAGAAGAAATCATGTGGCCCACATCAGCATAGAGAGTGTCAGGTTTTGGAGAAAGCAAGGCTGAGAAAAGTGATAGAATCCTCCAAAGAATCCTGGCTCGAAATGAGACTAACCCTAATTCATACCTGATAGCTGCTATTGGAATGGAATTTGGCAATTTTAAGATTTTCCTCCAATAGATACCCTCGAGAGAATCCCAGAAAGTCAGAAGTGCCGTGAAGTGGAATTCCATTCCATACAAAAGTTTTGGAGTAACCTTACCCTTAAAAAAGTCTACTACAGGCTTAAGGGAGAACATACCATATTTATTGTCTAGTTTGAGGGATTGGGAGATGAGAGGGAGCAGTTTGTTTCTGAGGAATCGTCTAAGTTCGATCGCCGAGGGTCTAGGCAAAATCAGATAACCAAGATAGATGATTTTATTTGCTCTAATTATATTTTCGCCTCCTATTTTCCATACTTTGTTATTCCCCATTTTCCCCTTTGAAAAGACCATAGTACGGGTTTTACTCGGGTTAATCTTAAGGCCATTAAGACTCCCATATTCTTCAAATTTGCATATGAGCCTCTGCAGGCCCACTTTAGTTTTGTCAAAAAGAAGAAAGTCGTCGGCATAAGCCAACCATGAGAGCCTCAGATCCCCTAATTTAGCACTCACCATGCCTGCATTTCTCAGGAAGTCGTCAATATCAGCCATGTAAAGGATAAAGAGACAGGGAGCTAACGAGCAACCTTGTCTCACCCCAATACGTGTCCTAATCCTTCTAGAGAGGGTTCCTGCCAAGTCGAGCCTGATGTGAACCCCTGAATTTTCATACATGGCCATGATAAGAGATAGAAGCCCTGCCGGAATGCCCCATTTGGTTAGTTTTTCCCATAGTCTTGACCTGATAACCAGGTCAAAAGCGTTTGACAGGTCAATAGATGCAACATAGAGAGGACCATCAAATTTACCCCAGGAAGAGGTCTGTAGGGCACTGAGAATAAGACCATTGAGATTAGTTGAGTGGCCTGCCCTAAAGCCTGTTTGTTGTTTGGGGAGAATATTATTTTCCCTGATCCAAACATTAAGATGTGAGAGCAACAGAGAGGCAAAAAGCTTACAATCCGCATCGATAAGCGAGATAGGTCTATAATTTTTGACCTCGTTACGCAGGCCTCTTTTGAAGATTGGAACAATGTGAGCTGTTTGCCAACTAGTGGGTACCTTCTTGGAATTGACAACATCTTCAAAGAGCAGAGAGAGGAGGTTAGCCCAGAGAGCAGGCTCAGCTTTGAATGTGTTGTTAGTAAGGCCGTTAGGCCCAGGAGCCCTGGATTTCTTGGCTCTGGAGATGAGTCCAAGTATTGTCTCGGAGTCAGTCGGAGGCTTCCATAAGTCCTTAGAGCGATCGTTCCCCAGGAGACAGGAAACTGATCTCTCATCCCCAATGTCAAAGAGTTGGGTGTAGTGCTCAACCCATTGAACCTCAGGGATGGGATTTAGCTGGTCGGTGACCGCCGCATTATCTAAGCTAGATACTGTAACCCAAAATGCCCTCAGGTCTCCTTTTATAAGCACTGCAAGCATATGATCTGCATCATTTTGTAGCATAGAAGCTTTTCTGGACTTACAATAGTTTTTATATTTTGGGCGGATGGTTTTAATTTTTATGATTTTATCGGCCCATTCCATATCTAGGGATCGTACATCTCTAATGAGTTTCTTAGTGAGACTCTTTACATTAGCCAATGCTTGGTCAAATCTATGAAGGTGTGAAATTTTAGAAACACCTTTCCTAAGCTGACCGTGAATACTGCGCTGTAGAGCCATGAGAAAGCTATCGAAATGGACTGTATTGAAAACTGCCAATTTCCAATAGAAAGAGGTATGGTTAAAAGAAGAGATCAGTTTACGATTCAATAGGCTGATATTAAGAGGAGACCAACGAACCCCTGTCCCTTGTCCCACAGTTTGGAGATGGGTAGGTCCCCCCGCGGACAGAGACTTAGTAGGAAGGAAACAGAGAAATGAGACCCGGAGAATACCATGGTCACTCCATGAGTTGAAAGAGACCTCGACATTAGACGAACAAGGAATGAGAGAGTGATCTACAAACACGTAGTCTAAGGTAGATATTGATGAGGATCTATGCCATGTGGGTCGAGATAAATTGGTAGCGTCGTAATAACCATTAAGACAAGTAAGACCCACTGAATCCATGGCGAAGTTCCAACAACGACCACGTGCGTATTTCATACCTAGGCGGGAGTCGTCCTCCAGCGCTAGTCCCAAGTCGTCATATTTGGATTCGGAAGAAATAGAACAATCCGAATTAAGATCACCTGCCAGGATCAGTTTACCCCTGGGATGCACAGATCTCCAGGAAAGAAGCATGTCCGTTAGCGTTTGCAAAAACGGCTCGAGAGGAGAAATTCCCTTGTGCCAATATACATTTACCAAAAGTAGAATAACCGTATGATCAAGGGAGAACACCTCCAGGGCCTGGATACCAAAAGGCGTATCCAAAAGCATCTTAGTCCTATAACCCAAAGAAGTTCTTAATCCAATGAGAAGACCCCCCGATGGCCTACCTCCCCGGCTGGGTCTAGCATTTTGAAAAAAAATATTAAACCCGTCTAAAATGGGAATTGAGAGCATCCAGGTTTCTTGAAGAAAGAAACAGTGTGAAGCCCTGATCAGAGTAACAGTGTCTAAGTTAGTAAAGAGGTGAGAGTTACCTCTAGAATTCCAGGAGAGAAACCCAAAGCTATTCACAGAAAGAGCATCTGGAGGTAGTTCTGGATTAGTCAGGAGGTACTCATTTCCACAGACCTGCAGTGACCTGTGTCCAATTGCGAAAGCGTCCATTTGATTTGGGCATAAATTGCCTCCCGTGGGGTTGTGGGGCTCTATCCGGATAATATACCATAGTAAGATTATCCCTATATTTTGCATCCCCTCCATTGTTACTGGAGAGCTGAGTAGATTTCAGTAAATTTGCTTCAAAGCCAAGTTGCTTTAGCCCTTCCTTATGTCCCATAATTAAATCCAAAACCACTCTTGATTTAAGAATGATATTACTTACATCTACCCGGTCATGAATGGGGAAGATAATGCTATCCAAGTCATAGCTAGAGATAAGTGAGAGCGAGGGAAGTTGATGGAAGATCTTTAAAATATTACCACAGTTTAAGCAGATTGGCATATCTTGGCCCCAGAGGCTGGTAAGTTGTATAATATCCCGAGGAGCTTTTAGTTCTGACATATTAGGAAGGGAGTCAGAGATCTTTTTAGTAAACTGAGCTAAAGAATCAACCGCCAAGTCGGGACCCCTAGCCCCTCTTAGTATAGTCCTATTTTGAATAACATTTGGGCCTGCAGGGAATCTTTCACAGAAATTAAGAGAAGTATTGTAACCAACAGAATCGAGCCCAAAGGGGGCACCTTCATGGTCCATAGTCGGGGCAGCAATAGGCAAACTAGGAAAAACTGAATTAGGGGGGAGAGGGGCAGAAAGACCCCTCTCTGTTAGGGCTCCCAAATCATCTTCCCTTGTTATAAGCTCAGTACTCACTGGGAGACCCTCAGTGACAGCAGTGAGCATTGGCTCTAGAGGTAGAGGCGAGGTAGAAGAAGCCCCCTCTAGGGGCAGGCATAAGTTAGATTTAGGCACTGCCCCACATACACTTTTAGGAGCCAGTATCTCCCGGAAAAGGTGTTTGACCATATCAATGTTAACCAAATTTGCTCTAGGCGTTGGCCGAGAAGTCTCTAAGTGACTCTGAACTGACCCTGTTATACAGTTAGATAAAACAGTCGGGGATACTGCATCAGAGGTGGAGTCCTTTGCTTTGACAATAGTATTAGTAGTACACACAGTCGAGGCATTGACGGAGGTAGGCCTTGGTAGATTTGAAGTAATTGTCGGGGTACCAAAAGCCACAGAGTCCACAACCCCCTCAATATTGCGTCCCTTTACTAGTGAGGGAATGTTGTTAGTCGAGAAACTATCAACCACATCATCCAATAATGGAGACGGAACTGCTGTAGTGGGAGGTAGGTCAGCGGTGGCTGCAGTAACTATCGTAATAGGGCTAGGGGTCCGAGAGGCCACTGGTTCAGCATGATTCCCAGTCTCCTTCGGTACGAGAGTAGTAGATGTGGAAGCCAAAGTATTCGCCAAGAAGAGATTTTTAAAAAATGTGTTCGTATAAGAATTTAAATGTTTCACGTTTTTCTGATTTTTTGTTTTCTTCATTTGCTGAGTGATTTTCCTTTTCCTTCCTATACAGGGCACAACTTTTTGATGTAGGATTTCTTTGATGGGTTCAATGGAGATAGATGAATTCTCTGAAGATGAAATAGATATGAACTCCAGAGAAGAGGCGGTCTGGGGACCCTTGGGGGGATCTGCCAATTCTAAAGACCCTCCCATAGGGGGAAGGCCTTGTACAATAGGGTTAGCAAGCGGACCAGCCGCTTCCTCTTGGACTTTCTCCTCAATTGATACCATTGTGAGTTTAGTGTGAGGGGAAGTTAGTACTGGCTTCGATCCAGTGATCTTTCGCAGACCCTCGGAGGTAGTTATTGGCATCTTAGCGGGTAGGCTACATGAATTCAAAGCTAGACCTTTAGGGACCGTAGGACTCTGGCCCTTAACTAGAACTACCTCTTGCATACTTGGCGTGATCATGGTAAATCCTTTATGTACGGTATGGGCTTCAGAGGGTAGTTGATTAAGAGGAGTAGGGTCATGACCGTGTGTAGGCAGAAGTGGATGTTCTTCCTTTATAATTTTAACTAGCTCTTCGAATCTGTCAAGGCCCTCTAACCCAGAGTAAATTTCAGATAAGAGGAGAGAGTGAGATCTGACCTCGGACCATATATTGTCATACAGACTCACAAAGGAACTCAGAACCATATTCAGAGCCGAAATAGTGGGTTGGGAGAGTTTAATTCTTTCATCTGCCTCCTTGAGAGTGTGGTGTAAAATCGATTCACTACCCTGATCCCTTTTTGAGTCTGGGAGTAGACCCCTTTCTTTCAGCCAATTATGTTTCTCTGTGTATTCATCAATAAAATTGATGAGATCAGAAGGAGAGCCTGCAAAGGAATCATCACAGATTTGCTGGGTGACATTATTTGTATTATTATAGTTGGGGCCCAGGTGGCTATCTGCAATTGCCTTGTCTGCACATTCTATAATGCTGATGTCGTCAATATCCTGAGCTGAAGGATCCTCAATCTCCAATTTCTTAACTACATCAACTAGGTTAGTATGATCTGATGAGGACACTGTAGGGAGTGTAAAGATTTAACAAGGGTGCTAGATGTGGACCTCTTTCCAAAAAAGTGTGAAATGTTTTTCCCTTGAATCGGTTTCCCTTGGGTACTCAGATTGGATTTTGTTTTGAGGGTGGGATTCTGGGATTTATTAAGTGGAGTTTTAAACAGGGGAGGTATCGATTTCCCTTTAGGCGTGTATGGAGTACCAGCCACATTAGTAGACAGATTAACATGGATAGTAGAAGTATGATTAATGGCCCTATTTGCCGAGTTAACCTCGAATGGAGGTTCAGTGGAAGTAGGAGCAGTGTTCCCATTAACCTTTGTTGTTGGTAGTGCAGAGGCAATAGCTACAGAGTCAGCTGCCCTAACAGATAAGATAGGCATCGTAGGGTGGGAGTTGGCAGATGTTGAGAGAACAGAATTGACCCTATTGTTATTGGAGTATTCCAAATGGGCCCTATCCTTTTGAGGGGAAGCCCCTTTTCGCAAGATTAGAGGATAAGGTAGCTGCTAGGCGTTCTTCCTGTGTGTCTATCGAAATATCATGAGTTCCATTAAAGATGCAGCTGTTGTAGACTGCATTACGGGGTAGACTACCCGTAGCGTTAAGTACCTCAGACCTATCGCTGACATGAATTTGAGCCTGGGCTAGGGATTTTAATAGTAAAGGGTTATAAGGGGCAACTGCTGGAGCATGCTGCAAATTCCCCATTATAGTTGTGGAGGGAACTTCTAACAGAGTAGTAACTGATGAAACAGAGGGTAGATTACCAGTAGCAGATGAAGTTGAGGCCAGAGAAGCCTCCATAGCTGTCTGACTTCGCAGTCCCTTACGTGTCATTCAGAGAGAACTAGAACCCAGTAGTAAAAAACAGAGGACTTAAGAATCTAAGAGAAGAGAATTAGGCTAAAAGTAGACTGAGGGTGCAAAGATGCCTATTTTATACACCACAATCAATAAAATATGAACACAGCAATCTAATAATTGTTACAATAAAAACCAATGCAACCTCAGCCCCCCTAAAAAATTATAGAAAGAAACCAGTTTTCCCCAAAAACACTTTTGGATAAAAATACAGAGAGAAATGGATCTATGCAACCCCCCACCCCAAAGCAAAATTATAAACACAGCTGTATTGTGAGCTAGGGATGAGATGATCTTGTTCCTTACGTAATTAAAGTAAAACAAAAATATATATATATAAAAAAAAAAAAAACAAATATATAATAATAATTTTAGCAGAAAGCCACAATTATCAGAGGAGCCAAGAGGAGCGCTCAGTCTCAGGGTAGGGAACGCCCGACAGCTTGTGGAGCTGCCAGAGTCCGACTCTCCACCCCAGACCCTTAGAGCTGATAAAGTGTTATGTACTGTGCAGCGGGATCCAAGTTCAGGTTACTCACAGGTCACAGCCAAACAGCAAAACAGCGTCTCCAGCCCTTACTGCCTCCAGGGCTTAACGCCGCAAGGGTGGATCTGCCGGCAATTAATGCTGGGTGAAAGTCACGTGACCAGTCACTTGTGCGCGATAGGCCCCGCCTCCTCCAGGAAGCAGGGAAAGCAGCAAGAGGTCGTCTCGCAGTGCTGCTGGGCTCACGCTGCAATAGAAACAGTTCCAAAGGCTTCGTTCGTGAAGCGCAGCCTCCAGTAGTTCAAACACACGCCGCTCGGGCGGATCTGCCGGCAATTAATGCTGGGTGAAAGTCACGTGACCAGTCACGTGTGCGCAATAGGCCCCGCCTCCTCCAGGAAGCAGGGAAAGCAGCAAGAGGTCGTCTCGCAGTGCTGCTGGGCTCACGCTGCAATAGAAACAGTTCCAAAGGCTTCGTTCGTGAAGCGCAGCCTCCAGTAGTTCAAACACACCTGCATCAGTGCGGCAATGGTGCCATGGCAAATATGGATGGCCACTCACAAGGCACTTGGAGCCCCTAGATTCATTTGTTCGTTGGCAGGCATGGATGACTTGTACATTTCACTGGTTGCATTGTGTGACTTCATTGCACCTACGAGGAGTTGTGCAATGTGGCCAGGGAGTGGTGTACAGGCACTCAGTAGGGCCGTTTACGGTTGGTTCGCGATGCCGTACTTCTCACCATGGCGGAATGGTACTTTCCGCCATGCTTGATGGCGTTAGGTGCATGTCCGCTAGGGTCAGAATTCGCGTACCGTTGCGCCATGGTGGTGTTTACGGTTTGGCATGGCGCGCGTGCGCATACTTGGTGCAGTTAGCGTTGGCGTTCACTACGGTGTCGCTAATGGCATCGTACTTTACGGTGACGGGTCATGATCGCACCGAGCGCTATTCGATGGCGGTATTGCATTTCCGCCATCGTTTTTCGATTTCCGCCAGGGTCGTAATGAGGGCCATGGTGTTGTAGACTGCTACAGGCTCCCATACACAGGTGTGCATTCCATTCTACCATGATGCATACATGTGCGGTCTGTCAGACAGATTCCTTTACCTGTTCAAAACAAATGTATAATGATATTTCATGTATGTTGCCTCATGCAGTGCCCACACATCCTGAGAGGCCACCAGAGCACCCTATCTGCACCCAAAACCCAATTCCCTCTGCTGGACACTGGCACTCCTAGCACCAATGTGGAGGCCAAGGGTTAGGTGGAGGTGGTGAGGGATTCACAACACCACAGCTGTGCCATCAGGTAAGTTTATGCACTGTCATAAATTGTGAAGGCTGGGGACAAATGCATCCAGTTGTGGCATGATGTGGCACTCAAAGGGTTTTCATGGATGATGTGATTTGGTGATGGTGATGGTCACTGTCACTGAAGATGTGAGTTGTCCTACAAAATTGTATGTGTGTGCATGCCTTCTTGATCAGATATGCATGTGATTTGCGTTACTGGCTGCACATCCAAGACTTGGTGCTTGGAGTCAGTCTACCGGGGTTGTTCCTGCACACATGTTTTTGGTGTGGGATGATGTAGTAGCTTCATTTTCTGTCTGGCATTACATTTGCACTTCTGTCATGTCAGCCGTGCATGCCGTCTCCTGACATATGCCATGTCCAGTAGACAAGTTATGATCAGGGCTAGACTGGTCTATTGGGAACTCTGGTAAATTCATGGTAGGCCTCTTTTGTGTGCATTTTCCACACTTGTTTGTGGGAATACAGTTGGCCTTTTAGTAGAAGTGTGATATGTCATCACTTTGGATATCATTTCCATGGCATCTTTTGGTTCCCATTCCACCACTGTCCTTGCTGCATGGGCATGCACCTGACTGTCACAATTGACAAACGTTTATGTTACATTTCACATGTATGCCTTTAGGCGATGTGTGTATTATACAATACATTGCTGGTGAGGTGCATGTGTCAGAGGCTGGACTGTCCGTCTCACGTGTCATGTGTAATGTTGCTGATGTGTTCCCATGTGATCAAGGGTTGTTGATGAAGAGGATTGTTTCCTTGTAACTTTGTATTTCTGTTTGCGTCCCCTGTGGTTTGCTAGTTTGCTTTCTGTTTTTTTCTGGAGTGTATCTTCATGATTGGATGGGGGATATGTTGAGGGTATCAGAGACATGCATTTGGAGAGGGTGGATGGGCAGCTGTTGATTTTCCCCATTGCAGGAGCACATACATGACAGTGCTGTGTGGAGGTGGAGAGGAACAGCAGCAATGGTGCAGAGCGACACCACATCACAATGACAGTCAGATGACATGTTTTTTCACTTGATGCATGCCACTCAGTGAGCCACATGACATGGGTCATTGTGCCAGGGGCTGGCTTTGCCATGTCTTACATTTTGGACATGGGACATGATAACTTTTAATTTCACTTGATGTGACTATGGCAGTGGTTTGTGCACTTCATGTGATGGATGTTGATGTGGTGGCATTGTACCTTTTGTGCTGTGGGGCACACACAGCTTGGCTGTCCCAGAGGCACATTCTCATGGTGTTGTTATGGGCAAACTGTATTTGCCCGATTGCCTCATTAAAGGCCACCATGGATGTTGGTATTCATGTGAAGTAGGTTTGTACTACCTGGTTGTGAGTGTCCTACCCCGGTGCGTGTTGTCCTGCTAAGGGAATGGATTGTGCTTTGGATGAGGGTGGAAGCCCTCCAGCACTTCTACTGCTATACCATGACGTGTGGCAGTATTATGCAGGACACACCATGCCAGAATGATTTTTTTTACAATGGGGCAGGGGGGTGAATACAGCAATTCCACACCCAGGTGGTCAAGGGACTGCAAGTGTGACTTTAGAACCCCAAACATGTAGTCCACTATTCCCGCAGTAGCTATGAGTGCTGTGTTGTAGTGTGCATCACCTTGGTTGGCTGGATTCCTGATGGGTGTTAACAGGAATGTTGAGAGCAGGGAGGCACTGCCCAATGCAAAGGAGAAAATGGTTAATTGCATATATTGTAATGTCTTATGTTTCTGTGTTTATTGTGACTGCTCGTGTGTTCGTGATAATCAATACTCATCCACCAGCTAGGTGATTCGGTAGGTTCCCGATGCAAGAACATTGTATATAGGGGAATGGCAGAAGATGTAGCTGTCATGCGTGCATCATGGGTAATTGGCATTGACAACCAATACCCGGGGAAATTGAGCAAATGTATAGAATTCCTGGCAAACTCTCTGCCTTGCCTGCAGTCTTTGTGGCACGTGAATGTGCAAATGCACATGTGCAAGGATGCAGCACAATACCTGCTGGAGCCACCTTGATCATGTGGGCTCTGATAGACCACCCACAATGGTTGTGGTGTCTTGGAATGATTGTTTGGTTCACGATGCAAGAACATTGTATATATGGGAATGACAGAAAATTTAGATGTCATGCGTGTATTTTGTGTAATTCGCATTGACATGAATGATGTGTCTGTTGGCATCACAAATTACCTGCACGTTGATGGAATGCCAATGTTTCCTGTTACGTTGTATGTGCTTGTTGTTTCAGGGGCTTGCATCACTACATGGGTGCAGGCGATGGCTGTGTGTGTGGCATGTGATTGTGCCTCTGTACCCATGCAATAATGCAGCACAATATCTGGTGGAGGCACCTTGATTGTCAGAGCTGTGATATACCACCCACAATGGTTGTGGTGTTGGAAAGATCCTCCGGCCAGAAGTGTAGGAAAGATAGCAGTTTGACCAGAGGTGTCACTGATTGTGAGTACATGGTGAGTGATACCAGGTCATTCTCCCACTCCTTGACCAGTTCTCGGATGACATGAAGAGGGAAGTGGTATCTTCTATGCACCTCCATACCTGGCATCCCGAATAAAGTTGTTTGTGGATGGAAAATTCTGGGTCTCCTCCTCATAATCCTCCTTCCATGTTCTAGTATCAGTGCTAGCAATGCAAGATCTGGCATTGTGGCAATCTATGTTCATTGGGGTTGCATTGCACTGTTTTGCTTGTTCTTTCATTGTGCTTTGTGAAGTTTAATGGGTGGTGGTAGGATTGCGAGATGTGCGTTCTCCTTTTAACTCCAAACAATAGCGCAAGAGCTTCTGTGACTAGGGTTTCCTTAGCACTTGATGGTGCTTGTTCGTTGTTTGTATGGTGCCTCCCTAACCATGCCTCATTTCCACCTTGAATCAGGATTGTGCATGTTCCGTCCCTATTTAGTTCTTTGCGCTGGCCCATCCTGACCGTTACACTCTGTTTCGCGCAAATCGCTCCTGCACAGCACAAAGTGAGAAGGGCCATCCAAAGTCTGATCTGTGATCGGAAATTGATTTTTGTACAGCACAAAGTGTACATTTATGTTGCAAAGTCACTTTGTGTAACACAAAATAATGTGATTATTGATTTTGAGTGCTTACTGTAATACTAGCATGTGCTGTAAGAGCATGTAGTATAAGTGTATGTGTGACATAAGAGTATGTTCCATAACAGCATGTGTCATACATGTATGTGTCATAATTGCATGTGTTGTATGTTTCTGTGTTGTAAGAGTGTTTGTGTGTTGTAGTTGCATGTGTTGAAGGATCATGTGTTGTAGAAGCGTGTGTTCTAGGAGTGCGTGGTGTGTTATAGGAGCATGAGTCATAACAGTGTGTGTAATAAGACTGTGTATCAACAGATGGCGTGTTATGGGAGCATGTGCCATAGGAGGGCATTTCGTATGTTCACATGCTGAACATCCAAACGTAGTTCTTCCACAATGTTGGTTCATGTGTTGTATGTGCACATATTGTGTTACAAATGTTAGCATGTGCCACACTTAGCTGGAACTTGAGAACATTAGCCTGCGCTGTATCTAGATAGAATTGCAAATGTTAGCATGTGCCACACTTAGAATTTGAGAACATTAGCCTGTGCCGTATCTAGATAGAATTGTGAATGTTAGCATGTGCCACACTTAGAATTGAGAACATTAGCTAGCGCCGTATCTAGATAGGATAGTGAATGTTAGCATGGGCCACAACTAGACGGAACCATGTAGGTCAGCATGTTAAATCTCATATAACCCACTAACAATATAAGCTCAAACTCTCTGCATACTTATATCACTGAAAAACTCACACAACCATCTCTCGCATAACAAGCTGCACACACTTCACCAAACCCAACACATAAGCTGCACCAACAGCACATGTGGACTGACCCCAATCGATACTAGCGCCAAAGCTCAGCACCCAGTATCCACTGAGTTGAAGCTGCCAACACTATACCACCCTCTCTCTATCCTACTCCCTCTACACCTTACTGATCTTTCCCACCTTCTCGTTTACAGATCCACCAGAGCGCCTGTGGACCAATTCTGTTGGTGACGGTGCGCTATATAAGTACCATTAACATAACATAACATAACATATGTGGAAGTGTGATATGTGCACGTGTTGAAGGTGCATATTTTATAAGGTATTTGTCAGGGGCATGTGTGATGATAGTGTGTGTCTAATAGAAGTGCATGTCATACGTGTGCACATCATAGGAGTATGTTTTATAAGAGTGTGTTGTAGGACCGTTTGTTGTAGTAGGAGCACATTTTGTAGGAGTCTGTGTTACATAGGCATGTGTGGTGTCTTATATCCACAATGTCAATATCACAAAAGTACTTGTAGGGTTTTAATGTAACATGTACCTCTATTTTGCTCATGCATTGTATGCATGAAAACTCACATTAAAGTCAACTTTAACTTTAATTTCCATTTTTTATATATATGAGAGGCGTAACTGACATTTCCAATGTGTACTTGTATGTAATTTATAGTTCCTAAAAACTTACATCGAAGTAAGCCCTGCATTTACTGTCAATTTGCAAAACACGTAAATTACAATTGGTATGAAAAATACAAATTTATTGCAGCCCCTAAAAACTAACATCAAATTTAGCCCCAACTGATGTCAGTTTTTAGATGTAAACTGTGTAATGTATGAACTGTGCCCTAACTTGCTTTTGATCTGAGTTTTCAGCAGATGTTAATTTGTAATATGCAAACTGCAAAACTCATACACTCTGCATATGTGTTTTCAGCAGATCTTGTAAGCGCCCATGTGGTAGGAGTATGTGTTGTAAAGGTGTGTGTGTCATAGGAGTGCTTGTTGTAGGAGCATGTGTCATGATATGATATGATGTGGCACTTTGTGTGTAGTAGGAGCACATGTAGTTGCTTCATGAGTCATAGGAGCACGTGTTTTAGGAGCACATGTTGTAGAGGAGTGTGTCATAAGAGTGTGTCTTATAAGAGTGTGTAGTAGGTGTGCATAGTAAGAGTATGTGTCATAAGAGTGTGTGTTGTAAGAGTGTGTGTGGTTAGAAAATGTATCGTAGGAGCACGTGTCGTACTCCCAGATGTTATGTGTAGTAGGCACACGTGTAGTAAATGTGCATGTCATAAGAACATGTATTGTGAGATTGTGTGTTGGAGGAGTATGTGTCTCAACAGCACATGTTGTAGGAGTGTGTTATTAGAGTGTATGTTATAGGAGTGTGTAGTATGTTTGTTGTATTCTGCTTGTGCATTGTATCCCCAATATGCATATGAGGGCTCACATTAAAGTTAAGTTTAATGTGAGTTTTAATACATATGTGGGGCGTATATCACTTTTCCATTTCATACTTGTATGCAATTTAACAGCTCCTTAAAACCTATCCAGTTTTCAAAAGATGTAAATTGAGCAATCCACAAACTGGGAAAAATCATAGGCCCTATACATAGTTCGAAAAAACAATTTACATTCATTACATTCCCTGAAAAGGAACATTGAAATCGCCACTGACTGATGTAATTTCCAGGGGTAAACTGCGTCAGCTGTGACTTGCCTCTGATATTAATTGTGTAATGTATAAACTATAAAACTCATATGCTATGTGTACAATGTGAATGAAAAGGCTACATGTATTCCATCACGTTAAAACTGACGTTAAGAAAACAGAGTTACCTCCTTCCTTCTTGCTTCTGTGCACTTTGGGGTTATTACAGTGCTATTTGTTTACATTGCGGTGAGAGCGTTCTGCACCCTGCGACTTTCAATCATGGTGTCCAAACCTAATCAGATGCAGAAAGTGAAGAAAGTGAAAATAAGGTCTCTGATGAACATTAAAAAAATGAATGCTCCTCCACTAAAGCCCCTAACAAAAACAGATTCACGCAATGTACGATTAGATGGATGCTGTGTAGCCAGAGGGTACAGACTGGCAATCCAATTGGGGCATATTTTGATGGCTCTGTAGGGGTGGCGTTTGAGGGTGCCAGCACCAATATTATTACTATTATTATTATTATTATTATTATTATTATTATTATTATTATTATTGTATTTATTGAGCGCTGACCTTGCTTTGAGAAGCAGCGGAGCGCTTTACAGAGGTATAACACTGTTCAGTTGCATAACAAAGCACTTTTCAGGGGTAACAGCAGAGCAGATATACAGCAGCCGGTAGGAAACATAGGGAATAAGAGGAGGGGTACAGCTGTACAGATTGGGGTGGATGAGAGGGGCATATGGAGTCTAGCAAGTCAGGTGGCGCAGGGGCAAACATGATGCATAGGTGTTGAGGAGGAGAGACTCCTTGTTGAGGCAGGTCTATTGTTCTTTTCTGAAGTGTTGGAGCGTGGGAGGGAAGTCTGATGCTGAGAGGGAGGAGGTTCCATAGTCTTGGGGCGTACACAGAGAAGGCTTGTTTTGGGGTGCTTCCCTTTTTGCAGCATTGGATTTCAAGGCTTCACGTGTCAAGGTTTCTGGTGGTGTGCTGTCTGCCACAGATGCTGAGTTTCTCCGCAAGATAGCTGGGTGATTTGAGGGCGACTGCCTTATAGAATATGCAGCAAAACATGAAGGTAATTTGTGCATGCATTGGGAGCCAGTGAAGGACGATGAGGGCTGGGTGATGTGATCAAATCTGCGTAGACCCTTGATAGGGCAAACAGCCATATGTAGAACACTTCTCAGGGGCACAAAAGAGGATGGCAGGAGATCTTCGAGTGGGGCATTGCCCCCATCAAATGTGATAGGACCAGTGTTTGAATGGTGAATCAAAATCGGCCAGGAGGGAGGAAGGGCTTGAATTTCTGAAGGTGGGAGAACTGATAACAAGATTTCTAAGTTTCCTATGCTATGTGTGTTTTGAAGGAAAGGTGTTTGTCGATGTGGATCCTGAGGAACTTGGCGCAAGAGTTGAGCTCAGGTGTGAAGCATTCAAGGTTCATGGTTGATAGCCAGGTCTGTATGTCTTGGTGTTCAGTGTTGTTGGTGAGGAGTAGGAATTCGGTCTTGGAGGGATTGAGCTTCAAGTATGCACTACACATCCAAGACTGGATGAGCGAGAGGCAGGTTTTGAGCCTTTGGATGTCCTTGATGGAGTCAATCTTGAGGTATAGCTGTGTTGCGTAATTGACGTATTGGTGGATGTGGATGTTTTGCGTTGCAAGGAGGGCTCCAAGCGGCTCCATGTATCAATTGAAGAGGCAGAAGATGGAACCCTGTGGAACACCACAGGTAACAGGTAGTATTGGTGATCTAGATTATTCCATCTGAACAAACTACTGGTGGTTGGGGAGGTAGGACTTGAACCAGCGTAGGACAAGGTCGTTGATCACCATGAGCTAATGTTGGGTGTATACGTGAGAGCCTGGTTGTCTACTTTGTTAAAAGCAGCTGAGAGGTTGAGTAGAACCAAATGGCACAGGTGGCCATCGTCAAGAATGTTGAGGGCGTTGTAACTACTTGTATGGTTGCCGTCACTGTGCTGCATCTGGGTCTGAACCCAGACTGGTAGGTTTGGAGGAGAATGTTGGTGTCGATGTGTTGCTGCAATCACACGGCTACCGCTTTCTCAATGTGGTATACGCGAGGATAGACTACATCTTCATGGGGAGGGAAACTCTGGAAGAATTTGCCCATACGGAATACAGGGCTAGAGTACTATCAGAACTTAGCCTGGCCTACACTGATCAGATGGGATACGTTTCAGTGCATAACACCACATGACATTTGCGTAGACTACATTATGTAATAGACACTACTATTCATTGGGCTGAGGAGTGTGGGGTGGCCTCATTAGATGCGGTTAAGGCCTTCAACTCAGTCCGCTCGGCGTGGCTGATAGGGACCCTAGAATGATTTGGGATTGGCAAAGCCTTCTTGCAGTGGGTAAAATTGATCTATACTGTGACCACAGCGTGAGTGAAGACAGGCAAGCAGGTCTTTGTGGCATGGGAGGTACAGAGGGGTACAAAGCAGGGCTGCCCACTGTAACTGATGCTGTATATTCTTGAATTGGAGCCATTGGTTGTGTTCCTCAGGAAGGACTATATGGGAGAAGGGATCAAGATAGATGGGAGGTACACCTGGTCTCCCTGCACGCAGATGACATGCTGTTATATGTAAAACGACCAGACAATAACCTACAGCATTTACTGGATGTTATAGACAAATTTGGCAAATTCTCTGGGATTACAGTGAATTGGGACAAATCCCACTTGCTCCTGCTCGTCGGGCTAAATGGCCTCACTGAGGAACAATTAATGCATTTGCCTCTTTTGGGCGATGGATACCTTTTGTTATGTAGGTATCAATGTATGGCAGGACCAGACGGACACGTATAAGGAAAACATGCTGAAGGCCTTGGAAGGGTTCAGTAACTCAATGAGATTCTGGAAAAGTTGCCCCTTGAGGTATCTGGCCGAGCAGCCCTCCTGAAGTTGGTGGCACTCCCTCGCCTCTTGTAGTACTTTACCAACATAGCCTATAATATACTGACAGCTTTCTTTCGCCAACTAGATACAATGGTCAGGGACTTTCTGTGTGAGGAAGGGAGGAACAGAGTCACTTTGCGCACATTGCAGAGAGACCACGCTGAGGGGGGATGAAGGTACCCCACTTTGAGTGTTATTACCTAGAAGGACAGCTGTAATTCACAATGAATTGGCTGGTATACGAGCCCTCGCGGGACACCTTGTAGCTGCAACCAATGCTAGGGGGCTATTTCCAGAAGGAAATATTGTGGGTGACAACACTAGCTGTTGTAAACCCTCTGGGCTATTGAGACTTGGCAAAGACATATGGCGTAGGGCGTGGAAGCAGCGGGGAGCATCTGACCCTTGTTGTGTGCATGTTCCCTTTCTGGGACTTATCAGAGGACAGCAATGAGTTGTGGGACAGTACAGGTGTCAATAGGAGAGTAAAGGGGTAGCCATGCTGGGTGACTTGTTACAAGAAGGTAAAATATTGGATTTCCCCACCTTGGTGGACGAATACAACATACATGAGGGCCAGTTTTTACTATACCTAGGTATGGTCAGGAGGATTGGGCAGAGATAGTTGGGCCCGCAAGAGGAAGTGGAGACCAATGTGATACTAGATACTATATACAACGTGTCAGAAGTGGGACACATGGTATCCAGACTGTATGATTTATTTTTGGAAGCATTGCTGCACAGTGGTTGAAGGTACATAGTAACTGGGAAGAAGACACATGGAGAACGTTCACAGATGATGAAAGGAGGAGGGCACTGTCATACACCAAATGAGTCTCAAGGAAAGCTAGATTCAAGCTAACACTATTGTACATCACACACAGGGTGTATATGACTCCACATAGATTGTCTTATCTGGCAGGGAAGGATGATCATGCCTGCCCAAGGTGGACACACGAGGGGGCAGGCATGATGCATATGTTTTGGACATGCCTGGTGGTTGAGAAATGTTTGCGGGGTGGCAGAAAGAGTGGCAAGAGGAGGCATACAGATGCAGAAATGGCACATTGAGCTTTGTCTGCTGGGGGTGTTTCCAAGAGGTGGGATACATGAAGCAGGCCTCTCCAAAATGAAGGACCTGATATGTAAATTGGCAAAACTCAGAATAGCGATGGTGTGGAAAAGGGTGGAGGGTTCCAACCTTGAGGCTTGGTGGGGGGTTCTGAAAAGATGGTCACTAGCAGAGACTGCAGTGTGGTACAGAGTGCTACGGTGGGGAATGCATGAAAGGAGTGAGGGTGTTCAAGCCAGGAATTTACTGACACAGTCCATGTTTGCTAAGGACAGAGAGGAACCAGATTAAAGGTACTGGTTTGGGGGTGGGGGTGGAGGGATGAGGACTGCAGGGATCGGTTTTAGAGCACTGGACACGGCATAGTCGATGGATAAGGATACAATGAACCAAGACTTGTCCTGGAGAGAGGGATGCACACGGGGAAGGACCTTGATCAGCCCACATCCAGTTTGCACTGACACATGCCTTCAGGGTCATCACAACAGGGTGAATCCTGTCTCTGTGTTGGTTTTTCTGCAGATTAAACCGAATACGGATGGGTTTTAAGAAAAAAAAGTTCCTTACATGGCAGGAGAACCGAACAAGATAAAAATTAGTTTGATCCTGACCTCATGGACAACACAGTTAATGCTCTTAATGCTTTGATACATTGAGAAGGGGGGAATGGGGAGCTGGCAAGGAGTTGTTGGATGTTTATTTTTATTTTTAATTTTTTTGGAAACCAATAAACAAAGGTAAACAAAAAAAACAATGTCGGTCAGTCATATATCCCTTTTTAAAAATTGTGACTACTAAGCTTTTTTTCCCGGGGTGAATGGGCAGAAGCAAAAACCTGTAGGAGGACTGGATACCACCAGTTCCTTAGTTCACCATAGAATTCAGGCCTAAGGCCACCAGGGTGGGTTGCTTTAGGTTTTTTTTAAATGTTCACTTGGGCTATGATTTCAGCATGCAAGAATATCACCTCTTTATCAACCTCACCTTCGGCTAAAGAGTTAAGGGATCACACTTGCACTTCAGCTACTGGGTCAAAGAGTACTTCTTGGAAATGTGTAATCCAATGTTCCAGAGTATTAAGTCTTGTATCTCATTGCCATCCTAGGAACTCTTAGCAAATAGTCTCCAAAACCTTTTGGGATGATTTTCCCTTAATGACCTATCAAGCAGGTTCATTTGGGATTCAGTCAATTGGTGCATTTTATATTTCAGAAAGTTCTTGTAGGAATGTTGAAGAGACTGCAATTGGCCTGCCGTTATTAATGGGTCTTTCTTTGCATGGTGAAGTGCCAATTTTCACTGTCTACAATCACCATCAAACCAAGGGGCATCCACTTTGGAGGATCCTTTGGTCTTTCCATAATTAGTCAAGCTTTGAGGGGCAATATGGTAAATTCGGTCTTGTAGGACTTCAGGAAGAGGTACCACAACACACCAATGTAGAGAACCTAAGAGTTTGTTACATAGTTCACTAACAGCACTACCTTGAAGAACAGTTAAAATATCCAAAACTTTGATTGTTTTCATTGGGAGTGACTGACCCAGATCGTCTATAGTACAGGATTCATATCATTATTTTATTTATTTATTTTATTTATTACAGTTATTATATACCCAGACCCTGAGGTACCACGGCGTAGTTACAGACAGTTCAGTTTTTACAATGTTTACAATTAAGCAGTAGATGATCAGAGCAGTAGTAAATTGGTTTCATCTGGGAGGAAGCCCACAATCATTACATAGTGCATGGGCAGATATTTTAGCAGGTAAGCAACGTGACAGTATACTCTGGTAGGTTTGGTCTGTTGAAATGAGTTGAATAGACAGATTTTTTGTGTTTTTTTAAAAATCTGGAAGGATTCTTCATTTTTGACATTTGTCGAGAGGGTTTTCCAGTGACTCGGGGCCAGTACCTTGAAGCTACTACCCCCTGCTCTCAAGCTTTTGTATCGTGGGATTTCAAGGAATTCATTTTTGCTAGAGGGTTCTAGTGGAGGATACTTTTGTGACTGAATTATTGATGTATTTCGGTGCTTTATTGGAAATCCATTTATGTGTCATGCATAAGGTTTTGAATATAATTCTCGCCTTGATAGGTAAACAATGATTTTCTCTCCTGATGTGAGAGATGTGGTCAGTCTTTTTCATTCTTAATGCTGCTCGTAGTGCTTTTTTCTGCATCAGTTGTAGTTTGGCGAGGTTAGTATTGGACATGCCTAGAAGGAGTACGTTGCAGTAGTCCAGTTTGGAAAGTATTAGGGCTCTTGCTAAGGTTGTGTAGTTTTAGGGCGTGAGGAATTTGCGACTTAGGGCAATATGTTTTAAAGTGTATAAAGTGGCTAAGGAGTGGGCATTACTTGTTTTGTCATTGTTAGATTAGCGTCTAAGTGGCCACCCAGGGTTTTAACCTGTTTGAGTACTGGTATTGTGGTACCATCAATAGTCAAAGAAAGATAGTAAGGCTATAGGGTGTTTATTTTAGTTGAAGGCCCTACTATGAGCAGCTCTGTTTTTTCATCATTAAGACAGAGACTATTGTGGGCCATCCAGTTTTGGGATGTGGTCACTCTCTACCTGATCATATATTTAAAGCATTTAACTTTATAAAAAGAAAAACAGTTAACCAAACAGTAGTCAGTTATTGTCTTTCTTAAGACTGCATTAAAAGCAGGATTTTGGTGAGACATCCCCTACACATCTGCCATTCAATTCCGCCAGCAGGTGTTTAGTCGTAAATACATCCATTAAGCAGCCCATAGTCAAAAGATCTCTGCCTATGGATCTCTTTGGAATTTCACATGTTTCCTCCACTCTAAACATTCCCTGTGTTATTCCCTTGGTTATGGCCCAGCTTTGCATTGACGTCTCCAATCAATAGAAGATTCTCTGTCTCTAACTTAAAAAATTCTCCCTCAATGTATTAATTTGCTTGCCTTTAGGTGGAACATATACATTTATCACCATTAGATTCTGATCCGTGGAGAGATGTTCTTTAGTGATCGACACTGCAGGCAATGGTGGGTTTTCAGAGGAGTGTATTGTTTGTTTGTGGTTTTCAAAATTTAGAATGTGTGTTCAAAGAGCAGAAATATTAGAATAATATGTTCTTCCTGCTAGAACTCCCAATCTGTGCATCCAGATTTTAATTTCCCTGATTTTTTAACGTATTGTAGCTTAAAACATGATCAGCCTCTTTCTCTCCCCTCACCCTAGATAGGTGGTACGCCACACGGTCTAGGGAAAGAATATCAATGAGGGGAGACTAACCATTCGTAAGAGGTCTAAATAGGCAATGAAGTAGCCTCAAATCCACTCACCTAGTAAACCCTATCTGTGCTTTATTTGTGTGAAAAAAACATTTAGGAGTACATACAGGGATCAAAACCTGCTTTATGGTTTCCTTATGTGTACCTTTGGCCTCTGACTAATAACATCAGCTCAGATACCACCTTCCTGCTGGTTCCGATGCAGATGAGACATTTCAAACATTACAGACCTCAACACCAAGATTCTGGGTTCACAGGTTTGGCCAGAAGTTAGACTATGTTTGCTGCAAGATGTTTCCAACCTAGTGGACGTTCCTCCTCCTTTACAGATAGAATGAGATATTAAGTTGACTGATGAGGATTCTTTATAAGGCAGGGGTACTGCTTAGTCACTGTTTCTTTGAATTGATTTGCGGGAAGAGTGGTGTGACCCACAGGCGCAAAAGCCCCACTTTCAGAAAACCTTCTTCTGTGCTGCATTCATAAATTTTATTTGGAGGCTTGAAGCCTTGTTCATCAACACTGGGGGAACATTAGCGGCCGTTCCCCCTATGCCAGTTTGGCAGGCTTGATCTTCCATTCTGTGTGATGGCATTTGATTATCAGATTGACAGCCACAAGTCCTGTGGAACTTTTTCATCAGCCATTCTATAATCTCAATGCACTTATCAAGCCGGGCATGAATCACCTTAATCACCCTTTCTAGGTTCCTTGATGACCCCAGAAAATTAGAGATGGGTGCAAGCAATACTGAAGCATCACCTTTTGCTTGCTGGAGTGAGGAACTAAAGTCCTGTAACATAGAGTGATCAGAAAATTGTAGATTTCCAATTGGCGGTTGCCTCCCATTGGCTGGATGAGGCATTATGGAGGAACTCACTCTGCAATCGCCTATGGCAGTAATTTCTGAGGGGGGACACTTGATCTAAAATATGAAAGAACAGTCTCTCATCAGACTCATCATTAGTTAGTGTGCCTGATTGCAGGATGTTCTGGGAAGAATGACAAGGAGGCAGTTTGAGGGGTCACAAAGAGTGGAGGCCTCTACTAGATGATTTTCATGGGAACTCTTCTGCCAGTTTTCTGCATACATCCTATAAATTGACTATTCTAAAACCTCCAGAATAGATATTTCGGAGGGAGTAACAATAGTAGAGCCAATCATATTATTTGCTGTAATCATATCAATGTGATAAACTCTGACTGGTTGTGACAATACTGAGGAAGGGAACATGGAGCAGCCAATGTTGCCATCATTTAGCTTATTCTGAGAAGCAGGGCAAACATGTCCCTGGTCTCCAGATTATGTGCCCAAGATGGGTCATAGAATTAGAAACTAGGCCTGATGCTGGCGAGCACACCATGACATACTCCAGGAATCTCTCATCAACCTTCTTGACACCCTCAACCTCACGCAGCACACAAAAGATTCAATGCAAGAGAAAGGTAACATCCTCGTCCTAATCATCACTGCACTGCCTTCCCTCCACTAAAGCTCTCCTCTGCCTGTTGACTGCTCTGAATACCTGGCCATGCTGTTCAACAACCTGCACACATCCCCGGTCAAGCGCACCCAGAAGAAAAACATCAGACAAAGGTTCAGGGCCTTAAAGAACTTCCCGGTGGAAGCACTCAAGGAGGACCTTGCCAAAGTCCACCTCACACTTCTCCTGTTCCCAACTCCTCACCTCTGGGCAACGTGAAGCAGCTTTATGCATCAAAACTGACATCTGAAGTTGCAACTAGGGTTTGTGACGGCTGTCTGCTTCAGCAGTCGCTCGAAAAACTGCTCTTTGGTGCAGCATCTTGCTTTCTTGTGCTCCCACTTATCTTCAATACATGTTCCTTGCGCCTGTGCTTTTTTGGCTCTTTCTGGGATTAGTGGTGCCTGGAGTCAGTCCCCCAGCCTGCTTCGGTGCCATTATGCTATAGTGTATTACTGTTTCTGCCTGGGAGCTGCGGTATCCCTTGTGCATCCATCCAGGATTGTGCCTCTGCTCTATTGTCTAAGAAGTGTGACCTCCTGCTCTGTAGGATCTTCAGCTTTGCAGGGTAGACAAACATATAGTGCTGGTTTGCTCACCGTAGATGTTATTTCGTTGGCCCAAATATTGCTCTTTGCTTCTGGACTAAAGCTGTGTAGTCAGGGTATATTGCCAATATTGAGGTTCCTCCCCTTATGGTCCCTCCTTCTCTAGTAGAAGCCAGGATCCGTTCTTTGTCTTTATAATTCATGATCCTTGCTATTAATGGTCTTGGGGGGCACCCGGTGGAGGTTTCTTTGTCAGTGACCTGTGCGCCCTTTCCGCAGTGAATCCTTGGGCTAACGTGCCCCGTGCCAACCTCCTGCAATAGCATGTTTTTTTCTATGTAGGCCACAGGATCTTGCCTCTCTTCACCCTCTGAGAGTCCAAGTATCCTGACATTGTTCCTGCGGGCTCTCCCCTCAGCATCTTCTGCCTGATGTTCTACAACCTGCACTCTTTCCAGCAAGACCACCACCTGCTGTTCTGAAGTGCCCAGGTGTTCCGCCAGTGCCCACACGTCCTGGCAGAGCAAACCCACATCTACTACAACTGTGTCAATCTTGTATTCTAGTGCCATTTTCAGCTCTGCTATGGCCGGCCGTATCAGGCTTCTGCACTGCTACGTCACCTAAGGTGCTGCAGCTTTAGTTGCCTGCTCTCCCCACTGTTCCAGGCCGTTCTCCTGCTTCTGCACATAGCGGTCTGCGTAGCCTTAACTTTGCAACACTTGTCCAGCATCTGAGTGCAGCTCCAGCACCCAGCCCATATGATCAATGTGACAGCACAGCATTGCATGATGAACCCCCTTAGTGTCTTCAAGAGAATACTCCCAGGTTAGCTTGGCTGTCAGCTGGTCCAACCACCCCTCACTGCCCTCGTCTGTATGGACCTGTACTGGTCATGCTGCCAAGGGTCAGGTGAGCCCTAGCACGGCTCCAAGGTGCATGGTGTGGGGCCCCACTTCGCAAGCATCTATTTAAGGTGTCAATGTCACAGGCATTGTCACCCATGCCCAGCTGTATATTGCTGTGTGGTCCCCTCTCACCTTCCAGTCATCCTCTGAGTATTCAGCTGTGATCCTCTACCCCACCCACAATGCTCCTCTCCCTGGTCTCAGCAGTGCACTCGGTGTTCATGGCAAGTAGCCCCCCGACCAATATCACGGCCCATCAGCAGCCTTTGTTCCTCCTTGGCCATATTGCTGTGCCTAAGTCGAGCACCCTCCATACCTCCTGGGGTTCTGCTTCCTGGGCACTTCCTGGGCGATCATCAGAATGGGCACCCACTCCACCTCAAGGCACCCTCCCTGCAAGAGTCCAGCACAGCCCCTCCTCGCCACCTAGCAGGGGGCAACCCCAGTGGCCTCCAGGAAGTTTTTTTTCTCTTAATGCACAGTTTTGATCTCACAATGTCAGACGCATGACGTGTGTTCCTCTTCTAAAGTTTATCACCCAATCAAATGTCCAGGTTGCCGGCCGCAGTGCAACGAGCGTGGTCACAATAGTCTGGGATATGTGGCTAACTTCCTCCTCAGGTGGGTCATCCCACCCCACTGTGGCAGCATCCGCAACAGGTGCCTCCTCCTGCGGCAGTCAGCCAACTCACCTGCAGTGATCCCCCTGTGATTCGGCCGGGACAAGCTTATCCTGGTGCACTGCCACGATCCTGTGGGCCCTGCTCACCTCACGCCCATTATCATGGCCCTCCCAGATCACACTCTCATCAACTCCCCCACGGTTAGGGGGGGCCATCCCACTGAACGGGCCCCCAGCACAGATCACAGCAGTTCCTTGTGGGCTCCCCTCAGGCTGCCAGCAGAAATCCCTGGTGCTACAGTGCAGCCGCTGTACCGCGGGTGGACCGACTGATATGATGGGCTTGGCACCGCCGGCATCTTTGATTTGTGCACACAATCCTTCAGCACCCTCTTCTTGGCTTCCCTGGCTCTGATTTTCTTCAGAGCAAAGCCCTGATCACAGGTTTGACTTTTAGGGTGTTTTGAGCATAAGTACTCTGTTACTTGATCTGCTCCCCATTCAGGATCTGATTTAAGGATGAGAGCGAGAGCTCGAGGAAGTCACGTCCTGGCTCCATGTGCTCAAGCCATGCCCCCACCCACATTGTTAACGTCAAATTGCCTTGATCGATGTTTCCAATAAGATTTTCGCTGGTTGTTTAGCAGTGCATCTAGAGGAATGGGCTGTGGGGAACTTTACTCTCCAAGATACACAGGCTGGCTTTCGTAAAAGCTTCTCCACTATCGATCAGCATTTCCATCAGAATATGATGGTGGAGAAGTATGGAGAAAGAATGTGGAATCGCCTGTATCCAGCCTTTCTGTATCTCTCTAAGGCATTCGACTCCATAAGCTGATCGCTACTGTGGGACAAGCTAAAAATATTTTGGGTTCCCACGAGCTCCTCCAGCTAATGAAGCTACTCTATGTAGAAACCTCTGTAATGGTTAGGTGTGATAGGAACTATAGGTATTTTAGTGGCTACAGTACTAACAGGGGAGTCAAGCAAGGCTGGCCCCTTGATCCACTTTTAAGTTCTTTATTTCTCTCTGATTTCAACCCTCAAAATGCCACACAGTGTTTGATCCCTCCATTACTAGATGGTATGGAAATCAGTTCTTTATTGTAGCCTGATGACATTGTCCTTCTGGATTTGACTCCAAGAGGGCTACAACAGAGTTTAGTATATGCCTAAAACTATTTTCAGCCACACTGTTTCAAATTGAACCTCTTAAAAACAAAGATTTTGGTCTTCGGAAAGGTAAAGACAAACTTTAAATGGATTCTCAATTATTTGCCAATAGAAGTGTTAAATGAATATAGATATTTGGGCTTGCTCTTTTCAGAAAGTGACAATTGGAGAAGCCATGTGAAAATAATGATAATGCAGGCAGCCATGGGCTTCTGAGGGCTCAAACTTGTTTTATCACAAATCTGGTGAGAAACTTCTAGACAAATGACTCAGGTGCTGCACTCTAAGATTAACAAGGCTGTCCTTTATGGCGTAGAAGTCTGTGGCTCATTCCCTTAAGGGTGCATGAAAAGTTTCAAAAATTCAGGGCTATGCAGGATTTTGTGTCTGCCCCCCAGCACCCTTGGAGATGCCCTGCAGCACCAACTCGGACTTGTTAATATTACACTTTTAGTCGAGCAGTGGTTAAAAGAGTTTTTTCTGAGGATCCAGCTTAAAACTCCTAGGACCCCAAATATTAGTGCTGCTGTAAAGGAGTTGTACTGTCCCCCAAGAAAAGATTACTCTAGCTGGTACAACAGTGGGATGCATTTAATGAAAATCTGGAGGATGGGGGATGTTGCAGGATTGGGTTCCCTATGGAAAGTGCAGCTTAGGTTCCTTCTGAAAAACAAATGAACTGGGTACATTTCAGCATAGAACCACCAGGTTGCCCTCTTTGAAGTGTTACTCCCTCACAGCTATCAATCTTAATATGGTTCCCTCAATAATAAAGTTCAAATCACCCAATTGACGCAGATATTTGTTAATGGCATGATTAAACATTTTACCACTTAGACACCATAGTTGGGTCTGGGAAACATTTGTCCTCATGGTCTGAATTGTGACAGTTGTACATGTTTAACTAATTTAAGAACATTAGAGCTAATGCATCATTTTATCAGAAATAGCATAATGACATGTGCAGGGGATATAGCGCTTTATATGTATAATAATGCACATTTTCTATCTAATGCATATCATTTTATCATAGACGCTTTTAAATAAATAATTAGAAGAAGGTACACCATAATAGAGTCCCTTGCACTGTTGTTTTAATATCTTTGCATTGTTGTGGTTTTATTGTATGTTAATGGATTATGTTTTCCAAATAAACATATTTTCCTCCTGCCTTTGATGTGAGTTTATCAGAGATGTTAAATGTGTAATGGATGAATTATAAAACTCATACGCCACGTGTACAATTTGTATGAAAAAAGTAAATTTATTCCAGCCCCTTAAACTGATATCAATGAAAACCGTGACTTGCCTTTCATCTGAGTTTTTAGGAAATTATTGTGTAATGTACAATCTGTAAAGCTCATACACTCTGTGCACAGTTCTTATAACTTGCCTTTAATGTAAGTGTAGAGTGTGTTATAAGTGTGCATTGCAAGAGTGTGTGCCATAAGAGTGTGTGTTGTAAAAGTGTGTGAATTGTACATGAGTCGCAAGAGTAGGTGAGAGTGTAGTGGCTGTACTTGTCATATGAACATGTATTTTTGGAGTGAGTGTTTCAAGAGTGCATGTTATAAGGATGCTAGTCGTAGGAGCATGTGTTTAAGGAGTGTGTGCCATTACAGTGTGTGTTGTAAGGGTGTGTGGTAAGTGTGTGTCATAGGATTTGTGTCATAGGAGCATGTGTCATTGGTGTATGTGAGAGCACTTGTAGTATGTCTGGATATTATGTGTAGTAAGCATGTGTGTGTTAGGTGCATATATCATTCGAGCATGTTTCATAGGAGTGTGTGTCATTAGAGTTTATGACGTGAGAGTGTGTGGTAAGTGTGTGTCATACGAGTGTATGTTGTAGGCAACTGTGCAGTAGGCATGATTTTAGTGGTTGTGCATGTCATAGGAACATGTATCATAGGAGTGTATGTTGTAGGAGTGCACGTGTAAGATAATACGCGGCACAAAACATGTACAATAAAAATGAATACAAAGGCCAAATAACCACTGCACAGCTTTGCACGGTTTGTTACATGTAAAAAGGTCTCCAACAGTCTTAGAATTACTCTGCAGTTTAGACACAGAGATACTATTTGTTTCCAATCCATTTGTGTTTGAGAGAGATTTTACTAGGTGATTTAGTTGTGTTGTTGCTTGTTGACACATAGGGAGTGTCACCCCATGCAGTTCTAGTTAGTCTGTGCAGCTGATGTGGACTATGGGTTGCATCTCGTTTTGAGCATTGTTTCCTTGAATTGGTTACAGTTTTCAAGGGTTGGCATTAAGCACATGAATGTTTGATTTTGTTGAGTTTATTCTTCTATTACATCAGAGGCAGATGTGTTTTGGCCATACAGCTAATTTATTGGTTTAAGGATGACTTTGCGTCTTCAGTAAGCACACCAGTTGTAATGCGTTTTTTAAATGTGAGCATATGTTAGATCTGCAGACTGACACAAGTTTTGTGCAAGTTGTCTATAGCAGAAATGATGCCAAAGATTGACCTTGCCTATGCTGTTGAGTGTATTACATAATTCTTTTTAGCCTATTGTTTTAAATATGGGTTGCCATTTCACTGATGTTAAATGTAAGAGGTCTCCTAAAACAATAACATGTTTTCCTCCAAACAGTTATTGGATCCAGTTTTTAGGACATCCTCCATTTTTATATCAATGAAAGCAAGCATTAGGGTGGAAACCATGCTTTCTTCATCGACTAGGAGGACTTTAATTTGTCATAGAATTCTGCGTAATTCAGTAGCAGCTTCTGCTGACAATTTGTAATATTCTAATTTGTTTTTATGTTCTACTGGGAGGAAGAGTAGTCATTGTACAGGTACAACTCATATTATAAAGAAAAGCTTAACCTATGCGGGCAGTTACAACAGCAGAAAGGTTGCTTTGTATTTTAAACATTTTCTGATTGCTTTCATTAAGAAGGTTTTGCAGAACCAATTGCTCCACTTCTCCCTCCTTCCTCCTCGTACACTTTATGGTGCTCTCAATCTCTCCCATCTCCTCAAACTTCTACTCTATGTCCTACCTTATCTGTCTCACCAAGTCTGGTAGGAAAGGTTCAAGAGGGATATACTGGTCTTGAACCCTGGCATCCGTATTGCTGATACACACGTCAATGCTAACTCCAGACAAACCGTAACCAACATCTTCTTTGTTGTTCCCTCTCCAGACCAATGGACCCCTCATATAGTCTTGGCCCGCTCTGCCATCTCTTCCTCTCCCATTAATAGTGGCACTCAATGGGAGGTCCTCTTGACCTCGTCCACTCGTCCAAGACCATCCAACACCATCCTTAATGTCTATCTGAATGGCACTGCCTGGTCCATGGCCCTCAGCCTAATCTCCTCATTTTCGATTGGCGTCTTCAAATCCCCAAGATCTCTGGTAGGGCTCACCTGTGATTCCTGGGTAGTTTTACTGCTGAATTCTTCTTTAACATCATTTGTTTTGTTCTTGTATCATGAATAAATGGGTGAGCCTCCCTGGCGCCGCCATGCCTGGTAGAACTATTCAGGTTGGGTAACCTCTGGAGAGACTGCCAAAGATGCACAGGGAACAACCTTTCCGGAGGATGAAAAAACCTGTGGATATTCGGTATCTGTACAGTAATGCAGCGAGGGCTCCCGAGCTAGCCTCCTAGATGGAACCGTCAGTAGGAATGAGAATATCCAGGTAAGATGAAGGAACGGATGATAGAAAAGGGCACAGGAACTCATCTGCAGGTTGCAGAGGGAGCGAGAATTACCCTGACAGCAAAATACGTCAGGACAGGAAAGCGGTAGCGGGAGGAAGGGAAACAAGCGGGATAAGGAACGAGTGCAAGGAGAAGGAACAGGGAAGCACTGAGCGAGGTACAGCTTACTATGCGCTGAGACAGAGAGCCATAGCATCTGCGGTCTGCATATGCAGAAGATGTTCATCTATGTCAGCCAGAGCGGATCTGACCAGAACCCTAGAGCAATAACGTTGAACCAGGGTGGAATAGCGGTCTGCCATGTTGGAAGAAAAAATGGCACCCACAGTCTGTGATGACAGCTTCCAAGAGGACCAAAACGACCATGGCTTGCCTTTTATGACACTTCCCTACTTCTCCTGCCACCACTATTTGCCCCTCCCTGGCTCCTCTGCCATCTCCGTCTTCCGTGGAATCACTGGCACTTTCCTCCTCCTAGCTGTCTACTATGCCACCTCCTGCTACCACCTCTGCCAACATTCAGGCCCCTCTACCACTTCCGCTGGGTGTACCTCAAGCCTATACCCCACTCCGGAAGTCTTTTAAATGTGGCAATCTGCTCCACGTCGCTACTCTCAACTAGCGCTCTGCAGTCAAAAATGCTTCTGACATCTGCCACCTCCTACAAGAACTTGACCCGGATGTCCTTGATAACACCACAACATGGCGGGCCGTTACCTACACGGTGGACCCTGCCACCTCGTGGCATTTTTTCATTAGCACCCGAGAAGGCGGCGCTGGCCAATCAGGTTGCTCAGAATGTGTGCTGGATTCTATGGTATAAGTCCACATTATGATAAGCATGAGTGCTGAGGGCCAGCAAGCTCCTCCCAGCTTCTCCTTCCCTGCTTCTCCTTTCCCGCTCGACCCCCCCCCGCCCCCTCACCTTTAAGTACTATTGTAGCTGCCTGAGTGGGTGCTAAGAGTGTTTCATTTACTCACAAAAAAAGAAACGTACCTTTCATGCAAGTACAAACAGCACCAGGGCAAACATTGCCGAAGTACAAAAATCACTTGCTTTTAGGACGCGTTTTACACCCAGGAAATAAATGCAGTAGTGTTTAATTTGGTATTAAGTCAAAAAATAGTTTTTAAAAGATCGAAAAAAAGACATTTGACCGCACAGAGTGGTCTTTCTAAATAGAACTGTCATTTCCCTGCTGCACACAAGTGGTGCAGGGGCTGACAGTCAAGTCGGGACCAAGAAGAGCCATCGCAGGAGAACATGTAAGTGCTTATGTGTGTGTGTGTCTGTGTGCCTGTGTTTGGGTGTGTGGGAGTGTGTTGTGTGTTTGTGAGTGTAGGGGGTAGAGGTATGCTTGGGTGGGGAGGAATGTGGAGGCAGCTGAGGAGGGAGGTTCGGGTAGTGATACCCACAATATTACAGAAAACCAGCAAGCGACGGCGTGTGCCGCCTAAAATCGGTCGAAAAAATCAGTCTTTTTGGTAGGCGGCCAACAAAATGCGCAAATATGACATAGAACCTGGAATGTGGCCCTGGCGCAAAAGGCACATTTTGCCATAGTGAGCGGCTCTTGCACCAGCGCAAATCATCTATAATACGGTGTTCTATGTTATCAGAAAGGCTGCCTGCCATATGCATAACGCACACTTGTCCGTTATCGAGTCTCATTTTAACAATAGCTTATACACGGGGATTTCTACTGCGGGATTTTTCTGTGCTGACTCACTTCCACATACAAATGTAGCCACCATCCACAGCACACAGATAAATCTTGCTCTTAAATATGTTCAACTTGCGGAATAACTGGAATGAGGGAAAGGGTTGTCAGCTAACACCTCGACGTATGCTCCTGCCAGTTGTAAAACAAAGACAAAAGCAGCTCTGTAATATTTATGTGGTTTCATCCAGGCTCAGTCACAGGCCCAACACATCGGCTGCTATTTCATTAACAGAAACTGGCACCTCTGGGTTACCATATGTTCCTCTTTGAAAACCTGCGCTAGCATGTGCTTTTTCCGACATAAATTCCTCTTTGAAAAATCACTCCTTTGAAGTTCTGAAAGGTTGTGGGGACACTCTTACATCTAAGTCCTAATTCTCTTTTATTGTGCCGCAGCGAAGGATGCACTTGTGAATTCAAGATGAAACACACAGCATTTCCTTTTTTTAAATACAGCGATGAATGTATCAATGACTTGTCCATTCATCTAAATGTTTGTTTTTAAAGTGAGTGTGTGTTTTAGTATCATCCCTACACTTCGGCTAAGAATGTCTGAACGTAAATAGTTTCACAATTGATTTCTGTGACCAAGTTATTGAACATATCTCTGGGCCAACCCTTTTTCTTCTGGTGCTATCATAAAACTCCCAGTTGGGGAATATTATTGGTGGCTGTCAAGTACTAGTCGCTGTATATGAGTACAACACTGGAATCTGGAAAAGAGGAGATACATGCTTCCCAGGCTTCACAGTATGGGCCTCATTACGACCCCGACGATACGGAGTGAACGGTGCCGTAAAAGGTGCGGCGGCGTTCACTCCGTACCGTCGCATTACGAGTTCCCCTTGCGGGACCCGGTAAGCACGCCTGGTTTTCCCAGGCGTGCTTACCGGGTCCCGCGAGGGGAAGAGAGAGCAAACAGCGGGCCATCTCGTAATGGCCCGTTGTTTGCTCCCTCTCCCATTCCAATTCAGCAGGCAAGGACCGTGTCCGGGTCCTTGGAGGAAGGAATTACTGAGCCTTCTGAACTCGGAATGGCCCTGTAAATCCTCATTCCGAGGACCCGGACCCCTACGCGATTTCGGCGGCAGCCATGCCGCCAATAGCGGCATGGTTACCGCCAAACTCGTAATGAGGGCCTATGTATGTACTTATCTTGTTCTCTGAAATACCCCTCCTACCTGACAAAATGTTGCCCAGCAGTACCGGTCCTCATCCCGACAGCCAGCAGACACATTTCCCAGATACAGTGCATCACGCGAATTATCTCACCCGTGTCAAAAGTCACAGGTGGACCATCTAACCACAATGGTTCCACCTGTCGCTTCCCTTCCTGCATGTACATAATGTCTTGTATTATTTCCTGCTCATGCAAAATGCCAATGCTGTAAATATTATGTTTTTTTTATCTGTCAGCTAAGTACCTGTAACCATTAATTATATCCTGTACACATGTAACTGAATAATGTGCCCAGATACCCAAGGGTGTGGCGCGCTATACAAATAAATACAAATAAAAATACCCAGACCATCTGCAAAGGCAGGGTGAACACAGAGATCACTTTAGCAGGCCGCTAGTTACTCCGAATGTATCTCGACCGTAGTCGAATTAGGCTTTCCCTGTCAGCCGCAAACCCTTCTCCAGTTTTACCACCACAGATCAGCTGCGTAAAGTGTCACAGATAATCACCTGTAAGTAGAGCCCTCATTCTCAGAAATAGCAGTCCTTACTGATGGAACATTCCACAGTGAACCAGCGGTTCGCCCCTCCACTTGCAGCCAGCAATTGTGAGGGAAAATGAACATGCCTTGCCCTGTGACCCAGACTTGATCTATACATAGCTCATACCATCTGGAAATGCTGGCTGATCCTTGCAATAAAGTGACCCAAGAAGGCTAATTGTCATTTTACCATGCGACCATATGCTTCATTGCCTTCTCCTTACTTTCCCTCCAATCAATCAATCAATCTATCTATCTATCTATCTATCTATCTATCTATCTATCTATCTATCTATCTATCTATCTATCTATCTATCTATCTATCATTGTTTTTCTATAGCGCCTTTCGCCCATAGGCCTCAGAGCGATCACAAAGACAGGGACAAAAGTACATAAAACAACAATACCACAGTCTGATATTCTGAGGGAGGATGAAATTAAAGAATGACTAAGCCAAGTCTTAAATTGTTTCCTGAAAATGATGAGAGATACACTGTTCTTAAGGTTAGACGGGAGGGAATTCCAGATTATAGGTGCTCAGAAATTGAAGATGGTTCTTCCCACTCTTTGTGGTGTTTGTCGTGGCTGATGCAAAGCTTGATTTCCGTTAGAATGGAGGTTTCATCTAATTGGCGCGTTTCTTTATATTACCAACAAGATAATTCAGTGCATTATCTAGTATACATTTATATACCACAACTGCACCTTTAAATTTGATCCTCTGTTCAACCGGGAGCCAGTGTAACTTCCTCCTTGCTGATGAGATCTGGGAGTGTCGACATAGACCAAAAACAGCCCGGACAGCTCCATTCTGTATTGTTTGCATTTTTTTTTATGTTAGTCTTAGCAGTATCCATCAGTAAACTATTACAATAGTCTAGTTTAGAATTTATTACGGCACCAGCAATCATAGCTAGATTTTGCTATGTCAAATATGGGTGAATTTGCCACAATAGGTTGGAGTAAAATGCACATGTTGACTTTAGGTAGGAAATATGCCTCTTATAATATAGATGTGAGTCCATAAAGACCCCTAGAGTTTTAACATGATCTGATACCAAGATGCTGTTATTATTGATTTTAAATCTTGTGTATTGATCATCTAGTCGTATTAGCCTTTGGGGGGTTCCAACTATTAGTAGTTCTGTTTTTTCTTCATTTAACGCTAATGATTTTGTCGCCATCCATTTTTAAATAGTGCAGAACACCTCATTGACTAATTGAGCATCCTTTTCTTATATTCCTGACAGCTCAAATACCAATTGGGTGTCGTTGGCATAGTTGGTAAACCGGACACCAAGTGTTAGCAGCATATCACACAATAATTTAGAGAATATATTAAAAAGCAAGGGAGACAGGCATAATCCCTGGGGAACACCACATACTAGCAAGGTTTTTATTGAGGCAAAATGTCCTTTTGCCGCTGCCGTGGTCTGGGTCCCAAAACAGATTTAAACCAATTGGCTGCTGAGGGTGAGCATTTTCCAACTGTTATTAGTCTCTCTGCTAAGAGATCATGATCTATCAAGTCAAACGCAGAGGACACATCCAAAAGTAGGAGTAATGCTACATTCCCTTTTTCAATAATGGTGGCAACATTCGACTGCAGATCTAAAAGAGCCGTCTCCATACCATGCTTTGCTCAGAAACCAGATTGTTCACCAGCAGGTATATTATTGTTATCCACAAATTTCTGATACTGTAAATATGTGATCCTGTCAATTATTTTCAATAGGAACGGCACATTTGCGATTGGCCTAAAATTTCCTTGGACTGATGGGTATAAATTGTCCTTTTTAATAAGCAGAGTGATCCAGGCTTCTTTTATGTTTCCTGGGACATATGCTTTGTCAAAGGACTGATTCACAAACTGACTGACCCATACAGCCAAAGTGTCCACAAGGTCGTAAAAGAGCTTGGTGGGGAAAATGTCACCCTTACATGAGGAGGGCTTTAGGTTATGAATAATCTCCAGGACTTCCTTCACAAATACCTTTTCAAAAGCAAAAATCTCTAAATAGTTTTGCTCCAGAGGAACCAAAGGCTTGGATGTAGTTTCAGAATCAGAAAGTAGGCTTAACTTATTTCTGATGGCCTGTTGATGTTTTTCAGGTTTTTGGACAAACCCATCATGCATTGTTTGGCACCAGGCGTTGTTCTCTTGTTCCTGAGTGATAGCTGATGCATTTTGTGACGCCTGTAAGATCGACTGAGATTTTGCTTGCTGTATTCTCTCGTTGAATTTCTTTGCTTTAGATTTAAATATTATTTCTTTATAGGCTTTTACAGCCTGTTTGTAATTGGAGATTGACTCAGCTGAAGGAACCTTTCTCCAATGGCATTCCACTTTACGCTTAATTCTCCTAGCTTCGAAAATTCCCCCAGAAAACCAATTATTTTGATCAATAGATTGATTGATCTTCACTAGTTTAAGTGGTGCCAATGTGTCAAAAGCTTGATTGGTTCCCTTTCTAAATGAAAGAGTACATTTATCGAGAGAGGTATAGTCCTGTAGTGATGGCAGGAGTGGTGTTACTTGCTCCTTAAAAGCCTCATTAGTTATATTTTTATAGTTCCACCAGGTCGGAATTGGCTTATTCCTGATTGGTAGTGAGGCCTGGAGAGATGGTATAGAGCAATCAAAATGTACATGCCGATGGTGTTGCGAGAGGGGTGGCATTTTCCACCCCCCCTGCAACATTCCCGCAGCATGCAAATGAGATGTGAACCATGGGGGAGGCCCCTCCACCACTTCTTTTAAATTTGCATCACCTATCATAGATATATATGTGTAGGAATGTAACTGATGCTGGTAGATTGGACTCCATTTTGTGTCCTTCCAAACACCATTGTTCCTGGGCCCTGTGTCACTCTGCCGAAATGTCCGCTCTCCCACACCCATCGCCGTGCTCAGCTCTCCCACTCCCAGCACCGTGCACAGCCAGCCCACGTCACCTCCACCCCCTTGCAAACTCTGTTCAAGCCCTGTTCTCATGGAAACTCAGCCTTTCATTCTTGCAATTAGCAAGTATCCAGCAATGACAATATGCGCTCATCGCAGAATGTGAGACCAAGGTCTGTTCCAGCACCATCGCCCCTTCCATCTCTGTTGACCGACTAACGCCCTGTCTCCCCTCTCCCTGCTAGGCCATGGTCCACTGGCCCCATGCCCCCTATTCCCTTTGAATGCATCTGCTCACGAGACCCATTCCTGGACCACCCTAAATTGCCCACCATATACCAAATTCCGAGTGGTCATACATTCTCTTCTAAAACTAACACCTTTCTCCACTATGTTTGAAAACGTGAGGCCCCAGCGATAACAAATTGCAGATCAAACCTCCTGATAAGACACCTGAAAGAAAGACACCTGAAAGAAAGACCCTTTCCCCATACCCCCACAAAAGCATGGGTTAGAATGTCTATATATTTGCCTTCTCTTACAAAATGATCCCTCTTTTTATGTAATGGTTCATGCCAGTCATTATTCTCTGCCTGCCAATCTTTGCTGTTAGTTCAGTCAGCTACAATGTATATCATCTGTGTGAATACAGCTCGACCTTCACCCTGCGACAATGAGCCCAGCTGACCACGTGTACTGTGACTGATGGAGGGACAGCAGCCAATGGAATCCAGGCATCCCTTATGGTGATGGGATTAGTATACCTGACTAGCCAATCGAATGTGTTAGTTTTTCAAATATACATGATATAATCTATGACGACTAGTGCCATCTTAATGTGCTGCCCGTGTATCCTTTGGCAGAGCGCCCTTGGGCAGCAAAGTTCTTTGCTTGCATTTATTTACTTATATAAATGTTGGTTCCCTTGCAATTACTCTCCTTGTTTCATTCCCTAGAAGGCTGTGTACTTTATTCTGTCTATTGGGACACGTGCGTTATAAGGTGCCATCCTTCATTGGTCAGACCAGGCACATTCCGTAATTGAGGTAATTATTGTTTTCAGATTTTTTACAACTATCCAATCTAGGATCTTACCACAACTGTAATGTTCTGCTTAAACCAATTGCTTGAAGCCAATGGATTCGAGTGACATTTTCGAATCCTTGGCCTCCTCATCCAGTGGGTTATTTTCCCATAAATTTAAGTCACCATGGATAATAAATGCAGCAGAATCTTTGGAGGCATTACTTATGAGGGCCAATAACTGTTCCTCAAACAGAGGTGTAGCTCTTGGGGGATGATAAATAACAGCAGAATAATAGCGGAAACTGGATTAACATTAAGTTTCACTAGTATTGCTTCACAGTTTTCAATATCCGGAGTACTGGAGGTATAAAGTTTCAAGGTTTGCTTAAAAATAATAGCCACCCCCCCTCATCTATCCTCCTCCCGATCAACGTGAAGGGCTGAATAACCATTAGGAGTAGCCAATAACATAGCATGATATGTCGTTGTGGTCATCCAGGTTTCTGTAATAAATAAGATATCCAGGTTTTGCTCAGAGATTATATTGTGAAATTTCTAGAGCATGTTTTATTAAGGATTGCGTATTTAGTAAACTGCATTTAATTTTGCCATTATGAGATTTAATGTTATTTACCTCCTCATCCCTGGCTATACAGTCAACCTAATCTTGCACCACAGGCTTTCCCATCCGCTGGGTCTGAAAAGCTACCTCAAAGGGCAGGAGTACCCCAGTGTTCTCAGGTATTGTAGGAACCATTATAGTGGGGAGGTATATTATGTACAGAAACAGAAGGGTGTTTCTTTTTATTGTTCCCTACTGTTCCTTTAGGACAGATTTCCACTGCATTGTCCTTTGATTGATCCATCCCATGTGCCTTGATAGCAACTTCATGGGACGGAACAACAACTGAGCAGGCAAGTGTGGCAGTGGGGTGGAGAAATAAAGGCCATTATTAAACATAGGTACATCTGACTTTGGCAGATAGATCATGGAGGTGTTATTTACATTAGCACAGGCCCACCGGCTGTTGCAGCTTACCTCGAATTTTTGGTGAGCGATTTGTACTGCTTCTAGTACTTCTGCCAAACGCATACTTGAGGTGGGGAGCAGAGGTTGTGACACTGCACCTTTACGTACCTTTTACGGGCCGTTACAGACCGTCCCTGATGCGCCAGCGCTGACGAACCTGTCGGGTGATTATAGCGGTGCCAGAACAACCATTCTCTTCTTCCTGTTAACAGCACAATTCATCCTGTTAAAGTTTCCTCTGTGGACCTGACACTTGATTATGCTGCAGCAATCAGCAGGCATAGGAGATCATTTAACCTTGCATGCCCCTGACCTTAAATATCAGAATAAGCTCCACAAACTGTTCAGAAAATCTGCAAATGGAAACTGACCCTGGTGATTAAATTACTGTAGAGGTTCTCTAATCGCATGCCCTCACAGACACATTAAAACATCTTCAGTGGGTGCTATTGCATTGGAATGTGAAGAAAAAGGCACATGAAAACCAAAGTAATTCCATGTTTGCCTTGGCATGGACTAGCTCAGTTTAAGGATCATTACTGGTGTTCCAACTCACTCCTGGAGCAGAGAACCATCCACATCACTGCACACATTTACATGTCTTCCCATTCCCATTCTTCACAAGACACAAAACCCCCCACCACAAATTCAGAACTTGACTACCATATCCAAAATCAACGTTTACAATTCCTCCATCACTTTCACTATGCATCCAAATGACCTTAAATTCTTTGATCACACACAATTTGGTCTTCAGTGGCGCGTAGAGCTAATTAGTGATTATCTCATACACAATTAGAAATCAATATAAATAAATCAAAAGTTATCTTATTCACATATAAGAAACTATCTCCCAAATATAAATGGCCTCTTGCTGGTATCTTTTAGTGAGAGACCCACCATTATTTTTATATGGCTACTTTGAAATCGGAATAACTTAAACTGAATATTAAGAATAACATGAAAGTCCTAATGACCAAAAACAAGAGGATTGATGACAATGTTGGTGGCCATACTTACATCCCAATAATATAAATTTGTAATCAAAAGATGATATCTACTGTATTGTATGGCAAAGATAACTACATAGGTTTTGATTTAGATTGGCCTGATCACATGGAAGGTAAAATATGATAATTTGTTTTGGGGCTTCCAATATGCTTGAGTGTTCAAGTGATCAGATTGGAAATGGGGATATTTTAAGAATGATTAATATATATTGTGGGAAAGCTTGCTGTCTATGCTATCTTTGAACATCCATACAGCATAGTTGCCTGATTTTACCCTGTTGAATGGAGAACATTGAGGTTCATTGGTGAAGCCATTTTTACAAAGTTGCAACTTGAAAATGTAGGGCCTAAATTTTAATGTGGTTTTGTCTGTGCAGAGGAGTACCATGATCTTCATCCAGTGAAAGTGAATCGATTATCTTTCTACTTGGAATCAGAAGTGGGGAATGGGCATATTAGGAGCATTCTCGGGATGAGGTGCACAATCTGCCTTCTTAAGCTGATGTTGCTTCTGAAGATGTTTTTGATGGAATTCGTGGTGATGAGAATTCTACTGGTCATAATTGGGTGATGGTGGAATGGAGGTGCCACTGACGCAGCAGCAGGGGAGGACACAACCAGTGCTTTAGGGGTTCAGTAGGAGGGGATGCACTGTAGGGGTCATAGAAGGAGAGCCAGTTATAGAGCAGTCCAGTGAGGGTCAAGGTTGCCCAGGAGCTCTACCAAATTTACAGAGAAAGCACAACAACAGATTTCCCCTTGCCATGATCGTCCTAGGCCTGGCAAACCTTAAGATGGCTGAATGGGGGTTCAGTATCAGAGTATGAATCTCTTGAGTACACCTTGTGCCCCAGGGTCAGGGAGGAGGACAATTGTCTCTGCTACCCATTCATTGGGCACTACATCCCTTCAGATCCAATTTCAGTTCTACCCACCCAAAGCCCATACCAGTGATGATGAAAAAACTGCATTAGGGATCTGCCAGGAGGGAAAGGAGAATGGTGATGCCATTGTCATAGCACAGAGTTGTACTAGCAGTGTGTAGGGCATGGTTATGCATTGATATGTCAGTACCTACCCACAAAAGGGCAATACCCTCCCTAGGTGCCATTTCAGGGAATCTAAGAACCAGAGTAAATGTCACAGAGAGCATTGCCATGAATAACATACATTGTCTTGCCTTTGTGAGGAATTGCCATCTGGTAGGGTGCAACACCCTAGCTTTTTTTGATGTTTATTAATACATAAATGATGCAGGTGATTTATTCTCCAAATCGTAATCCGCTAACCAGATCACCCTTTGTTGCCGACTCTATGCCAGATTAATTGTGTACTTACGAACTGCTGCATCAGTGGACTGATCAGCAGCACCTGCTCTGTTCATGATGCACAGCAGTTTCAAAGTTCACAAGATGCCCACTTGACTGCTGCAGTGACAGCGAAGTCACTGCGGCCGAGGGGCGGTATGTAAGATATGACCCCTGTACCAACACTATTATGATCAGGAAACCCCCATGCTGGTTGCATGGTAATCTCTAGAAATAAGCTATACCTGGCAGCATCACAGGGGCCTATTAACCCATTGCTCCATGGAAACGATTAACACTGTGCAGTCTACCGATTGAATAGAGTGGGTTTGGATTCTGCTTTGAGTGAACCAAGCACTTTGATGCAACGAGTGCTCTGCTGCGGGTGCACACACTTAGAGGTGCCTGGTGAGCATTTCCGTAGGTCCTCTAAGGTAACTGGGTCCCGTTACCTTCACCATTATTGCGGAGGCACAGATGAATCACAATGCTCACATGAACTGAGCGACATGAGTGACATCCTCTGCACACAGAAATGCCTGCTTGCGATCAGACTGTGGGCCCTTTTCATTCAACCATTTGGGTTGCTCCCACAGCAGCCCCTCTGGCCGAGTGACTCAGCGCCCAAGGGGTTCCCATACTTCTGATGATTATTACTACCAACTTCCATTCACACCTCCTTTTGCCCTAAAGAAGGCCCCATGGACCCACACACAGAAACTCGAGTTGGCAGCAGTCAACTAGCAATGTTTCTACAAGATTAGGGTTTTTCAAGTGCATGAGCACAGTTTTGCAATTATAGAGATGTAGGTGTTATACTCATTCACACGCCATGAAGGTTGTTGAAAAAAATATACTTTTCAAAATATAAGCATACCTGCACCATGTCTCGCTTGGCGTAGATATTGTTGAATTAGCAAATAGAAATCTCGGAGAGTGTCACAGTAGTTTTTGATGCAGATGGCTGTGAGTAACAGCAGACATGTACTCTGAGAGTTAAAGTGTACATCTGAAGTGTTGAACTGAGATGACAGGGTTACATGTACAGTTTTTGGATGTGATTGGTGGATGGATGTGTGACTGTTTGAAATTAGCCAATAAAGGGGTGTGTTACAAACATAAAAGTAAAAAAGGCTAGAAGGGCGGCCCTGTGCTATGGTGTCCATGGACACCACAGAAGTTCACGGACAGCACACATGCTATCTGGTTCCTTTAATCATGCTAGGCATGGAAAGGGGTCTGGGGAGACCACAGACACTTGTGCATATCCGCAGACATTGGGGGATCAGCTGTCATGTTTCGTGATTGTGGTGCACAGGAAGACTGGGTAGCAAGAGTTATCTTTGTTGTGTACAGCGAAGATGGCTATAGCTATGGCTTTGAGGAAGCAGAGTGTCTGCATCGTGGACAATTCTTGAGTCCATTTGCTAAAGGTGTGTTTGGAGCAAGGTAGATTGTCTGAGAGTCTTGGATGAGAAGAATGTGAAGTTTCGTGGTAATGGAGTTAAGGAAATGAAGTCAGAGGAATTTCTCCCATTTTGTGAGAATGTGTTTCTTTCAAGCATCCGGATATCAATGTTGTTCATTGTGGAGACAACAGTTTGGGCTATGTCACCAGAATGTCTTTACAGTTTGCCATGAAGCATGCATTTGCACAGTTAATGGAACTGATCCCACATTTCAAGATAGATTTTGTCTTGGATAGCTAAAAGTCAAATGTGGATGCGTTATAATTTATTTTGTCCACAAATCAAGAAAGCAATGCAAACAAAGCTGTAGGTGTTTTTGCAGGATTTTGGAATTACATTGTTTAATATTGTGAATATTTTTCGAGGAGATGCATTTGACTGATGTCGGGAATCAGATTTTTCTTTTGAATATCCAAAATGCACTAAAGCAATTTTTGTGAATTTGTGAAATATGTTGTGAACTATTTTTTTAGTAGTTGAGTAAATAAAAAACAAAAGCGAAAAACATGTGTTGCAGTTTTTGTGAAAGTTAGAAAAAAGAATTACGTTCAATAGAACATTTGTTAGTTCAGTGTATAAAACCCCCAACATTTTTTTTTAAAGAAGTTTCTTTTAAGAGCCACCATTATTTAACAAAAAACAAGTTAAATTATTTTAAATCCCCCACCCCACGCCTGGACATATTTTCATACTCACCGCAGACTGTGCAGGATGCAAAAAGGTCCAGTGATTTTATTTTTAGTTATATTTTCTAACTGTGGAAGATGGTTCCTAAAGGAGCCTTTTTGTGCTTTTTTAATGTTGTGTTCTTTTTGGCTTTTTTGTTTTTTACAGGAGAGGCAAGGTAGGGGAGGGCAAGGAGGGAAGGGACACCAACCACAGATGTGATGGTGCAGCTGGACAAGGGAATATGTTGGGCGGGTCTTAAATTTAAGCTAGGTGGCAGTGTTTCTCATGCTCCTTGACCGTGGCCTTGAAAGCACTACAAAACTGCTCCTCCATGCAGATTGGTGTGTCACAGTACAAACATAACACTGTGAGCCTTGAAAGTTAACGGTCTACATCATTTTGTATGGCCTGTGAGGTGGCCGGCGGGATCATCTGCCACACAGGATTAGTCTGTGTGGTGGCAGGAGAGGTTGAGGGAGATGGGCTAGAGCTAATCAACCTGCTCCCTCCTGAAAAAGCAACAACCTTTTACGGAGCATTCAGGTTGTTGGATCTGGTGTGGATGGCAGCACATGGAGGTGGTCTCCTAGGAGTAAATACCATGTTTTCTGTGACTGTGTATGATGTGGCACTGCATAGCACCTTTGCTGCTCGAGCCTTTTGTACACGCCCCAACAGTGGTTAAAACACAACACCAATCACTCACTCGGGGTGCTGGAGGTAGGGGCTTCGTCTACCTCACCTTGCTCTTCTTCTTCATCGTCTTCTGCATCCCCATGTCTGTTCCCCTCTCCAGGCCATCCAGGTTTTTTTTGTGGTGGTGCTGGTGGCTGGGGAGAAGGGATGGCCATGACAGATGCCATTCTAAGTCTCCTGCAGCAAGTAGCTCTGACAAGGTGCTCTCTCTGGGTATGACCGAGTCAATAATAGGCCTTGCAAAGTTGCAAAAGTTGACAGATCAAGTAAGTATGGGTCTAGGAGTTCTGCAATGCTAAACTTTCAACCTGAAACATTCTAGATTGGCCGATTTGTGATGGTATCCTTGATGTCCTGGGTGTTTGTCTTAGCAGTGCACAGTGGTGGCATGAGTTATAGTTGCTTAGCTGACCATAACCAGTGAATTTCAAGGGTCATTCGGTTTTACTTGTAACCATAACGTCCCTTTAACAACATTTTTTCACTGAATTTCATAGGTTTTTATTAGTGCAACTTGACCATAACACCCCTTTAAAGTTTCACTGAATATTATAGGGAGGCATAGGATTCCCATAGGATACCCTTAAAATTCTGTTTTTAATTACTCTTGATTTGAGTAACAGATTTGACCGAAATTACTAAAATGATTATTGACTTGTGCCCCTCCAAGACTGCAAAGTTTCATAAAGATATGTTAAAAAAATAAAAGAATTCCAAAGTTACAGCCTACTTCCTATTCATTTTCCCGTAGACAAGGAAGTACAGTTTTTGCCAAAGATCACAGCCCAAACCGCTGGACAGATTTGGACCAGATTCAAAACAACTCGGGCACAAAGTGTTAACTTGCGATTCATGTTTGGTTCAGGATTATTCTGTGCAATATTATTTAAATAATTGACAGAGAACGGGGGACTCCCTTCTCAAAATTAGATAGCTTGATCTTAGGGATTTACTCAAAACTGGATGTTTTTAGAAATGAAACAGCCACCATCTTGTTTCTCTCTCTGTGTGAGAGATATTCGAGGTTATAGCAGTGGATATTGGTAAATGAAACACAGGAAAAAATTCATTTGCAGGATGAAAAATAAGCAAATGCCATCAGAAAGGAGGTGAGGGGGTTGCTAGAGGATACCAAGTGAAATTCGATAGTTGGAGGAGGTCTAGGCACTGAGTTTGCAACACAAAGCTTTCTGTAGCCTCGACTATAGCCGCGAATAGCCGATATCTCAAACCAAACTGCATCACATAAACAGCGTGTGTTGTGGGGGGAAGGAGTGGGCAGTGGAGGTGAGGAGTAACAAAACACTGGAATACACTTGCACACCAATTTTCAAAATTGTGAGTACATAAGAGGTAAGTATAATTCAATTGAATGTTTTAACAGAATTTGAGGTGCAGGGGAGAGAGACTCAGCCTTGGTATCTAGGCTGGAATATACTAGAGAACAGAGAAATCCAAATTGTGGAAAGCTACGTCCCCTGCACACTTTCAATCAGGCGATAAGCCTAAGGGATATTATGACACAATTGTTTTAGTCTCAAAGACTATTTAACATCAAGTTTTACATGATCAAACCAAGTATGGTGGTGATGAAAAAAGAAAATTACATTCAAAAATGTTTATCATTAAATGACTCCTTTTTGTTAGAGAAAGGGAGGTCTTCTCCTTTTTATTATTATTTTCAAGATGGCCCAGTGCGTTTCGTGATTCATTTTCTCTTCATCAGGGGTGTAAATTCCAAAACAATTTTTCACATTGATCTATAGAAATAGAGATTTATAAAAACCATTACTAATCTTATCGAATTTATGAAAGAAAAATCAGTAATTTTTAACCAACATTCATTCAGAAAAGGAACTTGTTCAAATGGTCACATAGTCACAAATGTCACATAGAACTTGAAGCCGCTAATATGAAAATATCCTTAACCGAAAATACCAATTTCTTGTTGGTAGCTTACTTCTTTAGACAACTACATAATTACTTAAAGATTAAAAACACAATTTTCAGAATTAGACACCTCTATACTTAATTAGAAGTGGTGGGTGTATTCAGTCACAGAAATGCCTATGGGAGTGATATTGGGGGGTAAGAAAACATATAAATCAGACACACCCTTCCTCTGAAAGAAGAGAATAATGCAGAAGAAATGTTCTCAACCGGAATGCTAGAGAGCTTCACAATTAAATTAACATGACAAGTACAGCTGCTGTGGTCATGTCAAGTAGAAATAGAGTATGGCTGTATTCACCTAAGGGAGAATGTTTATATCAGTGTACTTGTAGAATTTAAGGGCGTAGAGACTGTCCAGAGAGAAAGGAAGCCCAACTTACTTTAAAGAAAGTGCCAGATGTAGCAGATGTTGCGATCCACGGCGGAGATGCGGTCAGGAAGCGCAGCTTTGTGACCGCATCCGCCGCAGGTTCTTTATATATGGTAATATTAACAAGAAGACGTCACTCATGCATGTGTGAGCGGCATCACAGGCTGTGATGTCACCCGAGCACGCGCGAGCTGCGTATTGTAAAGAAAACTACAGGAAGTGGTTTAGAAATCCAGAGACTACCTCAAGAGTAGAAGGTAGAAATAACGTGACGTCATATGCATAAAATGACATTTACGTACGTAAAAGTAGTGTAATAATGAAAAAGACAATAAGATGTTATGTTTTACCCACGTGGGTGACGTATGCACAATTAGTACAAATGTGTATTGCCAAATTATAAGAGCACGTGTAGATGATACCATGCAATACCAATGGACAGTGAGGTGAGGAGGCCATCTGTTGAGTGGGGGAAGCTCACACAGATGAGGCAGCACTTGGTGAGCGCCTGGGGGGACAGGATTCCGTTTTTTCTGGCTGTTTTTCTGATATTCACGGTTACAGTTTTAAAAAATATATATTTGTACATCTATAGTGATGTTAGGAGTGACATGATTGCCATCCAGGTCTCCTATCTATGCAGGAACTAGGACAGATCCTGCTTAGCTTCAAAGTGAGGAAGGGGCCAGCCTCCTTGGGCCTTGTTGTCCCATAAATGAGGTTAAGTTACAAGACCACTTAGAGAAACTGCTCAACCCTTTCCTTGCTCTGAAGCTAAGCAGGGACTGCCCTGCTTTGAACATCAGCTGGGTCAGTCTGGTTACTGCATGGATGGGTGACCGAATGGGCATCCAATTTAATATTATTTTTTTAAACTGTGCTACTGTCAGTCCTTGAAGGTTTTGCACTCAGACAGTTTTTTGCTTTTTGATTAATTGCATTCTGGTGTTTTTGGTCTCCCAGTCAATAATTTGAAAAAATATATATTTTTACAGCAGCAGTGGGTTTCCCATCCCTTCAGTAACTGGGATGAACCCTGCTTAGCTTCAAAGCAAGGAAGGGGTTAGCCTAATAAATGAGTCCACCTTACAAGACCACTTAGAGAAACATGGCCTAATGGGGCTGTATCCTTCCTCACTTTGAAACACTGCAGTGTCGGTCCTGGTTACTCCATGGATGGGACACAGTCCACAGTCCCGAATGCTGTGTGTTTTCTTATTTTTAAATATCTCATAACACACAGCATCCACAGTCAAGATGGGGGGAATAATGCCACAATTGTACACATTTGACATAGTTATATACAGATTTATATATGTGAGTGACGCTATGGTATTTGTACTGTTTAAGTTATCTTTAGAAAGCAGAGTATTGTTGAAGACAGACATGGGGGTGAGGAGGGGGAATGATGAGAGGGCAAGTAAGTCTTGAATATTTGCCCACAATGTGGCAATAGAGTTTGCAATCCTGGACACTGGTGCACTTATTTTACCCTGATTGTGGATGCTTTTCAGGGCACAAATAAAGGACAGATGTGGATGGACCGCCTAACCTTTTTCAGAGGGTGATGTTACCAGTGATGTCATCAGTGATGTCATCATTGTGGTCATAGGCTGCACAACAAGGGGCACAGAGTTAAAGTGGCTTTAGATGAATGTCAGGGTTTTGTTGTGTTAAGTTCTCACCTTAACATCCCTGCAACTAAAAATGTTTCCTTGAATGTATATGCCTAGTGGGTTCAACAGAAACATATTGGGGAATATGTACAGTGGACATGGCTAGGGGCCTGTACAAAACTATGCTAAAACAAAACCCTTGAAATTCACAGAAAAAAATCCTAGTTAGGGTGTGGTTAAGTTGTGTGGATTTAAGCAAACAAAACCCATGACTTCCCACATCTGCTGAATTTTAAGGGTTTTGTTGCGTTAATTCTGCACAATTTAACTGCACCTTAACTAAGATTGCTTCTGTGAATATGTATGTATTCATGGAAAAAACTTTAGTTGCAGGGACATTAAGGTGATGTCATCATTGGGTCATAGGCTGTGCATCAGGGGGCGTTAAGCTAAGGTGGCTTTAGCTGAATTTCAGGGGTTTCGTTGCAAAAAGTTCTCACCTTAACATCCCTGCAACTAAAGTTATTTCCTTGAATTTCAAAGGTTTTCTTACAATGTAACGCTCACCTTAACATTCCTGCAACTAACGTTTTAATTTCAAGGGTTTTGTTATTCCATACATAATTGAAATTAATACTACAGATAATGAAGCTCATGAAAAAATGTATCATGTGTAGAATGTAAAATAAAAAGAAATTGTGCAACCACATTCCCCCCAAATAACCCTGTTCTTAAAAAGCTTTGTATGCATATTACTTTAACTTTTATAAATGATTACATTTATATGTACTGTTGATGTATATAAAGTTATTAAAGTGTTACAGTAAATGTATACACACACTACACTCAGTGTATCCTAATATAAATCTTTACTTTTTTATTTTTTTATTTTATTTAAAGTGCATATTGGTTAATTAAAACCTTATACACTAACAGCAATAATTGCATCAATGACAGGGAGCATACATTAATTTCATATTATCCATACATAAGAAGAAGAGATGTTGAATTTTTAAATAAGAGGCATCTTTAAGTCTTATTCCAATAAAAACACACACATCAAATCATACAGATCTTACAAACAGGGTATCACATTTGAAAGAAGATATCACATTCTCAAAAAGAGGGATATGATTTGCCAATAGTTTAAAAAATTGCTCGCTTCCAAATATAAAAGGCTGCCCCAATAAAGACCTTAATTTCACCATCATAAATTACTGACCAAAATTGATTCGATTCAATCATTTGAAGGTCGCCAACTAGATTTGAGTACCCTTTATAATACCATTCCTTTAGTTTAATACACATAGTTAAAATGTGTCTTGCTGTCTCCACCTCTAATTTACAGTGCCTACACAATCTTTCAGCACAGGGTATATTAGCCCAAGCCCCGGTTATTTCATTACATGGGAGAGTATTCATACGTAACTGTAAAATAAATCTCCTCAAAGTCCTATTACCCGTGTTTAACAAATATTGTTTCGGAGAGGCTGGTTTAAGACCTTGAAGAGCATACATTGTATATCGGGGGATATTATATAAATAGGACTGATTTTCACACAAATCCCAAATACATGCTTTTTCTTTGAGGTTTTTCAAGATACGTACAATATTATCCTTCCCCGTGAGCTCATTAAAACCTAAAATTTCAAGGAAGGCTAGTGCTGTATTTTGTAAACTAACCATATAGGAATTCTCAAACCTGCCTTCGCTCTTGTTTTTTCCTATGAGACCAAGAAGGCTTTAATTCCCCTCTTTCCCCAATATTATTTTAAAATAAAGTTTACAACATCCTATTTTCCACCACGTGGAGAGGGAAATAATCCCCAACTCGCATCTTATTGCTTGTATAGGCACAGCTTTGGGCAACCCAAGAGCTGGCCTCCAGAGCTTCTCTTCGAGTTGGTCTAGTTTACTCAGATATTTACTTTCCACTGTTTCTATAGTATACATAATTCCTGGAATAATACAACTCTTATATATTTCTAAAAAACCTTCAATGGAGTGGCCACCCTTACTAGCCATGTATTTCCTTATCCCAATCCATTTCTTTAAAATTTTCAAATTGACTGCCTCTTGGAAAAAAATAATACATGGTTTACTCAGGATGGGCATCCCCAAATAGGGATAGGCATCAACAACTTCCAATTTAATATTATTAATATGCCATCTGGAGATAAGCCTTTTCTTTTCCTGTTCAGTAACTCCAAATGCCATAATTTTTGTTTTATTTATATTAATATTGAGGTTGTTTGCCTCCGAATAAACAGACAAACCATTCAACATTCTTTGCAGTCCTATCGGCGTTTTATCCATAAGGATAGTTCCATCTGCATACATAAGTCCACATATTGGTTTCCCAGCCACAATAGGTGGGAAATTATTTAAGATCTTAAAACTCTCCCACATATCTAACACATATAAATTATACAGTATAGGAGAGGTAACACAACCCTGCTTGAGTCCGGTATTAGTTCTGATCTCAGATGACAGCATCCTTCCTTTACCCAAGCAGATGGTCACCGTAGTATCCCTATACATTTCCTCCAGAAAATGAAGGATTTTAGGGCAGATCTTTTTCCCTCTCAATTTCTCCCACAAAAGTCCCCTATTGACACAGTCGAAGGCTTTTGAGTAATCTATAAAACAAACATATCATTTTTCCCCCTTGTCCTTTGAGTTTGCTATGATGTAATTCAGCATAGTCAGGTTATCCAGGGTACTATATCCCTTTCAAAATCCCGTTTGTTGAATAGAGAGTAGACTATTTTCCTCTATCCAATTATTCAAGCTGTTTACTAACAAGGAGCAAAAGGTCTTACAACTACTATCCGCCATTGCTAAAAGTCTGTAATTATCTGGCAGTTTTCTGTCCCCTTTTTTAAAAATAGGGACAACAATAGCTTTCCTCCAACTTTCTGGTATAATACCTGTTTCCCATATACTCGTGAATAGTTGGAGAAAGATACCTGCCCATTTCTTCGGGTTTTGTTTTATAGCAATGTTGGCCAGCCCATCCGGCCCTGGGGCATGAGAGGAATTCATTTTTGAGATCACTTTAAGAATATCTATAATATCAAAGGGGATATTGGCCATCCCGCATGGATTTAGGCTAGTATTAGCCGATATGTGACTGGTCTTGAAAAAGAGATTAGTAATATATTGTTTCCAAACCTCCTGACCAACATCATTATTTTCCCTATTATCTTCATCCATTAAAAATTAGCGATAAAAATACCAGAATTTTTTTGAGTCATGAGTTTTACATAACTTATATATGCATCTCCAATTTGCATTGTTGGTATTGTATTTATAATCCTTTATCCAATTTTTATAATGTGTCTTTATGTTACTTATTATTTTACTTCTCTCTTTATCATCTAAGTCACATATCTGCTTAAGTTCTCGAATATCGCGTTTCATCTCTTTTTTCCTATCATAGATTGCTTGATCGAACTTATGTGTGTGATTTTTCCCCTTAGTACTTTTCAAAATAACATTACTGTTTGTACGACGTATCATACCCAACATATTAGTAATAGAGTTAAGTCCATTACAGGCTATGTCATGGCCATCAATAATTACACGATCAAACAGACCATTAAAGGAGGCTAGGTTTCTATCAGACCATGTAATCCTATTTCCACTTGCTGAAAATTGTATATTCATATCCTCGCCCACTCCCCATCTTTGGGTTCCTGGGTCATAGTTAAATTTACCCCGAAGAGGTACATGATCACTCAGCAAGATGTCTACATGTTGGAACGAGATGTTTGTACGTCTTTGATTTTTATTAACGAACATGTAGTCTAGCCTGTAAGAAACCTTTCCATTAGACCAGGTGTTCCCATCCCCTGTACCTATATTTGTTTCCAAGTACGTAAGCCCCCAATCAGACATCAAGTTCATCCATCGACAGCCTAATAGGGTCTGCTGGTTTTGCCCCCCAACCCCATGACAATCCTGTAATTCTATAGATGCAATTATAGCTGTTTCCTCCCACAAATCTTTACACCTATTCATATCCTTTGCTGCTATATTACAATGGGAATTAAAATCTCCCACTATACAAATATCAGAATCAGGTGATTCCAAAATCCAGCTATCAAGGGTTAAGTTGAGATACTCCTCAATCTCCCGAAAGTTGACCCCATCAGGTTGAGAATAGATATTTATAAGTAGAAGTTCCTTGTAGGACTTCCTCTATTTATAGATGCGCACATAACATTCAGAAGAATCCCATGTTTCTCATATGGTTTATAATTAAAATGATTTTTTATCCCTATACAAAGACCTCCATATGGGCGACCCTTCTCACCTTTATCGGCAGATTTTTGCCATATATTATATCCATCCAATAAGATTTCCCCAGTAATCCAAGTTTCTTGGAGGGCAAAAATGTCACTCTCCAAGAGTAGATTTATTCCATCCTTATGTAAAAGGGAGTTAAAGCCCCTACAATTCCAAGAGAGAAGGGTATATTCATTAGTGCATACCTCATCTCAATTTGAGCATGGGGTGTTTCCTTCCAAAGGGTTTATCTACTTTAAATTACTTCCAGATTAAATACATGTCGGAGGATACCCCTCCAAACCCCTATTTGCTGCACTGATGTTTTTATATGTGGGAGAATTACATATCACAATTTCATATTCATTCCCCCATATTCCATTGGAATTTTCCCATATAAGGTCAACAAACACTGCAGATCTAAATCGGGCAATGACCCAATTTTCCCAAATACCAATTTCTGGTAGGATAATAGATTCAATGTCCCCTGTATTAATATTTAGTAACTGCGGTATAGATGACAATTTGTTCAATAACCATGCCGGTATAGAAAGGGGCTTTCATCTGTGGTACCCATTTCTATAATTTTTATGGTTTTTCCCACTGGAAGCAAAGGCTCTTCATTCATTCCAACTAAGTTAGCCATGCCAATTTTATAATTACTATGCATGGCCAGACGCTCCATCTCCCTAATATATATTTCCTGCTCTGTTTTAGTAAGAGACATATCATTATTATTCCGAGGTATTGTAACATATTTAAAATGGTTTCCCATACGTACCCTATCCTTGGGTCCGAATTCCTCCAGCTCCTGCTTATTTCTTTTTAACCAGTTCTGTAAACCCCCGTTTTTTGTTTTCGTTTTTTTTACCTGGGTCCAGTTTCTGCTGATGTTCAATAATTTCAAAGTGGTTCCCCACTTCTACACATTCAGAGTCTGGAGAAACCGTATCTGCTAGGGCCATCGTGTTCTTTTTAATTTTTTTAGTAGTTATGACTTTTGCCATCGCCACCTTTTTCCGAGTGGGCCTTCTATTTTTCTTTTTTCGCCTAGTGCGTCTCTTCAAACCTTGAGATACTGTTACTTCAACAACACTCTCATTTAGAGTTATTTCTCTGGTGTGTTATCCCTAGGATTGGGCAATTCCTGTGGGGGTGAATTAGACAAGGCATGTTCTTTCTTACTTTCATTTTCGGCCGCTAAAACCAATTTGCTCAAATCTCCAAGATCATCACTTATTTCCATTGGATACTTCCCCCCCCCCAATATTCCTTTATTCCAATCTCAAGGGATCTAGTATTATCAATGTTCTGTTGTACCAGTACCTTAATATCCCTTTGTTCTTTAAGCAACTTAGTACAAATGGTCATTAGAACATCCATCATAGTAGTGAGTGCGTCAAATTTTTCTTCAACCTCAGGGGGGTTTTCATTAACCCCACTCATGCCTCTATTAAAAGAATTATTAAATGGGTTCTCTGTAGGATTCCATGACACCTCTTCCTCATTACCGATATCTTCTTCTTGTGCAAATTTAGTCAAATCTGGAGTGTCAGACAGACTACATCCAATAATATTATTCATTTCAATATCCTCAACTGCAGAAATGTTTTGATCCTTATCTATTCCCATGAATTGGCGCCTCAGATTATGCACTAGTGTCAACAAAGAATTATTATCAATCATTGAACTGTTAGAGGGGAGTGATTGGGGCTGTTCAGTGTCAGTTACCAATACTTTTTCTTTAATAGTTAAGAAACTAAATATTTTGGGTTGACCAGGTACATCTTTAATCTCACAAATGAGCTCTTTCTTCTCTCCCTTCCTATTATTTTTTCTTTTCCCCCCTTTCTTGGTTTCTATCGTTATATTAGTTGTTGGTGTACTTTGTTTACCTTTTTTTGACCTAAGGTTATGAGTAGATGGGCTTGGAGCCATGATAGTAGAGGGTACAGAATGACTATAAGGCACCACCTTCTAACCTACCAAACAGTAGGTCAGTTAAAATTTCACTGGTCTGTAAATTCAGACGTCAGTTCCAAAGGTAAAATAGTGCTCACGGCACACACCTTTCACTATAGATGATAATGTATAAAATAATCTCAATAGGTTAAAACCAATAAAAGATTAGTAAACAAGGTGCCTCAAGCAGTACTACCATAAAAACAAAAATCAAAATATAAAAATATATTAGAAAAAGCGAGCAATTTAAGACTCGTATTATATAACGAGACCAAAACACCAGTCTCACATCAAAAGGAAGATGCAAATGCAATGTTCCACAAATCCACCTTGTATGGGAGCGCCCGGCAGCTTGAGGAGCAGGCCTTAAACCGACTCTCCCCCCACCAGGTGGTTATTTTACAGTATATTTACGAACTTTGTTACGTGCACCTAATCCAAGCCACCAGGATACAAAATATCTACTCCTAACTATCTCAACGTTTATACTTGTGTCCACAGCGCGCCAAACAGCCGCAAAACAGTTGGCGCCCTTTACACCTATCGGGCTAAAGGCTGCGAGGGTGGCTGTCTCGTCGTTATCAGGAGATCAGGGAGTCACGTGATCGTGACGTGCGTGTCCCCAGCCCCGCCTCCTCCAGGAAGCAGCGGGCTCCCAAGCACCAGCAAGAGCATTTTCCAGCTCGCAGTGCTGGCAAAAGTGAACAGAAGCCTCCGTTAAAGTAGGTGCGTTTGTTTATGTGCAGCAGAGTTCACCGCTCGGGTGGCTGTCTCGTCGTTATCAGGAGATCAGGGAGTCACGTGATCGTGACGTGCGTGTCCCCAGCCCCGCCTCCTCCAGGAAGCAGCGGGCTCCCAAGCACCAGCAAGAGCGTTTTCCAGCTCGCAGTGCTGGCAAAAGTGAACAGAAGCCTCCGTTAAAGTAGGTGCGTTCGTTTATGTGCAGCAGAGTTCCACATATATATGTACAGATGTCTGTCCACATATATATGTACAGATGTTTCTTTTTTTTGTAAATAGTTTTTTTTGCAAGGGCAACCAACGATGCATTTGCAGCTAAATGCAGCAACGACTCAGGGATTTTTACCCACACCTTCCACAGGGGATAACAGTGGCTATAATGAAATAAATAAGGATATGCAGGTTTTTTAACACACACTGTATTGAAAGAATCAATGGAAGGTCTTTGGTCCATATATTCAGTATGCATTTTTATTGTCTATTTTTATAACTGATAAATTGGCCCCAAAAAGGACCATTTTGGCAGATAAGGAAAAAAGAAGTAGGAACTGGGAAGGGAAAACCACTAGAATTCATAAATATAACAAAAGGTTGGTTTGTGTTTTATTGTCTAAAGAATAGGGTAAATAAAAATGGACACTTAAAATATAGCTAGGAAATGTACATATTATCTGAAAGAGCCTTGCCTAAAGTGTCTAGGGTACCACCTCCCACCTCAATCAAGCTGATTTCAGGACCTACTTTTATTAGATCTTTTTCACACTTTGCTAGGCAAATGGGCATATGAAATTACATCTTTCCCTCCTTTATGCCCACTTCATTTTGAATTTCTTTGTCTATTCTCCTGGGCTCAGTACCCATTTGGGGTGCAGGCATTGACTCCCCCTCTGACTTGGGACCACTAGTGTTCACACCCCAATTTCTCATTGTACTTTTATCATTGTCTGGATTCCCTACACTGCAACCTTTTGACTGGATGTTTTCACAAGTGTCATATGACAGCCTGTCAACTTCTGGCGCATGCCACTTATCTGTATTTTGCAAGGAGCATGTCATTTCCATCCCTTGGAATATCCATGGTTCAAAATACTCTTCAGGTGACTGACCTGCAGCCTCCTTTTGAGCTGTTGTTTCTTCTGCTTGGATACCAACAGTATTTTTACTATCAAGTGACGATAATCTATCTGTTGATCCTAACTCTTCTCCTTGTGTTTTATTTTCACATAGGATGCTCTTTTTAAATCTGTTTCTCTGTTCTCTGTGTTTTTCTTGTTCAATTTCCCCCTTTTTTGTGTGTGTTGAAACTCCCCGTCTCACTTTCACTTTTTATTCCAAGGTGATTCACGGGCATCTGTGTTTTTATCAGTGCAGAGATCATTCTTCTCTTTGTGGTGTTGACCGGTAGTGATTAAACTCCCCTTGATTAGGCCTATTCTGGTAGATCTCAGGAGATTGATTTCTATTTGTGTTACCTCTGAATTCATGTGACACAGGAGGTGGAGAATGCAGAGAGACCATCCTTTGACCATGGTGGACTGGTGGTGGCAATTGGCTATATTGGCAAGGGGAATAATGCATATTTTGTCTTTCATTTGCTGGGAATTGTCCCCTATGCTGGTTCCCATTTCCAATGAATGTATCCACATATCTTGGTCTTTCTTTGTGGCTATACACCAATGTATTAGGGTCAATGCTACTCATAGTCCCTAGTGTGTGGTATGGGCCATTGTACATTTGGTTTTGTTTGGTATTTAGACCTGACATATCGTGGCGAAAATCCACTCTGGGAGAATTACCCAAATATCTACGGCTAATGTAAGAATCCCTATTGCTGGGATCAATGGATTGGAACATAGGAGTTTGGGGTGATGTCCTCTGAGGTGGCATGGCCCTTTGGCTAGGTGTCATGTTGTTTCTAGCCTGAGTTTGGGCAGATTCAAACGGCATCTTTACAGATTTTACCTCCAAAATCGCTGGCGTTGGTTCTTTAGACTTTAATTTGGTGTCCTTGTTCTTAGGTCCTTCCTCTCTCTGACCAAATAGCACTTTGTATATTGCGGTCGCCTGTTCTATTATCCATTATATTGGTGCTTCACTGTCAAATTCATGAATTAACTGGGATGCAGTTCCTTTTTACAGTCCGAAAAAGTATGCACTCTTAAATTCTACAGAGTTAGGGTTAAAGGCCACATGAAATCTTGAAAATTTTCTTTTCAAATTTTGAAGGTATTGTCGAGGGGACATATCAGGCTTCACCGTCATAGTATATGCTTCTTTCTTGGCATCCTGTATAGTCTGATAAGGTGAGAACTGATGTCTAAGCTCTTTCTTAAAATCCGCCCATGACAAATGTTCCTGTTCATTAAGACCACAAATGACACTAGCAGCTGCTGTATCTAGGGTTAGGTGAAAGTACTGTCTATATTGTTCCCTAGGTATCTGGAGAGCTTTAAATATATTGTGGGGGTGGTTTCTAAAATGGTCTTCCATGCAACAATTGCCTCCCTTTTTAAATGGTTTACTCAAAGTCTTGTTAGATTTCATCATTTTGATAGGACTACATGGTGCATTCTGGTGTGTGTCATTCTGTTGTTCATTTCTGTTCTCTTGTGGGCCAAAATGATTGTGAATATTTACTGATGATTCAGACCCTACCAGTGGGTTATAACCAGGTCTGGCCACAGGAACAGTTATTGGTACATTGTGTCCTTGGCTAGAGCTTTGATTTATTTCAACTCCATTGAATGCAGTTACTTGTCGACTTGAGACATCTGAGTTCTTGCACTGTACGTGAAGCTGTTCTACCTCATGACAGAGATTAGAATTCTCCTCCCTGACCTTATTGACTATTGCTTGCAATTCCTGCCCGACACTGTTTAAGCTTTTTGTACTTTTTGTCATTTTCTTCCAGTAATTTGTATATCTCTTGTTCCATAGCATGAACTTCTCTATCTTTCTCCATGTTATCTTCCCCAAGGGTTTGTATTTCTGAAATAGCAACATCTTTGTCTTGTCTTATTCATCTAAAATGGCCTTTAAGTGGGTCGATGTTTGCTCACTCTCATTGAATTGTTTTTCTTTCTGAGCCAATTGAGAAAACATATTATTGCATTTAGCTTGAAACTCCATGTATCACTCCCTCTGTTTTAATTCTGCTTATAACGGCTGCACCTGAACACATTCATTGTCCAAACTTCATTGTAACTTGCTAATAACTTCACTGTCATTCCCTTGCATTCTCATGGACCTACGTAGCAAAAACCACTACTTTGCGCACAATCTGATGATGCAGTTTTTCTCTCCTTGTGTTCTGATGCTTGGAATAGCCTCATGAGGCACACCTGCACAATGTTTCCTTCACCAAGAATGTTTTCAAATGCCTCCTGATCTACCTCTCTGGTACTCTGTCTTTCCATATTGTCACATTTTCTGATGCCCAAAGTGCATGGGCATAAAACTTTGACTCAAGAAAGCTTGCCATTTCAGAAAACTCAGCCCGGATTTCGGACATGATGACACTATTGTGTGAGTCAAATGAGCACACAGTACTTCACCACCTCACTGCACTAATTCAATTAATGAGTGCACAATATGGGTATGCTTTAGAATGCAAGGCCACGCCCAGAAACTGTTTTAAAGTTTCCCCATCAACGCACCAAATATGTTGGATTTGTTTTGGGATTATACCTATTACTTTGTGTTTTTTGTTATTGTTTTTATGGTGGTATAGTGGTAAAACGAATTTCAGAATATTACCTAACAGTTGTTTTACCAGGGTCCCTCACAACAAACAAAACACTGGACTTGGTACACTCTACGTGAAAGTTTCATGCTTTCCCGTAGTATCTTATCTACAATGTTACACTTTGCCTTTTTGGGCAGGTTTCAAGAATTGTAAAGAAGGCAAATTGAAATACCACACATTCATTCAATCTCTCCAGCTAATCAGTTCACAGCAGTTACTTCACTTAGAGATATTTCTTATTGCGCGCCAGTCCCTTTGTGCAGATCAAGTAAAATGACTGACTGAAGCAAAAATGCACTAACACAACAAGTTGTTTTGGAATGTGTAATCTTTATCAAAAAATATAAATATTCAATTTAGACAGAGTATCAGCTATGCCCACATTTTGTTTCACAGTGGGAATATATTGCAATAACTTTCCTTGATTAATTGTGTCCAGTCTTATCAACTGTCCTTGGAAACATGGAAATTGGCAAGAGAAATACACTTTTAGAACAAGAAAAAAAAACACAGCAATAGTATTCAAAATAAAAGCAGAATTACATGCACGTTAAAAATAAACAGCACCCAATAGGACATTTTCTACTTAACCCTTACTAACTGATCCCATTCAACACAGCAGCTCCTCACTTAACTCATATTTACCTCGAAGGTTGGCGAGATTTCTAATTCAGTTTGGCATGGAAATCTTCATCAGTCTTTCCGCCTGTCTCACCCAGGGTCACTCAGATAAGAACTGCTCCAGCTTCAGACGGCCTCAAGTATTGAACTCTGTCTGCCTGGTCAGCCTCCATCACCTTGTCTTCCAGTGCCCGAAGATGTATGTATCTAATTCCTCATTCAAAACCCTTTTTTATTAGATTTCCCAGCCAACCAAGAGAAATACCTCCCCTAGCAGATCATTCCACTTGAAAATGGCACATGATTTCATTGTTGGAGAGCAAAGGATACATCTCTTCTTGTTTCCAGCTTCATACACTGGCCTGTTTTCGGTGAAACAGAACCTCACATGTTTTCATCACACAGTGCAATTCAGTTTGCACGTTTAATTTCCCATTTTAAAGAGCATCATGCATTTTCCAAATCTGCTGTCAGGCTATTTCCACATAGACTCATTTGCACTAAATGTTATTAAGGGATTCAGTTACATGTTACTGGGGCTGGGTTTGTATGTTAGTTTATATCAGTATAAGGTGTAATGTAGATCAGTCAATTGAAATATCATCCTGAAGCAATGTGCAAGTTTAAGCATGTGCATGCTAAGATAATAAGCTACCGTTGAAATTATAACATTCAGACCACCCCAGATACTCCTACAGCATTAAGGACATGTAGTTTATATTTTGTTCAGTTAATTGTTCCATGCCATCAGGAGCAGATGTGTTCCGCTCATATAGCTCATGGATTAGTTTACTATTTAAGATGGATTTTGCATTTTTAGTAAGCGGACCAGGTCTAATGCTTTTTAAAATGTTAGCATAGGTGAGGTCTGCAGACAGACGCATGTTTTCAGTTAGTTCTCTGTACTGAAAATGATGCCAGAGATTTAGATTTCTAATGCTGCCGAGTGCGTTGCGGCATTGTTTGTGTCCAAATGTTTTGAAAATAGGTTGACATTTTACGGGTGTTAACTGTAGGGTATCTCTGAAAAGAAAAACCTGTTTCCTCCAAACAGTTCTTTGTAGTCGGTTTTTAGGACTTCTTGTATTCTGAGGTGAATTAAAGCCAACATGAGGTTGGAAACAAAGCTTACTTCATCTATTAGGAGCACTTTCATTTGCTTCAGAATTCTTCAGTAGCAGCTTCTGCTGATAATTTGTAGCACTCTTTTTTTGTTTCTGTGTTCTACTGGAAGGAGCAGTAATAAGTGTAAGGTTACACCTCCTATGTTGTTTGCAGCTAAACCTTTGGGGGCTGTCACAACAGCCGAAAGGTTGTTGTTTGTTAGGTTATGTAGAAATGTGCTGATTATTTTCATAAGAATGTTTTAGCAGTACCAGCTTCTCCACTTACATACAGGATCACAGGTGTATAATTATTACAGCTACATTTTCATGTTTAAAACCATGTTCAATTTTTCAGTGACTGCTATATAAATAGTGATTTTGTTCATCATTTAGATGTTATTTGAGCACTGACAAGTCTTCTTCCGATTGTTTATATTGATTCATGGTATTTTCTACCTCGGTCATGGCTATGTCTGCTTCATTTAGAATGAGTGATTCTCAAAGTGGTTCTTGGCTTCCTATAAGGGAAGGTTGAATACCCTCAGGAGTGTCTTTATCTAGTTGAGTTTCAATTTCTTCTTCTTGTTGGCTTTCATTGTTCAACTTTTATTTATATTGATTGAAATTGGCATTGGTTATACTGCTTTCATTTGCATTGAATGCAGCTTCAAATGATTCATAGTCACCTAATAATTATTCTTTCTTTCTCCAAGGTTCAACAAGTTACAGTAGGTCCATGTAGTACAGTTCTCTGTTGCAAAAATGTAAATGATAACGTTATATGATTAATTAGGCTGGGTTTGGTAAGTTTTACTAAGCTTCCTTCATAAGTTGAGACTGAATATTTGCCAGTCATCTAATTTGGTGTGGCATTGTTTTTGTATGAATACTTTTGTGCTATGTCATACTGACACCTGTTTTCCAAAGCAGTACTTCTGCTTGGGTAGTATGTGTCAATGGAATAGTTTTTTTAAAATGGCATGGCTTTTGGGATCATTTGTAGCAATTGTTTCTATCTCTTGGTAGGATTTTAGTACTCTTTTTTGGGATGAAGCTGGGCCAAGGTTTAGCCAGACAAGGTGTTCAGATTTGCCATATATAAGGCTGTACCTGTTAAAAGGTCTGTTGCTTCAAAACACCCACATGTTCTATCGGAGAGAATTTTTATACCAAAGCTGTACAATTTTTGTGACAGTGTTTTGTCAGATGAAATGTCATCCCAGAGATCTTTTAGCTCTGTTTTTTCGGCTTTGGTGAGATACTCTGTGACATATCTTGCAACTGCAGTGCAATTGTCTGCAATGTTTTGTATGTCTATGTTTGCATTCCACAAGAGAGCAACAATTTCATTGTGATCATCGAAGTAATTGGATGCTTCATCCCTTTTAATATTGTATGTGTTTTAGGGGATTTGCTTTTTACACTGTGTCTAACAGAAGGCATCAATCTATTTACTTATCCTTTTATGCAAACTGGTCTAGGGAAAGAAAGCAATGTTTGGTATAATAATTACCTTTGTTTTTATATCTACGTTGGCAGCAGTTTCCACACATATGTTTTTGGAAGCATAAGATTTGTGAAGGTAGGTCACTATCTGTGGTTGCAAAAAAAGATGTCGCAGGTAATGTATTTTTCAATGAACTAAAACAGTAGCAACACTGTCATGGCCAAATTTGGGAGCATGTTATGTCCACAAAAGCATGTGGATGTGTGGTGCTACTTTGGATTGATATTCTTTTCTCAAAAAGCCCTTTAAGATACGTATGAATACCCTGGAGCTGGGTGGGGATGCAGATTCTACTCACACATCAATAATCAAGATGACACAAATAGTTTGGCAAAGTTCATCTGTTTTAATGCAAGTCTTAAAACAGGGAGTACAACGAACATCAGCAATCGCTCGATACTCTGTCTCTACATAAAAAAGTTGGGTTCTCAAACCCTTAATTGGTCACAGCTGACATGTTGACCTGCGTCATTACCAACGTCATCCTACGTGGCAAACTACAGCAACTTATTGGGAAGCGGTATTTGTTCTAAGTGAATAACTAGGCATAGGTCCTATATCTGTATGGAGTAACTAGAAAGGTAATAGGATAGCTAAAATCAGGTGGGGCAACTAAGCCCTCCCTCCAAAATGATCACTATGAACATCACTAATTGTATGACGTCCCATTGGCTACACAAATTATAGGACCCCTAAATGCGTGGTCCCCTACAATTGGTTGGTTTATAACCCCCGTCAGTAATTTCCACCTACATGAGCAGCACGCAGACTGAACAACCAGGCGCGGATAAGCTCGTCTTGATACCAGCTCCCCTCCAATTAAAATAGGATCCATCATCACCTCAATGGTCTTGTGTCAATTAGTACTTTTGAAGTTGTCCTTGAGTCTGTACTGTTCTCTGAGAATTTTTAAGGAGTATGAGTATTTGATTTTATTCTTCAATAGACCTCTGACGTCTTTTGCTTTTGCTTGACCTTCTTGAACAGGAGCTTCTGTTTTTTCACGTTAATTGTATCCAATGTCAGCAAACTCCTAATTTGATAAAACCATGGCTTTCTTGGCTCAGTGAACTCCTTAGCTGAAATGGATTCTGTTTAATTCAATTGCTTTTTGTAACTGTGACACTGAAATGAGGCCTTCTCGTGTTTGTTCAGTACTGCTTTATACGTAGTAGAAACAGTCATTCTTCACTTAATCACTTAATCCATATGTATCTATGAGATATATAGGTATATGTTGGTGCTTGTGTGGTCTAATCAATTTAAGCATGTAGCTAGCTACATGATTCCTTTGCTGCTTGTGTTTCATTGCATCTGTACACATGTAAACTAAGTAGATATCTTCATCACATTTGTGGCATAAGTTTCCTCATCTTTATCCCAAGATGTCACTTATCCTTGGTATTTCTTTGTTCTTTATAATCGTCTGTCTCTCTTGTCTGGTTATCTTTCTATCTGGGTGTCGATTTGTATGACGTCACCATACATCCTGGTCATCCAGTTTCTTTGTTTCATCAGGTCTCTCGTTCAAATAGCCATCATATTGTCTTGGAGGCAAGTATGGTTTCCTCAATGGGTACTTTACTTCCCATATTCTCGTAAGTATAGGTATTATTATGGGTACTGCACAGAGCCCTCTCTCTTCTCTTTGTTGGTTTAACTGGTCAGTATACTTCACATATTTTGGTTCATACGTTTCAGGTAATGTAGGCGGGGTAATTGGAGTGGGGATACTTGACTCCTCCTCTACACTCCCCCCCTGGGTGATTTATAGACCACTCTCACATCTTCTACTATATCTAGACATCCTGGCCTGAACAAATGCTTCTTAGGGATTCATATCTTTATGACCCCCTTCAAGCTTTCAGCTGTTTTCACATGCTCCTCCTTGTTCCATGCCATGAGCATACAATGTCCACTTGGACTGCAGTAGATCCACCTCCCCACATACTTCTTATGGTCCTTTGGATACAGGAACTTTTTCCCTCAGGTGCATGGATGCTGGCTTTCAAAAGATCTCTGATTACTTCATCAGTCAGATCTTTAGGCTTCCATCCTGGTTCAACATCAATCATAATCTTCATCCCTATGGCTTTCTTTGCTCTCTTCTTGCATTGTGAGATTCCTATTTTGATCACACAGAATCCAAGCATTACTAATAATAATAAAGCTCTAAAAACTTGAAAATATCTGCCATCCATTGTGCAATCCATGAGAAGAGTGATCCAAACCAGATGTCATCAGCAATAACTTCGACCTCTTCTATAATCTGGCCATGTAGCTTTGTTAGCATGTCTATGGCCTCTGTCAATGTTCCATTCTCATCATCATGAGAAGGTATACATGTGCAACATGATTCTCCACTTTTTGCACAAACACTTCCATCTATTGCTGTGATCATATCCAGGACATATCTGTTCTGGAGGGTCATAAATCTTAGAGCTCTCAGCTCTTCTCTTATTGCATTGAATCCCGTTATGGTAGTATTAATCATCTGTAGCAGTTCCCATCTGGTGATCTGAAGCCACTTGGTATTTGTTCCAACCTGGATCCTTGGCATGAAGATCAATGTGAACAATGAAGAAGTCCGGCTGAACAGTCTATGTTCATATGGAAAAGCATCAACGGCTTCTATTGATTTAGCTGAAAAGTAGTTCTCCCTCTTCATTCGATTTAGTAGTTCCACAAATCTCTTCTTTCTTAGATGAGCATCTGCTTTTGGCAAACCATCAATGTTCAGGTCACCTTTAGGAATCACTAATGCAGGAACATGGACATTCACCAATGTGCAGCTTCCTCCTGAGTCCTTAGGCAGTCTGATGTAGGCCTTAGATCCACACACCTAATAATGATACATGATTACTGCTGCCCCGATCTTCATTCCGGGTGCATCAAAGATTCAACCACAGGTCTGATTTTCTCCTAGTTTTCTTGTACCATTGTTCCTGAAGCACAATTTAGAACTATTCAATGGTACTCTATGCAGGGGTGACCCATGTCAGGAGTTTCGCCAGTTTTGGCCATGCTGGCTTGCAGCCATTCTGCACTATGGCAATAGTAGGTTGATAACATCCATTAACTGTCCATGCTCTGCAGATCACCATTCCTTTCTCCCATTCGTCTGGTGATAGTACTGTTCCCCAAATATGCATCTGGCCTCTGTTCTTCCATCTACAAGCTTATTCTGTGTTTTTTCATGTGGTATTCAGTTTTTTGTTCACTTCCCTTCTGTTTTCTGCTGCTTTTACTCCAGGCTTTTCATATCTGATCACCTGATTCTTTGTCTTGGCATTATTTCTTGTCTTTATATCTTGAACATAATCATTTTCATCTGGATCTGTCTTTTCAGTTGCCCATTTGAGAGAAGTATCACTTCCCCTAAATCGACTTCTTGTTTTGAAAAGTGCTATTTGCGAAAGGCAATGTGCTGTTTGGACATCAATTTCAATAACTATGAAGTTCTTAGACTTCCCTATGCTGTATGGCAAGAGTGCACATACAAAGCATTCTTCATGTGACGTCCTTCTTCCAACTTCTTTCCCCACGTGTGCTGTGCTGTCCAGATAATCATTCAGTTCATAATTATCTTCTTGAGTGCTTCTTTTGGTCCTCAAGGTCTTCATGTAGTTACTTAAGACTACATCTTTGAATGCATCAGTTTAGCTTGTTCGGACTGGTTGATTTGCAGGATCATCCATCTGGGTTCTCTGGCTAGAAGAAAGTTCAGCAAGGCTTTCTTTATCCATCTGTTTTTTTTCTGACAATAGCTTCTGCTATAATCTCTGCTCGCGATCTTTCTGTGGTACTTGGGCTTGGGCCTTTCATTGCTGGACCAGGTGTGTCTGTATGCATTATTTGTGTAGGCCCAACCTTTGTAAAGCCCTTATTTTGCCTAATCCGACGACCCTGTCTCCGGCTTTTAAAGGCAGTGTTTGAAACAAGTGCTGTGTGTGATTTATTTCTGAAAACATTAATCTCAAGCTCAGATATCTTCCCATTTTTTCTTAGGACAGGAATAACTATGTAGGGTCTAGGCTGCTCTGTAGTAGCCACACTTACTGTTTCTTTCTGCTCAGAAACATAGAAAGGAATCTTTGCATCATGTGCTCCTATATAGAAAGCAGTTCTCACTGTCAGTGAAAGCAATATGTTATGTTATGTTATGTTATTTGGCATTTATATAGCGGCTTATGTACCAATGGTTTGATCTCAAAGCTCTGGTTGGTTGAACGCCCTCAGGAACCGTAGTTCAAGTCAGTAGAGAGAGAGAGTGTCGTAAAGTGTGTGGGTGCACCGGGTATGTGTGCAGCTGGTGTGGTTGTTGCATGATAGCTGCTTCTTAAGGGTAGGTGAGGTGCTGAGGAAATCAGTTGGATGTGTTCAGTCTGGAGAGTGGACACCCAGACTGAGTTCTGGCTGCATTAGGCCTGAGGAGACGCATAAACTAGCTAGGGTGTGCTCAGCTAGCTGTGTTTTATTAGAATGATGGGAAGTTTGAGGGGTCATGGTAGTATGAGAACAGCTATACCGAATGTGTCATAGTATTGCTGTGTTCTAGTTGATTGATGGTGTATAGGATAGAGTAAGCGTAGCAGTGTGATATGGTGGTAATTAGTAAAGTGCATGTGACCAGGCATACCCAAAGATATTAGGAATACCTTCTAGATTCTACTTTAACACAGTAACGCTTTTAGGCATGCTTTTAAGTTTAATTTTAACACAGTCATGCCAATAAGGGCACACTCAATGATGTTGGGAGTACCTTATCAATTCAATTTTAACACAGTAACGCTATTAGGTATACTTTCTGAATTTGACACTAGCACAATGATGATATTATGGCATGCTCGATGTTGGGGATGTCTTCTAGATTCAACTTTAACAGTAACGCTGTTAGGCATACTTTCTAAGTTCAACTCTAACCCAATGACGCTATTGGGCACACTTTCTAAGTTCAACTCCAACCCAATGACGCTATTGGGCACACTTTCAGGGTTCAACTCTGGCACAGTGACGCTATTAGGCACACTTTCTAAGTTCAACTTTAATACAGTGGCGCTGTTGGGGCACGCCCAATGGTGTGGGGAATGCCTTCTAGATTTAATTCTAACACAGTGACGCTGTTGGGCACATTTCTAAGTTCAACTCTAATACAGTGACCCTATTGTGCACACTTTCTAAGTTCAACTCTTACACAGTGACGCTATTGGGCACACTTTCTAAGTTCAACTTTAATACAGTGGAGCTGTTGGGGCACGCTCAGTGGTGTAGGGAATGCCTTCTAGATTTAATTCTAACACAGAGACGCTGTTAGGCATACTTTCTAAGTTCAACTCTAACACAGTACCGCTATTGGGTACACTTTCAAATTCTAACACAGTGATGCTATTGGGCACATTTCTAAGTTCAACTCTAACACAGTGACCCTATTGGGCACCCTTCTAAGTTCAACTCTAACACAGTGACACTATTAGGTACACTTCTAATTTCAAATTCTAACACAGTGACGCTATTGGGCACACTTCTAAGTTCAACACTAACACAGTGA